>NC_088249.1:61340575-61940575 GCF_036013445.1 Caloenas nicobarica | reverse complement strand
CTCAGTCTCCTCTTCTCCAAACTAAAGAGACCCAGCTCCCTCAGCCTTTCTTCATAAGGGAGATGCTCCACTCCCTTAATCATCTTCATTGCTCTGTGCTGGACTCTCTCCAGCAGTTCTCTGTCCTTCTGGAACTGAGGGGCCCAGAACTGGACACAATATTCCAGATGTGGTCTCACCAGGGCAGAGTAGAAGGGAAGGAGAACCTCTCTCGACCTACTAACCACCCCCCTTCTAATACACCCCAGGATGCCATTGGCCTTCTTGGCCACAAGGGCACAGTGCTGGCTCATGGTCATCCTGCTGTCCACCAGGACCCCCAGGTCCCTTTCCCCTACACTGCTCTCTAATAGGTCATTCCCCAACCTACACTGGAACCTGGGGCTGTTCCTATCCAGATGCAAGACTCTGCACGTTCCCTTTCATTAAATTTTTCCCTGCCCGATTCTCCAGTCTGTCCAGGTCACACTGGATGGCAGCACAGCCTTCTGGCGTGTCAGCCAACACTCCCAGCTTGGTGTCATCAGCAAACTTGCTGATAGTACACTCGATTCCCTCATCCAAGTCATTGATGAGTATATTGAACAATACTGGTCCCAGTACTGACCCTTGAGGCACTCCACTAGATAGAGCTCTCCAGCTAGACTCCGCCCCATTGACCACGACTCTCTGGCTTCTTTCCTTTAGCCAGTTCCCAGTTCGCCTCACTACCCGATCGTCCAGACCATACTTCCTCAGTTTAGCCGTGAGGATGCTATGGGAGACGGTGTCAAATGCTTTACTGAAGTCAAGGTAGACCACATCCACCACTCTGCCATCATCTCTCCCCCTCGTTATGTCCTCATAAAAGGCTATGAGGTTGGTCAAGCATGACTTCCCCTTGGTGAAGCCATGTCAACTGCCCCTAATGACCCTCTTATCCTTGATATGCCTTGAGATGGCACCAAGGATAAGGTGTTCCATCACTTTCCCAGGGATGGAGGTGAGGCTGACCGGTCTATAGTTGCCCAGGTCCTCCTTCTTGCCCTTTTTGAAGACTGGAGTGACATTTGCTTTCCTCCAGTCCTCAGGCACCTCTCCCATTTCCCATGACTTAGCAAAGATGATGGAGAGTGGCCTAGCAATGACTTCAGCCAGCTCCCTCAGCACCCGTGGGTGCATCCCATCTGGACCCATGGATTTATGGATGTCCAGATTGCTTAATTGCTCCCCAACCCAGTCCTCATCAACCAAGGCAGACTCCTCCATCGTCCTGACTTCCTCTAGGGCCTCAGGGGTAGGGGGCTCCTCAGGACAGCCTCCGGCAGAGTAGACAGAGACAAAGAAGGTATTCAGTAACTCTGCCTTCTCTCTGTCTTCTGTCACCAGGGCACCCACCCCATTTATCAGTAGGCCTACATTGCCTCTCATGTTAGTTTTATCTGCCATGTATTTGAAAAAGCTCTTTCTGTTGTCCTTGACCCCTCTCACCAGGTTTAATTCTAAGGAGGCCTTAGCTTTCCTAATTGCCTCCCTACATCCTCTGACTACAGCCTTATATTCTTCCCAAGTGGCCAGCCCCTCCTTTCATGATCTGTAAACTCTCCTCTTCCACTTGATCTTACCCAGCAGTTCCCTGTTTAACCATGCAGGTCTCCTGGCTCCCTTCCTTGACTTCCTACGTGTCGAGATGCTCTGATCTTGAGCTTGGCAGAAGCAGTCCCTGAATGCTAACCAACTATCTTGGGCTCCTTTACCTTCAAGCAGCCTTGCTCATGGGATTTCCCTTAGCAATTGTTTGAAAGAGCCAAAGTTCACCCTGCTGAAGGCCAGGGTTGCAATTCTGCTTGGTATTCTGTTCCTGCCACAAGGAAGTCAGCAAGACTGATTATGCCACCACATAAATACTTTCAGAAGCAAAGAAGAAGGGAGAAATTTTTCATTACAGCTGCTGTGGGATACCAAAGACCAACACTCAAAGGAACCTGTGTTTTTCATTTTCCTTGAAATTGCTCCTTGAGGACCATAGAAAGAGTTTGAATTAGTGGATGTTTTCCCTATGTCTTTAATTATACAGAGTCTTTCAATGTCAGTTTGATTGCAAATCTATGGTGCCGTGCAATTTGTGAAATGATTTTCAGTGTCCAAAACCAACTGTGCAGATTCATAAAATAAATTAGTTATATGGAGAATTTTGATCGGCACCATGCATACTGAGCAATCTAATAGCTAACCACCTCTACCTAAAATGCCTATGGACTTCAGAATCACAATGTCATATGGTAAATTCTCTTTGCATTTTAATACAGTTCATTAACATCTGCTCATTCTTTCATGTGTTTTATTGCATAATGAATGATTCAGTATCACAAGTCAGTAATCCTTTAGCTTTTTACTCTGTAATGTAATTGTTTCTTAATTCATCTACTAAATGCAAAAAAAAGATCCCATTTTAATATATTTCTTAATGTATGAAGGCAAAGAGATAAGCAAGGGAGATACTGTACAGACCTGCAGGCAATTAAAGCAAGTAGTTCATCTGAATATGTTCTTTTTATAAGTTTTATCCTTAGATAACCTTGCCAGAAGATATGAGTAATGTTTGCATGAATTGCCATGAAATTGCCATTCATTCCAGTGGGGTTTTCATGTACTGATGTGTCCCAGTAACTATAAAATCGCACATGCAATTCAGCAGAGATCTCCCTTGCTGTATGGTGACTTAATTACACTCAATGACTATTTTCACTCTTGGGGACATATTTCTCTATATATTTCACAGAAAAAAAGTCATGATGGCTGGTTGCACAACAGTCAGACAGCTCTAGTAGCCTCCACCGTTTATTTGTATTTGCTTTATTTAATACGTACTGCTTGGATTTTTCAGGTCATGAAAAGGCCTTGAAAACAAGACTCCCCAAGAGATCCCTCAGTGAAAGCACTTCTTTTTACTATCATTTCCAGAGATACTTGGGCAGACACATCCAGCATCTCCACAAACTGCAGAGCAAGGAGTATTGGTACATTCCCTGGGTGCTGTGGTACTCTAAGTGATGCATTTTCCTGAGTTACAAAAGCACTGAAGCATTATGACTGTAGGTCCTCAAAGGTTGAAAGAAATTGCTATAATTTGCCTCATATTTGCCTTTGAAAATGCCCTCTTAGATGTCACCATTTAATGAAGACTAGGTGTTATAGATGGAATTGAGAGACAATAAACCTTTCCCTGACACACAGGACTGAACTATTGCTCCTCACAAAAGCCCACACTCAATATAATCTGCTCGTGTTGAAGATGTTCATAATACTATTTCTGCTTTCTGAATGCCACACATTTCTCTTCTGTTGGTCACATCTTTGCAACAGATTACAGAACACGCCAGTATACTATTGTTAGAAAAAGCATATTGCATTATAGTATGCGATCTCCTACTAAGATGAGATGCTCCGCCAATCTTTGTCAGTCCCAAATTCTACCTGGAAAAGGAGAATCAAAAGGATATTTTAAGAGCAGATTTTTTTTTTTTTCCATTAGCTACAGTGTAAAAACACCAACATTAAGGCCCTGAGAGAAAGCCAATGGAATTGTCTAGCAAGACAGAGCTGACAAGAATATATATACTGAGGCTGGATATCTTTAGAGTCAAAGTTAGAGTCAGGAAAAAACCTCTAAAGGAAGTTTGATTAGTCTTTGCTTTTATCCTACGTTTTTCTTCTGGTAAAATATTAGACATAACCTTATTTGTTTGTTTGTTTAAAATTTGTACTTGCTCCCAGCTATTGCTTGCCCCACTTGCTCATTTTATCTTCTTTTTAAGATAACTGTAGATAGTTGAAATCAGAATCATGCTTTTTTGAGTGTTTGTACAGCCCCTAACCTAAGCAGTACTGTTGCTGTGGTAGAATTTTACACTAATAATACCGTATGCTTTAGATGTTCTACAGCAGCCTAACTCTCAGCAGAAATTACACAAAGGAACAGATGTATCACACAGTTTATAAGCAACACATTTTCTGCAATATATATACTTAAGTTCAAAAAAGAAAGTGTCCAAACTTGCTCAGGTTGTAAGACAAAGAATAAATTAAACATATATTACTGTTTAGTTTCGTTCATTTCTAGTTCTGTACACACAAGAACCCTCCTTATCTTATCTGTGAATTTATTATGACAGGGTAGTGCTCCCTGCTGAAGTGTCTTGCTCATTCCTGAGATGTTCCTAAGGAGTCATTAGACCTTGTCATTAGACACTTCAGAAGGAAAGAGCTGGACCATGCGAGAAGAGGTGTAGATAAAGATCATTATAGGTTGCTTATTCCTGACTTCTTTCTTCCCTAATATTCTCAAACAATTCCATCAGCAGGATGCTTGCACTTGCTTGTTATTTCTTTCACTTCATGGTAACCAACAGTGGTATTACTGTGACGCACCGGGAAATTCTGTTTGAGCTGCAGTTGGACAATAACCCAGCCTAGCATCAGGTAAAACAGACGGTGCTGCCTTCTCAGAAACTTACCTACATGTACATAGATGAAAAATCCTGGTAATGTTCCTGGAACACATTGTTTTTCAGACAGGAGGGAAGATGAGCAAGGAAGAAATTATAATGACCAACAGCAAAATAAAATTAACTGCCCATTAGCTTACCTGCTGTCTGTGACTAAAGACATTTTGTGCTGCTCATCACTCATTGTTGCTGCATTCCTTCAGAGATAGGGTATATTTACATAGCCATGGTACGAGTGTGTATGTATATACGGATCTTTATCTATCTTATTACACACACAAAAGCTCTCTTGAAGTGATCAGTTTCTGAAATTCTCCCCAAAAGGCACGATCAGACCAAATAATAATAATGGAGATACAGAGGTAGAGTGGAGATCTGAAAAAAAATCTCCTTCTTTGCATGAGTTGAAGAACACCTGGTTGAGCACAGGTGGAATTTAAATGCAACGCTAAGAAAGCTACAGTTGCATAAAAAAATCCCAAATGCTATATCTGTTGCCAGGATTTTCATGCTGTCACCTGTCCGCAGTATTTTTTGTGTCATGGGGAAGGAGGAAGAAATAGCAAAAAGAATGGGACCGTTCAAGTTAAATAAAACCAAAATAGAATATTTTACTAAATTTGTACCACTGGCAGTAATGCAAAAAAATTCCAATGAGCACTTTGATTTCACACTATTGGGCTACTGTTGTATGCGATGTGCCCTCAGAGGCCTGTCAAGAAGCTTTAAGAATACACAAGGCTAGAAGTAAACTGTGTATACGAAACCACTCTGAGTACATTTGCATACACAAGCATAGGTCTTTACTAGCTCTACATACACATACAGTCCACATGCACAGATATGTCCATTATTTGATGACTGTCCTCCTCAAAGTTTTTCTGGAATATTATCTCTTCAAACCCTTTAGATACACAGATCCTAGTTACATATGTACATAATTTAAAAAAATAATTTCAATAATAATTTCTGTCTTACTTTCTCAAAAGTATATTTTTCTTCTTAATTACATTTATTATTATTAGCTGGAATGCATCTGAGTGAGATAAAGGATGTTATCTATTACAGCCTGACTTAAGAAGCTCAATCAGTTTTCATTTAATCTCCAAGCTAACGGGGAAAACAAAGTCGTGTAGTTTTCCCACATACATTGTAATAACAATAAGCACAAAATGAGAGAGAAGAGTTTCAAATTGGCCATGTCATTCATTCTTTGTTCATTCTTTTGTCTTTTGTTCTTCCCTGGACAAGACTGGACTTCTCAGAAGCCTGTATGTTCTGTCAAAAGTATTTCAGGATATGTACTAGTTTTCATTCTCGCTAGTTTTTGCTCTTTACTGCTTCTCTTTACCATGTTAATTTATTAAATGTGTGCGATACAAATGTTTCTACCTGTTAATAGTATTTAAAAATTCATGAGGTGGAACGCTTTCTATTTAAGCACTAAAGACAGAAAGCCATTGTAGCCAATACCTACATACTTTTCAAAGCTTGGTCCTTTGTACAGTAGGGAAAATCCTAAGACAGCCATAAAGAGGAAGGTCAAAGTCAAATCTCTCAGTGAGCCCCACGAGCAGTCTAGAGACAGAGTTTATACGCTAAAATATTGATCTTATATCTTGCTTCTGACAAGGATATAAAATCTGTAAGCACACCAGTTTCTGACATTTGTATTCCTTAGAGCAGGGGTGTCAAACTCATTTTCACCTGGGGCCACATCAGCTTCACGGTTGCCTTCAAAGGGCCGAATGTAATTTTAGGACTGTATAAATATAACTACTCCTACATTTATACAGTTCTAAAATTACATTCAGTCCTTTGAAGGCAACCGTGAGGCTGATGTGGTCCCCGGTCAAGATGAGTTTGACACCCCTGCCTTAGAGCATCTAAAGTTTTGCTACTTAGCTTGCTCAGAGCAAACTTAGTCTCAGCAGGGCTGACCAACTTAGGTTATATCTCATATTCAAATTTAGTTGATGTTGTCGAGCCAGTAAGAGAATCTAGCTGCAGAGAGGGAGTCCTGAGTGTCCATGCCAAAGTAAACACCTACCTATGAGTGTGCTTGTGTAAAATATCTGAGGCAACCTAAGATTATCCTTCTGCTTGGTTTTGTTTATTTCTATATAGCTTTGAAACACCTCATATATTTCTCACTTCTAAGAATAGCTGTGATTCCACGAAATTTCAATAAAAAGAGTGCTTTTACATTACTGTACTTCTTTCTCAGAATGTATAACTGTACAAATATAAGCGTATGTGTGTATGTGTATACATACATACATTTATATTTTTTCCTTTGTATCTCTTGAATGATATGCATTTTTAAATTCATATATCCCTAAAGAACCCCAGATCTACTTTAATAAGCCTTTTGTTCTCTGTTCTTTAATTGCAAGTCCTTTCTGCTCAAAATATCTTATGTTCATTGATATTTATTTGCAAAAGATGAGTTTTTTTAAATAACATGGCCCATACCTTCAAACAGTTTAACCTGGACTAACTGCATGCGATTCTGTAGAACCAGACTAGTATTTGTCTTTCCTAAGTAGATTGCACTTAAAATTGTTAAAACATTTTTGTCTTGCAAAGACCATGCACACATGTTTTACATATTTGTTTCCACGGAGGCTTTTTGGCTCCTAATCAGTGACTTCATAATCTTCAGATGAGCAGGTGCGACAATTGCGTTACATACTGTGCCCTGTAAATATATCCATTCACCTAATGAAACTACATTTTGGAGCCTATGTAACTAGAGAGATGCAATTTTTTTAATTTAAAAAGCAGTTAGCAAAGGCTAACTGCTAAGCAGCTGTCTGTGTTTTAGAGAATTGTTAGTTTCTGACTTGGCAAAGGTATAACATCTAAATGCACAACTTACTACAGTCTCCACTAGTTAAGATGAAGATTACATTACTTTTCATGTTTGATTTAATTTAAAAATTATACTGAAGTTCTTTATTGGGCATCACTTTACATATTGTTACAAAGTGCTTAGATTAATATTAAAATTACAGGGGTTTGTCCATAAGATATTTCTAAATAGCTTGCAGAACCACCAGAACATGATAACTTCCTTGTAATTCTTGTAAATCGGTGGGAAAAATCAGGCCCTTTGGGCTGCCTTGAAAGAAGGTCAATGTTATTTTATGTAAAGCAAGTAGGACTAGATTTCTGACTTCAGTAGAAGTGTGCTTGCCTAACAAAAGAGAGCTCAGAAGGCTAAGTAAATTTGCTCCTACTCTTAATTGCAAACTTTCCTGACTTTGCTTTGCATAGGGATTTCCTTGCACTGCAGCGATCTCCAGCCTCCATGCCCTTACCCTGCAGCTCTCTGCTTCATCGAGAAGCACCCCGGCTGCGTGCCGGGAAATACACAGGAGATGGAAGGAGCAGACAGGGATCACACACAGATTTCAGGTAAGGACACAGACAAATGATTGCACATGATTCAACCAGCAGTTTGAAGCCATCCCTGTCTCTAAGAAACAGCTAACACTGCACAGCCATGCTGCTGACCCATTACAATAGCTACCAAAAATAACTGTAAAGCATCTCTAATCATTTAGAGTTGTCTGCCACTCTCTTAGGTGACCAGTGCTAAAGTTACAGAAACAAGAGGAAAAGGCAGTCCTTTCGTCTGAAGCAGAAGTGTCAGCCAAAAGACCATCCTCCGCACATGAGAACAGCTTTCTGAGACCAGGTTTCTTCCAGTTAGAGTGGACCACAGAATCACACAGAATCACAGAATGTCAGGGATTGGAAGGGACCTCAAAAGATCATCCAGTCCAATCCCCCCGCCGGAGCAGGAACACCCAGATGAGGTTACACAGGAAGGTGTCCAGGTGGGGTTTGAATGTCTCCAGAGAAGGAGACTCCACAACCTCCCTGGGCAGCCTGTTCCAGCGTCTGTCACCCTCACTGAGAAGAAGTTTCTTCTCATATTTAAGTGGAACCTCCTGTGTTCCAGTTTGTACCCACAGGGCAGTTAGGTAGGTACCCATAGGTAGTTAGTGTCCAGCTCCAGCTCCCCACCCATCTGACCCCATCTCTGCTGCCAGGACAGTCAGTCGGAGCCAGCAGCATTTGTAACCCCTAGAACCTGAGGCCCTAACAAGTAGGGGAAAATTCTCTGGCACACAAAACCTCCCAAAATGCCAATGCAAAACACATTAAAAATAAGTACTTCAATGACAATTGTTGGAGTCTGGAGAAAAACATTTTACAATAATTAGTATAGACATTAGAATAGGTTACATAAAAGCTTAACAAGTAGAAGTTGAATTAAAATATTTAGAAAAAAATAGCTGTCATCTATTTGACAAAAATATTAGTGAAAATATTCAAAGCAAACACAAAAGAAATCTCCATAAATACCATGAAAGTCTACTGGTCAATATCGATAATTGTTACATCAAGCTGTGAATCAGTTAGATGTCACAGAAAAAGTTATCTTGGGTTTTTGGTGCCACCTTTAATTTTCTGAAGTAACAAAGAAGAAAACAGCCTAAATTAATTTGCTCTTAAAGAATGCCATCTGATCAGAAATTCTCTTTAAATAAAACCTCCATGATGTTCCCCTTATGTCACTTTCAGAAACATAATCAAGGAGGTTTCTGTAAAGAGTTTGGACTTTACAAGGAAGACTTAAGATTTTGATAGCTCTGAAATCTCTCTAACTCTTCTGTCAAGTATTTGCCCCAAACCTAGATGTCTTGCAAAAGCATCTGATACAGCATTTAGAATTCCCCTTTAGAAGTGGACTTAGGGAAGTATTAGATGGCTTCACAGGTCCTTTTGCAGCTCTCAACTTTTACAAAATTAAGTCTAGGACTCTAAATTCAAAATTAACATAATCTAGAAATAAATACAGAATTCAGCACAATTCTAAAATGGTGGGAGAAATCAGAAAGTGATAAAAGTGTGCAGCTGTATACCTCTGGAGAAAAATAGCGATAGAATTAAGATTTTTAGAAGCCTGGACCATTGAAAACAATGATCCCATTCCTAAATGAGAGTAAATTATGGAAAGCAAATGACTTGTTTATTAACTGTTGATAATACATTCTGCATCTCCATGTTAGTAAAGATGCTTTGGAGACTTATTAAAACATCCATTGGTATTAACAGACAACATTAACTGAGCAAACATCACGGATTTTTTTACACAAATTAGCATAAACCATTGCACCTGCACTTGCAAAGAGTAAAGAGTAAAAAAAAAAATACAATAAAAATGATTGACCTATATTGTTAATGAAAGAGAAGTTTTGAAATAGATTCATTACAGGAAACTTCAGAATTTGGAGGCAAAAGAGGTAAATAAATTCAATTAATTGTGTTAAACCTTAGAGATTGTACTTGCAGTAGAAAAACGCAACAGTATTAGAGGGAAAATGCCTTTAGAAATAAATGCATGTTTAAATAGAAACATAGGACACAACATATATGTATGGGCAGCTAAAACACTTGTAACCTTAAAAAAAGATTCAGCAAAAAGTAATTTAAAAGAACCAGCCACCCACTAATTGACAGTTGAGTAGTTAATTACACCAGGATTTGCAAGAAATGGATGGTCTACAAATAAAAGCATTCTAGAATACAAGAGAATTTTGGAAAATTTTTTTCTGACAGATGTTCAGACATTTACTGCTGACATCAATGGCAATACACAAGCTGCTCTGTCTTCTACTAGCTCTTCATTATCATAGTTTACAGGTGGTTTAGGTACCCCAGACAGAATTGGCAGAGCAAAGACATGAGCAAGGTAAACCTCAGCCAAACCTAAGCTTTATGTTTGTAAATTAAAACTTATTTTAAGTTTTAGTTAATGTTTCTGTCTTCTTTGAAGATGTTTCCTAAATGAATATAAATCTAAGGGATATTTTTGTTCTGCTCAGATGAAATTTTCTTTTCCATGGAAGTAAAAATCTGAAAGTTCCACTCCACGGCAACAGATCTGGGGGAATTATGTGGAAGTTTTTCTCCTTTGTTACCTCCCATTCCATCCTGTCTTGCTCTTGCAGGGTTTTGCAAATCCCAGGTTATAACTATTTCTGGATGTCCTTGGTGGAAAAAATATTTTCCTCCTGGTGCTTTTCTCTTAGCTCATCTCACCTTCGGTCAAAGAAATTTTCATCTAACGACTGGAACATGACATATCTGTCATTGTCATTGCTGGCTTCACAACCTAAAAAGGTCATGCTTTGTCTTACTACATGTATTTTTACACATCTTCATCCCAATGTGTTTATACATTGTGAACATACCATAAAGCAGGTGTTCTAATAGTTTTGGAGACCATTTGGCAGATGTTTATAGAGAAGAAAGTAATGTAATTTGGCTTTCAAGTAAGCTAAGCTGGGCTTCCTGAGCACAGGGTTTAAACTGGGAAAATAAGCAACGTCTCAGCAGAACAGCAGAGGGAAACAGAGAGACAGTTCTAACTACAGTACTAGACACTAATAACCGGTAGTGACAAAGAGGTTTGGTGGGTTATGTGAACTGATAAGTTTAAACTCATCACATTTATAATATAAATAATTGAGAGCTTGAGTAGAGAGACTGACAGGTAGAAAGGGAGTTATGCAAATGAGAACTATAATTTATTAGAATAAAGAAACTATAATTTATTAGAATAAAGAAACCTTTAGCTTACTGTGTGCCTTTGCATGATTCTTCTTTATGACTCAAATTCACTGTTCTAAGAATATGAGAGTGTGACATTCCCTTGCACTATAAGATACTGAAAGTGTGGAAAAGATTGTCTTCTAGAATACTTCACTTTCTGGAGCTCATAAAGGAATTTTTTTAAAACAAATTTCAAAGCCATGTGATTCACTTAAGCTCTCAAAGTGGACCAAACATAGAAAATATTTCCTAACATTTTGCTAGAGCTAGTTAGCTAAAGTTTATTTTTACTCCAGTTTCTCCCTAAACATCTGTCCCTAGACAGTACTATCCATCTAAACTAAAAATTTATTTTCTCATAGTCATATATATGAGAGTCAGTTGAGAATACATAACAGGGCAAGAAGCCTTCTGTACTACAGCTTTCTAGAGGAAGAAGGGTAATCTGGAACCTGAAACATGTCTTCTACAACTACTATTATCTATTGATTTTAACTAGCTCATTTGGTAAAACTTAGGGACTAAATACTTACAGTAATTTCTTTTTTACTAAACACTTTTAGGAAATGCCTTGCCCTTTCTTCAGTCCTTTGTACCACAAAAGACATTTTTTTTTTTTTCTAAAGCCAAACATATTTTCCAATCCATGCTCATGTCCAAGTCTTTTATCCTAGAATTTGGCATTTTTACAACTGACATGAAGGACTTTTCAGGTCTTAGTATGCTACAATAAGGTAATGAAACATTCCCTCATAGAAAAAATATGAAGGTCTTAAGAGTATATACCTGGGTATACATGCATATATGTATGTGTATGCCCATGTGCGTAGAAGATAATATGTATATTTCACAATAAAGAGAAGATGCTAATAAACCTAGATAGAGTGATCACAATATGCAGACATGAAAGAAGAGGAGAAATCATTATTTTCAATTAACTATTCTGAACTAGAAATAAATATGGTAATTATTACCTCTGGGTTTATGAAACTGTTGAATCTCTCTCATAAATTCAAAGAGACTTTATCTTCAGTGGAGATTTTCTAGTTCAGACTTTTCTCAGGTAATTTACATGGTTTCACTACCTGCAGTGAAGATCTTACTCCCCAGACTGTTTCACCCAGCAGTCTTTGATCTCTGCATTTCACACTCCACTGTCAATTCAGTGTTAATTCCCATACCGAGAGCACTCTCCATTCGGTTCATTCCACTGCAGTCTGCTCTCTCATATTTCAGTCACAATGACCGAGAACATATCAACTGATGTTTGTACAACACAGGTGCTAACTATACCATAAAAGTTCTGCAGATGAAAAATTAGGACAGTTTTTTAGTTCACATTTTTTCTCTTTGGCTAATATGGTAGATCTTTTTTGTAGTAACCCAAATTCTTTAAATCGGTACTCAACTAAGTCCATCCTAAACACCACAGAATGCTCAGCCTTTGTGAACATCCTAAACGCTGTGTATGCACGTATGTGTGTGTGTAACATTCCTGCTAGAAGAATGAAGAATCCACTATAATTAAGCCTGCCAAGATGGACTATGGTGAACAATCTCCATTTCAAATTTTATCCACAAACTCATACAGGGAATATTAATTGTACATATTCTTTCTCCAGATTTGAAAAATTTCTCTAGACTTCATGACCTAAAAGTGTCTCCCTAAATTTAGCTGGAAGAACTGCCAAAGTAAATTATAATCTTGTGTCACAATATTAAACACAAGCATCCTTTTAAGTGCAAATTTTTGATTGGTGTGCATTCAAACACTAAAAAATATGAAAATAAATAACCATGCTGTGACGGATTCTATCTTCCCATCAGTCTGAATGTGGTATGTGACTTTTCTACACTGCACAAGCCCTGTCTGCAATTAGGGGACACTAGCTGGCACAAGACAATTGCAAGCCGAACTGACAACTTGTGCTGACCTCTAGGAATGACTCTGTTGTTGAACAGCTATGCAGTGATAGCTTCTAAAACGCTTCATTAAAAAAATAAATAAAGAGAAAAAAAAAAAAATCAACATCCATGGGGGAATAAACAGCTTACAAGATTTGGTTTTAGTTGATTCTCCTTGAATCTTTTACATGTCTAAAAGAATGAATAGTATGAGCAGGTGTCCAATTCTCTGGTTTCTAATCCTAGAAGAGACTTAGGCACTTGAAGGTATTTAGAGTGATCAGAAGTGACTGTGATAGCACAGAAAAGGATAATTCAATTCCATAAATAAATGCTCGGTACTTACCTTGAACAGATGAAGATATTTGTTGAAGATAACTGATACTGATGTCTTAGAATATTACCAAGAACCAAAGTTTGAACCTGAAATGTGTGACATCTACGGATGTTTTCAGCATCACTTCCTCTACAAAGGGAGGAGCATCTAGCACCTTGCAGCTTAAGGCCCCCAGAAGTTTTATTATACGTTAATTAATTAAATTACATCAAAGCACTGGCAAAAATTAATATTGCTCCAAAATCCCTCATGGGAAAAGGGGAAAAATCATTGCATGAGAAGGACATTGCATGAGTAGGACTACTCACATCAAATCATAAGTACAACAAAACAAGACAGCTAGAAAACCAGAATCAGCAGTAGAAGAATAATTTTGTTACCAACCTTCCTTTCATCGGTGGTTCTATGTGTGTTCAGAACTGAGAACTAAGATTCCAACTGGCCCCAAACGCTAGAGTCTTCCTAAGAGCCAGAGCAACAAGAATTCACTGGCTACACCTCAGAGTGGCTAAATTCTTGGCAGATACTCTTCAGAAAAAGTAAGCATAATTTTAGATCATGATGGGAAGTAAATACTGGCAAAATTTTGTGACTGGAAAAAAAGATTTGCATGTGGTCAGGAGTTCTGCAGAATTTTAACTGTGAATGTTTGTGTCAGCAGGTTTTTGAAAGAAACCAGTTCACTGAAATACAGTGCGAAATGGTGAATTCACAGCATGACCTGGCTTTGGACAGGACACTCGTGAGACTGATACAGCCTGGAAACATGTTCACTAGTAGCCTTACGTCAATTGTAGCTGTGAATGTTCCCCAGGAATTGCAACTCATAATCATGTCTAAGTTAACTTAGAAGATCTCTCTTGAATATCAGCACTTCCTGAAATCCTCCTTGCGATAACTTATGTGATAGTACTTCTTACCCTTTTTTTATGCCAAAGGGTGAGATGCCAGGGTATTCACTGGGGAAAATATCAAAAATAAAACCTCAGTTACTAACCCAAACTATTACAGAAAATCATACCCGGAATGCATTGAACTTAGTCATATAGAAGTTTCCCAACTGATAACATTCATTTCCACTGAAAATTCTATTGCTTCTGCTCCTTGTTACAGAAGCGGGTAAGATACTTAACCATATTTTACCCATGTATACAGTGGGAAAAATATAAAAATACTTTTAGTTTTGCTTTGCTTTTCCCTTCTATCTGCAAGTAAAAGTTGTTAACATTTTGTAGCTTTATTCATTTTCACTCATCATTTCTGTAAACAGCCTCGTCATTTTTGCCTTGATTGTAGAAAAAGTGATGTTGTTTTAAAATACCAAAACAAAGTGTCTGTCAGCACATTGAACTTACATCTGCTTACATAAGTATATCTGTCCCTCCTTATCTCAGCACTCCTTAGTGAGCTTAATGCCAACATATAAACATGCCTGTTCAATTAGTTTTTAATGCATCTTTCTGCATAGAGAAATAAACAAATATTTCAGAATGAGGATATCCCCATCTGGTCCAATAGCTTTCATTGATGGTGGCTAGTACTTGATGCCTCGGAGTTACATCTTAACTCTCCTGGCAATCCAGATTACTACGCTGCTAGGCACATGTTTTCAAACCTAGGTAGCTATTAGTTTCATTCTGTGTAAACACATGAAGAACTTGGACTACTTAATTCAGGTACATATCCAAGATATTTCATTGTTTGTTCCTCATTCCTGTCCCAGGAAAGACAACATCTCATACACACACACACACACAAGAAATACTGATGAGTACAGAGACCACCTCTAATTTATCTCCGTTTTCAAAGAGCATTAGAAGTACATTCCTAGCTTTAACCTCTTTATCGCTTCCTAGACATCTTCCTCATCTACCTTACTCCATTACTGAAGCTGGGAAATCAATGTGAACACTGCAGTCACGAGAAATCACTGAATATCAAATGACTAGCAGTCTGGTGAGAGAGATCTATCCTTCACAAGCAATATTACAGATGTTTTCATTGAAAATATTGACTGAATACTTATGTATAATGTCATCTATTTCAAGCAAGTGATGAGAAAAGGCGTGAACTCACAATAAACTGATGGTAGTTAACAGTTCTATTTTTTCCTCACGTCAATGCATTTAGCAGGTGACTTCTCTAAGCTATGCTCCTTTCCTTAAAAACTTTTAGTGAACTTTAATCTATCAAGAAAGGACAAATACATTCTCTAACACGGCATTCAGAAAACAAACAACGAAAAAGAAGTTTTAAATGTTGCAAGACCACATCGTCCAAATCAGAGGATCATAAAGAAGAGAACAACTGACTAATCAGGACTACCCTGAAAAAGCAGACAAGTCAGTGGAAAAAAGTTGAAAGCCTTAAACCTGGCCAAGCCTGCAATTAGAGATCTATTCCATATCAACTGCATTAAAAAGAGAGCTTGAAGATATTTCACATGGATGTTGTTCATGAATGTAAAATAAAAGAAAAAATAGCAAATAATTTAATGTCATCACTTAAAAAGAAAAGCATCTGAACAATACTCCAGAAACAAAAGCTTCTCAGTCTCAAAAGTAACTTGGAAAAAAAGTCATATTTAAAATTTCAGTTTAAGAAGATATGGCTAAAGGCTTTTGAGTATTAAGATAAAAATTGTATACAACAGTACTAAATGCAAGGACAATATACAGCCACACAGATTTTTAAAGGAAACTGCAATCCACCATGTCAACAAAGGCTTTAAAATATAGAAAATAAGCTTTGTGATCTCTTGCCACATGCGGTGCAGGAGCACAACATATTTTTAGCATTTGGTTAAGAAAAAAAGAAATTTTAACAGATAACACAAGAATTAGTTCAGAAATCCAGTGTGCATGAAATCAGTTACATATACTGCATTTATAACTTTGATTCAGACATGTGTAATACAATAAATACAACTAAAACTGCATAGAAAATATCTCTGTCAGACAAGTTACTTGTTTACAACTGATGTTACGTAGCTGCAGAAGAAACTTGCTAAAAAGATGTCAAAACATCCACAGATCTTCAGCTGGAGACATTAAAGAATTCTTTAACAGAGAGAAGAGATGCAGAATTAATATGTTTCAAGAAGGTAACAATATGATATTAAAAATATGATTAGAACTAAAACCAGCTAAGAACCTGAGACTGAACTTCAGAAGATCAAAACTCATCTTTACACCCAATTGGCTCCTTTTACTCCTGAACATTCAGAGGGACCCCAGGAAACATTCAGAACACCTGTCATCCTGCTTATACTTACATCAGTGACACAGAGCTCTTAAGAGATCATGGTGGTAGTGGATAAGTTTATTAGAGCTCTGCAGTTCTTTTTTTGCAGTCTCTTTCTTCACAGGCAGAGGTCTTACAACAGTGCTCTTGTGCCAGCAAGAATTATCACTAGCTTTCACTAACTTCATGGTGCAAATCGTCTGGAACTAAGCTGAGAACTCAAACGAAATGTTCAAACTAAGGAGGTGAAATGAAGGGAAAATACTTCTAATTTATAAGCTCATCCACAGCAAATGTTGAAGTCTCTTGATTTCAACTGTACCATACATAAAATGGCAGAATTCCATAAGCAAAAGAAGGATTAACTAACCATGTTGACCTAGCAGACAAAATGTAAATTCTCATTGCTTTGATTTCAGAATAGCCTGGCAAGGTTCTTGTAGTTTCCAGAAAGCAAAAGTGATTAAACATTTCACAGATTACCAAGCTCTTACATATTTCAGAAGGCAAATTAGATGGATATTAATATCTTTAAAAGTCATACTAAGAGGGAAACAAAATGAGTGAAGCAGTCTACAGAATGCCTCAGTATAAAATTAGTCACAGGAAAACCACTTGTAGCAAGAAATGCATTTTGTGCAAATAATAAATAGTTGTTAAAAAAGTGAATCATGTTAGTGGCATTAAAACTGGGCCATCTGGAGTTGAGTGCTGTGTTGTCCTCTCAACCTCTTCCTTGAGGCTTATAAACATCGTAATCATAAAAGCATTCTTCTAGTGGGAATAGAAACTGCCCCAGGTAACCATGCCTCTGTTCAACCAAGGTGATTTAGACCTCAAAAGTAAATAGGCCACAGCTATTACAAGCTAAAGAAATTAGGATAATATAAGGTAACACCAGAAAAGTAATAGCTTCAACAATTTGTAAATTAAAAGCAATGTATGCATTCCTGTGAAGATTTTCAAGGACACAGAAAGAAATTCGTGACCTGTAACAAAATTCTGCTTCTGTTTGCATTGTAGCAGGTACCATATCACAGGACTGCCAGCAATATGTTATTTCTCTTTCGTTAGCCATGAGAGGATATAACTATCAGGTTTTTCCCTAGCATGAGGCCTCCATTAAGTGTTTTCTTACTGTGAGCAGTGAAAATAATCTTAGAGAATCCTAAGGATGGCAAACAAGCAGAAGAGATACTCCAGTTTCAGAAAAGCATCTGGGTAACATATTTCCCTACAGACTAGTACATTTTGACAGCTTCTCATCTCAAAATCTCATCCCGGGACTCATCTGCTACTCACTAATTACCTGTCTTCCTGCACAGCCCCATGTGTTCCTTGTAACAAAATCTGAGTTTACTGCTTCCCTTTCTTGCTACTTTAGAATAGTCTGTTCTCTGTGTTCAGAGTGAGCAGGATACTTTTGTGCACTGCAAGGTTGCAAGCAAGATTCAGGCAAGACATTAGAAAAAAAATTCTAGCAGTAGAAATAGTGAAGCATTTATATAAAAGCAAGGATAAAGCGGGGTCTACTTAAAACATTAGAGCTTTTGTTATGTTAAGCCACGACGAACTGCAAGTGGCAATCAAGCATAATTTTACTGAACACAGCTAGTTTAGAAGTGGTATATATCTGTGAGGATAATTCAGCCCTAATTTGGGTAAGGTGTTATTTTAATATGCCTTTAATATACCAGGAAAATATTACCATTGCCAAAAACACTCAAGCCATCAGCACTAGGGGAAAAGCCACCTTTCATGTTCAGCATATGGTCCAATTAATTGATGGAACTCAATCATCCCCAAGGACACACTTGTTACTGATGCGCTAGCTGTGTTTTTGAGACGCCAGTCCTGGAGGCAGTAATGGAAACATCTGACACATCTGGATCTATGAGACTGAAAGGAAATACTTTAGAGCTATGGAAATAGCCCAGAAAAATCGCTGCCTAAAGATCTTCTGTGTCATATTCTTACCTGTTTTAAGCTGTAACAGTGGAGAAAAAAAAAAAAACAACACACACAACAAGGGGAGGAAAGTGTTCCTTGGAAGGAAGAAATATTTTCTGAATAGTACTGTCTTTAAAAGAAAATATGTTGTCTGCGTTACCATAACAATTTTGGTGGACAAAAACCTCTGTGTGCCCCAAAACAAAATAAAGGCCCAATTCACATATACATTGTTCCAATTTTATGCCTGTGTATCGGTTTTGATATATGTGCATTTTTCTATAAACAGATTAATGGCGAACTTATTTAGGACCGAAATAGGCAAATGCTGCAGATTATTTCTCTTTTAACCTAGTTACAGAAGAGGCTTGTTTAGGAGTAAGTGCTTATTTAGAGGTCCACAGTTGTTCAAGCCTTGTCATCATTATTTATTGCCAAACTAAACAGGTAATTAATTTTTACTTAAAACATCAGATTGGTTCAATATTTATCACCATGGGGCAGACTTGAATTGATAACACAACTTTGCAGGAGAAGCATGAATTTGTTCTACAAAATATGATGGAAAGATAAATAAATAAAATGAGAGTTTGACACCTTTTAAAACTAAACTAAAACTGTAATGTTTCCAGATGTTGGAATTGTGCCAGAGGAGCTTAGTACATTACCTGCAAGGCAGGCAATTCCAGTGCAGTTATTGCTCTGCTTAACCAAAAGTAAGACTGTGAGCTTGGATTTATTATATCCCAAATATGCATTCACATCGACAGCCAGGGTGTGAGAAACACCTTCCTGAGCTCAAGAAGATTTATCTGACCAAGTTCTCTAGCAGACAAAAAAAAATACTGTGTATTCTTTCAGCCAAATAAGCTTCTTCCTATTTTCTTAGTTTCTTCTCCTAATTAATTTTCTAAGTTCCATTTTCCAACTAAGTCACTCCAGGTGTTCTATCTTACCCTTTTTTTGGCGTGTCACAGCTCTAGCCCTTCAATTGATCCAACAAAATTTCAGAAAGCATTTGACAACCATACAAGTTGACTGCAGAGAAAACTTGTATAAAAAGTGACCCTACAAGCAGAAACAACAGAAGTTTATTCTCAGGAGAAAAGAAAGAGTCTTACCATGGGCAAGAATATACATAGTGCATGATTAATAGTGAACTTCCTATACAGATGCATAAACGGTGTGATACCCATTTAATGCCATTGGCCTTGAAAATGAGAAACATACTTAATAAGTGTTAAATACAAAAAGAAACAGTCAAAATGCCTGTTTTCACACAAGTGTACAGCAATTAAATTAGCCAACACGCACTCAGCACTTCCATTATTTTCATGGCTTTACTTACAATGCTTTTACAAAATAGAATGCATTTAGAAATACAGTTCACATATAGCTTACTAACTTTACAAACACTGATATTACCAGGATTATTCTTTGCATGCCATCTACCACTATAAATCTTTCAAACTACGGAATGCAGTTATGAAGATGAAGGTTGGTACAATTGGAGAACCTGGACTCTCCAGGGAGAGCTTTGTCCTAAACTCCCTGACTGCCCAGTGAGGGTGCTTGCTACATTATTACATGAGGTCTATATCCCATTAAAGCTTGAGGTCTATTTGTACTGTAACACTAACTTCTGAAATGATGACTTGATCTTTCTTCTTTAAGGTCTGGGATTTGTTTTGCCTTTTTGTTTTGTTTTGGTGTGCGTGTGGGTTTGGGTTTATTGGTTTTGGTTTTTGTTTAGTTGGTTGGTTGTTTTTTTGGGGGGGATGTTTGGTTGGTTTTCTTTTGGTTTTAAGTGAAGGGGGATACTTCTGCATCCTACTAGCAGAGAGATAGTTACTTGATCTTTTTAAACACTTAGATTCTGGTGTCCTGACTGAATTGCCAGATACTGACAAAGAATGCAAAGGGGAATGTTAAATATCATTATAGAAAATTATTCTGCCTGGGGTAGAGGAAAGGAGACATAAGCAAATCTCTTTCTGCCATACAAAGCCTAACGATGTTTTTCACTGTGCTCATGGCAACACAGGAGATGCTTCTGAGACTTGTTGCTACAGAATGGAGGGTGGGCAAGGGCAGAACCTTGAAAAGCTCAGCTTGATTTCTCCACTGGGTAAATTAGTCAAGGTAGAGTGTTGCTGTTTTCAGGACCTGAGTTACTTCTAATAGTACAGATAATTCTACATTCTGCTGCATTACAATATAATATTTGATGTCATATCTGAAGAATCAGAATAGTGGGATTATTGACATGCCTAAATTTAGACATACTTGTTAAATTGTATACTCATTCATGAGCCATGCAATTACCATTATCGGTGGCCTGTTTAATTGAACATTTGCCATAACTAAAAATTAATATACTTTGCTGCGTTTGCATTCTGGATACATTAGTAAACACCTGACATTTACAGCACATGGAATAAAAAATATAAACAGAAGCTCTTTGCAGAGAAGACCTGAGTTCCAAGGCGTGCTGCCTCGCTTCTTGCATTCTATCTTGTGGTTTCAATTTCCTCATACAGAATTTTAAATCAAAAGTAAACATACAGAAGGCAACGGAACAGTACTAAAGCAAAACCAAAGCAAGTAAAAATAGAATGCAGGATCCTCAGACTGACCTTTACAACACCATAAGCACTTCTTTTTATATGTCAGGGAAAAAATAGCAGAGGCCATTAGATAATCAGCCCTGTTCCAATACAAATAGTACTCTAGCACATAAATAGCAAGAAAAAGGAGAATTAGGAAATAAGGGTCTAAGTAACATTTTTTTCGGTTTGCTTCTAGAAAAATATTTAAGAAAATGCTGTTTCCATTACATAGAATCATAGTATGGTTTGGGCTGGAAGGGATCTGAAAGGTCACCTAGTTCCAATCCTCCTGCCATGGGCAAGGACACCTTCCACTACACCAGGTTGCTCAGGGCCCCACCCAACCTGACCTTGAAGAGTTCCAATATGGGGCACCCACATCCTGATAATAATTTTGCTATGCACACAATGCAATGCACAATACATGCACACAATGGGAAAATGACAGAAAAACTTTAATTGGGAATTTATTTGATTAAAATTTTGGAAGAGTATGGTGGGAACCCCTTGTTTCCTGTTGAATTCACAACATCTATTTCATTTCTACCTGAGCCAAAAGAATGAAAAGCTTCTGATCATGTACAGAAAGATCACAAGCTACATGGAACTGTCTGCCCAGCCGGAGTTTCCTGTTTATATATTCTGACAGTTCACTGAAGAAGGCAGCCTATGCATCAACACCTGCTGTTAATGTTGTAGGTGGCAAGCAAGCAAGGTTTTAGCTTGAGGTGGGTAGGAGAAAAAATATCATGGAGATTGAAAGAATCCAAAATGGTCCTTCCTGGTTTTGATCCAACAGATATTGTTCAACATATTGACATGTAGGCAGAAATTCAGCCTTCCATACTAGGGATGAGAGTCCAAGATAAATGATCATCCTTTTCTCTGTCAGATTTCTCTTAGTGTTTTGTAAAAACAAAATAAATTTTTCTAAAGACATGTCCAGTATTTCATTTAGCATTATTTCACTATTACATTAAGAATGACTGATCCTATTGTTGTATGTTTCTTTAACAGTAAGGTTTATTTGTTCCTCAGTCTTTTCAAAAAGAATTAATCTCCATTATACATGTTTTAGCAGCATCTTACATTATTTCTCTCCACAGCTCTACTGCCAATTCTCACTTCACTTTTTTCAGGAAAACATCTATCTTTATGTCTTTGCTTCACCAACAACCAAGGATGTAATTCAGAAATCATATAAATTCCGGGCTTAGCTATAGATTCCAGAAAAGTAGCCTAAAAATAATTGTAGTCTTTATATAACTCTGTTTTCTAAAGATAAGGGTGCTACACAATTTTTAAAAAAGGCATAAATTTGAGGAATGCCTTGCTGTAAAATATAGGTATTTAAGTGGTGAAAGGATGCCTTATTTTATCCAGTTAGCAGACACTGATTAATCATATGAGTATAAACTGCACATTAAATGTAGACCGCAGTCTTCCTTCATCTAGAGTAGGAGTTCAAGATGAAAATTTATATCAATGCTTCGAAATCCCCCAAACCTCTCTACACTTCATTATGAAATATTAACATGTATAGCACGAACTGGCTGGTACTCTATGGCTCATTTGAAGGATGCTATTCCCTATATGACTGCTTGCAGAATGTATTACTACAGAATGGTTGTTCACGGTGGCAGTGGTGCATATACTAAAAGCATACAATAGTTTTTCATTGCCCAGAATCTTACTGAATTTTTGCATTATCATTTCTCGGGTTATCACCTCTCAGGCTTAGTCTCTTCTTCTAGGGGATTGAAAAAAAAAATTTCAGGGAGAACTCTTCCACCTTTTTCAAGACTAATGCTAGGAAAAAATAGGTAGTTACCAAGTTACCAAGAATATTCTACATGTGAGCTTGAAGAGTTCTCAGATTTTAGGGGGAAAAAACCTACCAGAGAAAAAACAAAACAAAACCAACCCAAACCTAACACCTGACTTTTGCTGCCAAGTGAAATTGCACCAAGATTTTATCCAATCTGAACTCTCCAGAAATCACCAGCAAATCTTATATTATGACACACATAGCCCTGCCTCTGACTGGACAGTTTGCATATATTATTACCTAACTATGCTTCATAAAGCTCATCAGGAATTTGCTGGTTGTCTTTTATTAGAAGTTTTTTGTTAGAAAAGTTACTGTCAAAACCTAAATGTGACAGGATTGCCAGTCATTTTTTTTTTTTTTAAACACAGTAAGTAACTGAAAATTGAACAAAGATACATTTGGCAAAACTGGATATAGAGCTCAGACTTCAGATGCTACATCCTTTACTCATATTAACCCAACCTCTCTTAAACAGTGAGGTTGGCATATCTGAGTTCTAGGCTGAGAACTCCTGTGTTACAAGAAAGCACGGCACCATCTAACTCGACTCGCAAGTGCAAAATACAACATACGACTTTTGAGCAGTCACAC
This sequence comes from Caloenas nicobarica, assembly GCF_036013445.1. NCBI lineage: Eukaryota > Metazoa > Chordata > Aves > Columbiformes > Columbidae > Caloenas > Caloenas nicobarica. Next base: position 61,916,992 of record NC_088249.1, on the reverse strand, counting down.
GATAACAAGCAGCCTGCAGTATTCTCCAGTGTTTGAAAACAAAATATAACATTTTATTTGCAGAGTCCAACAGAAATCTACTTTTATTTAAAGGGAAATCAGAATCTGGTCTTAAAACCCATGATATTCACTGACTATGAAATAAGAGTGGCAATATTATACAGTGTAGACAAAAGGGGAAAACAGTATTGCAGGGGAGCGTGCAATTTGATTTTGAAAGGGCTGAACTATTAGACCTTTGTGCTCTGACTGGCAGGGTCTATGGTAAGAACACACACTTATAAAGATTGACAAAACTCAGTACAGCTGCACTAGGCCACTCTGCATGTGTGAAAGTCATTTAAAAAAAATCATAAAAAATGTATTGCTTAATATCGCAAGAAGTTTTTCCAATACAGTATCATTTGATTGACTGATGCAGCAGAAAAGCACATAGACAGCCTGAGGAGATCAGGCTGGCAATGGCATACGCATGATTACACCATTCATTTCTTCCAGTTATTTTTCCTCTGCGTTTATTGCAGTTGTTTTTCATTTGTAAATGCATGACAATATATTCAATCATTTTAAATTAAATTTGGTGAATTTTATTACTCATGAATCTCAAATATAAATTACAGCAGCTGGAGCCACAGACTAAGAAAAATAGTGTTAATGGTCTGAAATTATTGTGTAAAAAAAACCTGGAGATGTCACTCCCTGAGAATGGCTCCAGTGGAAACTGTCATAAAAAAAAATGGGAGGAAGAATGAAACACTATCACAAGTGCTTTTCTTTCAAAGAATTGAAACTGAGTCTTAGTGGTTCTTCCTCAATGCCAAAAGTGTGAATTTCAATATTTGTTATTGCTCTGAACATCTAAACAATAGATTAATTTAACTTTATGACTTTTTCACTTGTGTACATTTCTAGTTATTTCACTGGAAAGCATAAAGAAGAGTTAGCTTTGCTTTCAAATGAAAAAGGAATTATTGTGAACATACAATGACCATTTTTAACAAAGTTATTTTTCTCATTTCTTGTACTATTACGGAGATCCAGTAGAACTTTTCCATCATGTATTATGTAAAGCTAAGCAAGGTTTTTCTTTACTAATGAAATATTAAAATATCTAAGAAGGTTTACTTTAAAAAAAAAATAATTGCAATAATGACTGCATTTCTTCTGGAATTCTAATTTAATGTTGTAGTAACCTGAGCAAGCAAACAGAACATGAAAATATGGCTTATGAAAATAAGACCTTTAGCCAACATAAACAGGTTTATTTCCCTCTGACAGTGGCAGAATTAAATAGAATTAAATAGGAACCAAATCAGATGGTTTGTCTAACAAGATCTATTTTACATGTAAATTTTCCACCGTGGCCTCCATTATCTTTATTTTTTATATACATATTTTTAAAATTTTGTTTGTTTATTTGTTTTTGGTTGGGTTTTCTTGTTTTGTTTGTTTGTTTTGTTTTTTGTTAGAGCTAAGCAGAAAGTGTCTGGTTTTAAATTTTTTAAAAGTTAGATTTTATGCACTCATATCTTTTCAGGCCAACTATTTGGAATCCAGTAGCCCACAATGAAGAAATGCTTCATCTTCCAAATAAACGGAATTCATTATTTATGTTTTCAAGCCACAGCCATTAATTCTCAGGGTGAATGAAGCATGGTTTAGGGCAACAAACCGTCAGCATGTGTTTGGTGCATTATTTTCCTCCTAAAACGAAGCAGACCTACACTTGTGTAATTTCTCATCCACTCTTGGATAGCTTCAGCACTACCATCTGTGGAGAAGCAAGCTGCTTTATCAACAAACATTGAGCTGTAGTCTCCGGGAAAAAAAAAAAAAAAAAAAAAAAAGAAAAAAATTTCAAAAAAAACCCAAACAAAAAAAGAAACAAAAACAAACAAACAAACAAACAAACAATAGTGAAAGGTTTTTGAATAGGCTGCCTGAATTAACCATTACGCAAGCATCCCCCTTTTCCTGGATAAACACACTAAAAGAATGCTTGTTTAAGATTATAAGTAATGTTATAGTTCTCTCTCCCACCCAAGACTTGATTCTGAAAAACAAGAAACAAATGTTTGTTTATTTTCACATTTCATAACGCTTGTTTATTCTACAATATGTGATTTTAAACTGTATACATGATCTTGAAAAAATAATTTAATGGAGGAATTCATTCTTGAAAGATCAATTGCTTTTTAGATGGTGTTGATTTTTTTGCTAACTTTTCATGAAAGATGATGACATTTTTCTTTAGAAAAATAAGGATTTTAGGAAAAGGGATTTTCTTCTTTTTAATTCTATGTATCTGAACAAATTGATCAATGAAATTTGCAATAAGGAAAAAACTTCAACATATTGTGGCCAAAAAATTTCCCCAAAACATTTTCCAAACAAATGAGTACCTATTTTAATTTAAAGTTGATAGCAAACATTTCAGCTGTGAAGAAAAAACTCACACTTCTTATGAAAAAAAGGGGTTTTTTTAAAAGAGGCCAAGCTCAAATTACAGCTGAACGAAGGCACAGTGGGGAAATATCAACTCAGTCATTTCCTTAACTTGAACAATTTCTACTGCTTTATTACAACGATGCAAAATGTTGGATCTGAGATTAGATTTACTCAAGTGACAAACCACAGATGTGAATAGGAAATTTTCATAGAATGGTTTGCGTTGGAAGGAATCTTCAAAGATCATTTAATCCAACCTCCCTGCAATGGGCAGGAACATCTTTGATTAGACCAGGTTGCTCAAAGCCCCATTCAACCCAACTTTGAACACTTCCCATGATGAGGCATCCAAAACTTCAACTTCTTTGGGCAACCTGTGCCAGCATTTCAACGTCCTCATTGGAAAAAATTCCTTTCTTATACTCAGGCTAAATCTACCTTCAGTTTAAAACTGTTGCCTCTTATGCTGTCACTACACTTAAAATGAGCCTTATGTAGTCTTAGAACCAAATAATGTACATCATAATAAAGATTTGTTTCTCTCATTGGATTTTGTGGAAGCACAAGAAGAAAATCACAGGTGATGAAAATCAGATAGCTCCATGGGAAATGCTTGAAACAGCAGGAAGGACAATAAATGCAACAGTAATCACAGAAGAAATCCCTAAAGAAAAATAATATTATAAATGGCTGTAAAAAAAATCCATTTCAATAAAAACCTGAAGTTTTGAATGACATATTTCTGTTGCTTCAACAATATTTTTGGTCAATTTTTTTTTTGATTTGGTGAATCAAAAATCCCTTTCTACCATTCTAGGAAAAAAGCTAGAAAGACTTCTATTTCTCTCAAAGACAAAGCAAGTACAGCAGAATCTTGCCTTAGAATTTTTCACTCTCTTAATGGCCAGTCCCTGAAAACCAGCACCTAAGCACACAGGCACAGCAAGTCAGTTGCAGGGACTAAACATAATCTGCAAAACCTGACAATGAAATCCCAGCTGCCCTAAAGTCAATAGCAAGCATCCTACTGGCTACCTCAACCTCAATGCATTTGTACATGAAGGAGAAGACTTGGCTGATAAGCATTTCTGTTGGAGAAACAAGTGCTGATAATGAAATCAAGAAAAGTATAACTTCTACCAGTGTGGGAATGCCATGAGAGGAACCGTACCAGGGGAAAACGCTTTGAAGAAAACTTCTCAAAAGCTCAGGAAGAAACTACCTAAATGTGGAGAAAGATGGGGAAGCTTGGAAGAAGACCTACTTGGCTAAGCAAGGTTCTTCTCAGTAACACATTGGAACACAAAAACAGATGGCTGGAAACAAGGACAGGCAACAGAGGTCGAGTATAAAAGCCACCTTTGGATATTTAAGGAAAAAAAACCCCACAATAATCAAGGAGGCCAAAGCCCAGCTGGAGCTAAAACAATCATCGGACACTAAGAGTCACAAGAAGGGAGCCTACAGATACACTAGCTACAAAAGGAAGCTGGAAAATGTGAACGTTTGTTACTGGGTGGAGGAGACAATCTGGTGACAAATGACACAGGAAAGGCTGAAATAGTTGATAACTTTTTGCTGCGATCTCCAAAGGCAAGTCGAGTCTCCACCTCTACCTCCAGATGAATCAGCATTTTTGGAAAGGACAGCTAACAATGAAGGAGCAATAGGTTAGAGGCTCCATGAGAAAGTTTTTTGTATATAAATCCACAATGCTTGATGGGATTCATGTGAGGGTGTCGAAACTGTTGGCTGAACTGAAAAAATCACTCAGTTTACCAAAGGTCACATTCCTGTCAGACACATCCTCAGAAAGAGAGAAATCTACTGTAAGTCAAAAGACATGGAGAGAAATGAACCTGAGACCAAGATTCCCAATCTGCCTTTCAGAAATTATCACAAAAGATGGGTTCAGAAAAAAACGAGATAAATCCCTCCCCTTCAATAAATAGTAAGACTGGAAATAGGATAGCTGGTGTGAAGGTAGCAGCAGATGGCTCACTTCTTTGGCCTTCTATGGTGTCTAGCATGCATGGGTAATTCATTCTCCAACACCCGCATGCCAAAATGTCGCATTTAGTGTGCCGTCCAGGAACAGATAAAATTTAGGATATTTTGCACTGATTTCTGTGGCTTTAAGGCAGAGAGTTGTTGCTTTAATATTGGATAGGAGGAGTAATAAAGAACCTCACTGGAATAATAAGTTATTAAATCCATACTGAAGGCTACTAACTGAGTCACTGAATCACTTTCCATCCAGTAAATCTGGACACCATGTACAGATCATTCATCCATCACACTGTGTATTTTCTTTTTTTTTCATAAAGCATATGATATACACATCTAAATACCAGCTTAACAGTAATTACTTTCACTCTCCTTTAAAAATGACAGCTTGATTTTGAACAGGTAAGGTTTTATAGAAGCTTTCTGCCAGTGAGGCAATCTGTGAGCAATCACACTCACTTGACTATGCGTCAGTGTGTAATACATAACATATTAAGCTTCTGCAAAACAAACACTTGCAAATTGTACACTGGATGTTTTTATGCATTTGTACTCCAAAACACTCTGTAGTGATAAATGTAGCAGTGTGAACATATGAGCTAGTGTTGACACAGCCAGATTCAGCTGCCTTTAGAGAATATTGCATCTGGATCCTTTATGAAGTACAGCAACTGGCCTACAGCAGTAAGCTTACTAGCCTAAAAATAGAACACCTTCTGTTTTGTTTCAGGAGCTACCATTATGCCATAAGACTTCTGTAACATCTACATAGCATTGGCAACCACACATTGAGCTCACCCCTTAAGATGGATAAGTAACAAGAGCTGCAGCTGCAATAGATCATCCTACACAACAAGCAGAGGTGCGCAGGACTCACTAAAACTACCTCTCAGCTTCTCCTTTTTTCCTCTGGAAAAAAAAATGATTGTGTGTGCTTGAGTTTCTACAGTAAACGGTAAATCATAGAAAAGGAATTAGTGACACCAGTAGCAGTAAGAGAACTGAAAATCTCAGCATCATCCAGGCAAAAGAGGAATTACTAAACAAGTATCATTTAGATTCAGCAAAACCAGTTTCATTCTGACTTCAGATAAGGCATCATTTCTTGGCAATAAAGAGGTGGCACATCATATAAATAACATCACTGCCACTATTGCAATAATGCCCAGTGACATTTGCCTGGCTGGATTTCCTCTCTGCCAGTATCAGGTTGCCTATAGAGACAGAAGTAGTTCAGATTAGGTGGGACCATTTCCTCTTTGGAAGCGCCCCGTTCTCTCTGTTAATTATAAAAAAATCAGGGCAGTGAACTGAGATTAGAACTGTATCTTTAAGACAAACAAAATTTAGAGGTATTGTCATCTACCCCAAATGATATTCCTTATCCCAAGATAAACTAAAATTCTGAGAGTTTCAAACAATGGAAGGAATAGGGTCAAGCATAGAAACAGTCAAGAGGTCTAGTTACATGAAATAGTATAGTCATGATGAATTGTCTTAAGAGACTACACACGAAATGGGATCAAACCCTCCTAACTCCATTCTACTCCACAGAAACTTTCAATGAATTTTAAAGAATTGTTTCTAAATAAGTAGGGCAAGTGAGTACTTATCCTCAAAGTGATCCATACATCTCAGGAAACAGAGAACCAGTGGTATATTTTAACAGAAATTATCAACACTAAAGAGACTGTTGGTCCCCTTATCCTCTATCAGCTGTGACTGCAGAGCAGACCATCCAGATACACATTAAGGCCTCCAAAACATTACCTGTTCCATCAAAGTTCCTTAGTGAATCCACAGAAATACTGCTCAGACTACTCAAAGACAATTCACATATTGAAAGTGACATATCAGTCCAGGAATTACAACAGAACAAAATATGAAAAACAATCACTACATATTGATATGTTTCTACGAATGAAAAACTTGAACACAAAAGTCTTGTTAGCTTATTCTGAGAACAGGTTCAACCTATAAAGGCAAGAAAGGGATAACAAGAAACAAACCAATAGAGTCTACCACACCATAACCTACGCTTGCACTCCATTCCAGAGGGAATGCTGCAATAACTTTTTTTTGTTCAATTAGCAGCAAGCCCTCCAAATGCAGACGAGCTTTTTAACTTAGCAGTGAAGAAGTCTCTGTCTCTTTGTAATCTATAGTTACAGTAGAAATCGCTCTACTGTGCACCTAATCAAGGAGCAGGAAATCTTATGGCAAATTACTCACGTTGAAAAACATGGAATTTAACATTATCTAGGGATCTCAGTGTTTTAGGAAAGGGAAAAATTTCCTCTTCATCTCATTCTGCAAGTAAACTAATTAAAGAAAGGCGTTCTGTGAAACAGAATGGAAATGTGGCTAGATGTTACAGTTTTATTTCAAAGAACACAGGGTTATACTGCATGTTGCAGTTTTCTGCAGAGTTCTGCTACCAATCATTGTATTTCTGTATACACAAATAAACAGTCTACAACTCAGTGAACTCTTGCAGGTACTGAGGATATGCCATGAACAGCATGGATGTCCTGACTGATAACAAATGTAAGCTAGAGGTTACATGCACACATTTTTTCCAGCATTCATTACTTAATCTATTCTGTATAAATCATTTCACCATCTCCTCCAACCACATCCCTGCTAAGGAGAAAAAAAAAAAAAAAAAATTAAAAAAAATGCGCCCACAGGGCAGTTGACTTTTTTTTAGAAAATGATCTGGAACCTATTGCCATGATTATATGGTGTCCTGCAGATCACACCAAAAAAGTTAATGAAATGGAGAATAAGACTTGAGATTTGCTGTTTCACATACAAGATGAAAGAGTTAAGGGACCACCCTGTAGTATTCTGAGGCAGAGAAGTGTACCACTGTCGGGGATTTGATTGCAGGGTGACAATAAAACCGTGGCAGATGTATTGTTAACCTTCTCTCCCCCCTCTTCCCCCTTTAGCCCCTCCCTCTCTCCCCTTCCCACTAAGGACAGGCGATTGGGAAGAAAAGGACAGAGAGAAGAGAGTTGGAAAAATTAAAAATGTTTTACTAATGCTACTAATAGAAATAGAGAAAATAATACAAAATATACAAAACCAATCTTGAAAATCCCAGCAACTGCTCTGGCAGATGTAGGGCCGGCACCCGAAGTCCTGGACTGGACTCTGCAGCCAACCGGAGCTGGATTCAGTCTGTCACTGGGCCTCAGTGAGCAGAGACAACTCGCAAGGTCCTCTCCCAATGTCAGCCATAAGGAAAAGGGACAAGATCCTCATGATCTCCCACTTTTATATGAAGTATGACGTGAATGGGATGGAATACTTTAGTTAGTTAATTTTTCAGTTCACCTCCTGCTTGCACATCTCGCGGGATGCATCATTATCAATGACCTTGCATTCCATTGCTATGTCTACCAAAACATGTACCTAACTTTCAGGAAAACTGCAGTTAGTAAGAAGACTTCAGCTGACAGGGAAATTCACTAAAAGAGAAACTTGTTTTTAACAAAACCAGGACAACCACAACCACAGGAATGTAGTAATCATAGGCAAAGAATATCCAATCAACATCATCTAACAGGTTTAAAAACACCTTTTGGCAGATTTTAGGAAAAAAGTCAAGGAGAACTAGTAAAAAGAAGACTAAAGGCATTTTTTTCCTCTCCGGCAATCCTCATGTATGTCTCCCAAATCTGTTGTACATCTGTTATCAAAAACAGTTAAAGAATGATCTGGGGATCCACCTTCTGCTTATTCTTAAATCTTTAAAAATACTTCAGAGACACATTCAAGAGAGCATAATCAACACTTATCCCATAAATGCACTTAGAATCAAATAGTTATGGCTGTGGATGTGCTTCAAAAGAGACACTAACAAAATATCTTCAATACTGATGAGATGACATCGTGGTTGCACACCCAGAGCATTAATCCCCACCTCATGTCCTTTACTGCCAGCTGAGCCCGTCTCAGATTCCTATGGGAGAACACGCAGTGACACTGGTGGGCGATGGTATAAAAGAAGAAAGTTAAAGGACGACTGGAGTCAAAATGGGAGTGAAGGGCAAGGAGTTAAAGCTGAAACACTAAATCATAAACACTGACAGTGTGTCTCGCAATACATCTTGTATTTTTATTGCAAGAGTCCCTTGACAACCAACTGCCTTCATTATTATCTTAGCTTTACTGGTCTGTCCTTGAATTGACTGGTAATCATCCACTCTAAAAGAACACATAGAGATGAGATATTATTTATGGAAGGTAGCACTCAGATTTATATTAAATAGTCTTATGCTGCCAGTATTTTGAAAGCACTGAATTGATCAGCTGTTGATCCACATTCTAGATCACAAGCTTTGATTTTTGATCTCTACCTGTTTACATCTACTCTTTTTTTCAATTATAGACAACATTCTTACGTACTTCAAATATATTATTTTTATTTACATGCATTTTGTGTGATCGCAGTGATGTTCGTGGCTTCATTCAACATTCATAAAACAATCAGCCAATGAAAAGCCCTCTATGAAAATGTGGTTCTTATTTTTACACTACACAACTTGAGGGAAAGAAAAGGAAGTGTAAGTCTTCACTTGTGCTATTAACCATTGTCTCACTCACCAGCTGTCACAGTATTTAACCACTGATGCTGTAATAGATAGAACTGTACTGTGCAGCCAGTGGGTCTCCAGGCTCTGGGAGAAGCCTACCACACTGTGTGAAGCAACCGCGTATCTCTCATTCCCATTGTTCAAAGCACCCACTTAGTCTAGTATTCCCACAGTACCACATTACTGAAATATCAACCCATCTCCTCTTTTTGCCATCAGGGTGCCAATACAAATATGTTGCTTCACATGTATCATTTGAATGTAAGTATGGGATTAATTCTACCTGACAAAGCAGCAAACCAGATGGTTTTGGACAGCTTGAAAGAGAATCATATCCAGGTTGTGTGACATGGCTAGAGCAGTCTTCAAAAAATGTTGTACTCTCTGTGATTGATTAAATGTCTTTTCAAAAGTGCTCATCACAAGTTGGCATGAAATGTAATTAATAGAAAAAAAAAATCTTCGTTATGCCAGCTCATCTAAGATAAGGGCTGTCAGTCGTATCTCTAGATTCTACTAACAACCTCCTGAACATGTCCAAAAGGGCTCCATGAAGGTTAAGTATGGTTGCTGTTTTCCCACATAAACTTTTACGGTATGTCACATCCTTCCTGCAAACATACAATGGTCCAGGCTGCGGCTTGCAATTCAGTTTAGATCTGTTTGTATACACCAACAATGAAGGATTTACAGAGCTTCTGTTTGATCCATTCCCAGACATGACACAATTACTTCCAGGAGACTATAGCCAACCTTCTTGGGTACTGTCATTAACAATGTAGGTCACCATCCTATCCCACAAAGATCTCTAAAACACAGGACATCTAACTAGAAGTTACTGATGAAAAGGAACATTCTGCTGAATTGTTCCACTTTCTTTTGTAATGCAGAGTTCATTTAGGAAAGCAACATAGTACTGGTTACCATCTTCAAATCCATAGATAATTCAACAGCTATTTACCTGACAAACAGCTTTCTGCTTCTATTCAGTAACAGTCCTTAGAGTGTTGGTTATCTTCTCTTGTAAGTCCATAGTGTAACATCATCTGGATCTGATGGCAAATGCTCCGCTAAGCAAATCACCTCTTTATGTCAGCCAAATCACGAGTCTGAAAAATTTGGCTTGGCTACGCAATGATGCACATTCGATCTGAAGACAAAAATCAAGCCGGAAGGGCCTGCTAGCTCTTCAAAGGCCATGGTAAGAATTCAAAATCATCTTGATTAAATAAGTGCCCTGAATAAGCAGGAGAAGAGCTCTGGAAAGGCATTAGCTAAAATTCTGTATCCAGCTACAGGAAATGACTTGCAGACGTCATGATCAATAAGAGAAAATCCAATCCAAAGGAGGATAAAAAGGATCAAACGTGCAGGAGTCAAAAGTTGTGAGCAAAGACTGAAAAGACTAGAGTTGTTTGGTTTAGGAAAGAGAAAACTGAATTACAAGACTCAACAGCAATCTAAAAAAATGTCAGATTGCTAGGAATCTAAAGTCTAATATATTGTTTTTCAGGTATAATTAAGGAGAGAAAATAAATCACGGACATAAACTGCAGCACGATTAGGTTAAACATATCTTCTGTGTAAGAATTTTCACATTAGAAAAATATGAAACATGAATAAATTGTGATGAGGACTTGTTACATGTCCAGTATTGGAGGGCTTTAAGAAGAAGTTACACAAAAATCTATAAGACACATGTACGGTTGATGTTGCCCTGGGAGAGGAGGAATCTACACAGCAACTTCTTCAGGTCCCTTCCAACCTTACATGTCTATCATTAATTGAATCAGTCATTTACATTTAATTATTACTATATTATTAGTAAAGTATATCATATAATTTATAAGGTTTCATGATAAAATAATTTTAGGAGTTAATATTTCAAACTACCTCTGAGAATCTTAAGGGTAAAAGCCGCATTTCAAAGATGACTCACAGCTTCTCTACTTCTTGTTCTGCATATTTTGGGGAAGAAGATGAGACCATATTGTCATGTTTGTTTTGTTTTAAGTTGTCTGGAGGACAAGGAAAAATGTAAACCATGCGAATTAAATAATAAAAATGCCCATCTTCCCATTTTGAGGCATTACGTCATGCTGAAACATCTTTGTTATTTCATCCAAGATGAGCAAAAGAATGGGAAGAAAAAAAAAAGGAAAGAAGAAAAAGAAAATGTGTAATCCACATATCCTACCTATCTGTAAAAGAGAACAATTCCCCTAGTTCTTTCTAAAGAAAGCCTGAAATGTTAAATTGGTATGACTGATTGCCAACAGATCCTACAGAAGAGAGAGAGTAAAAGCAATCTGACATCATCTATTCTGAACTATTTTGAGGCTTTTATTATAAGTTGGATATAAAAATAGCCTCTACACAAAAACTTAGCATGCATACTTAGAATTATTTATACTTTTTCCTAAAAGAGAAAAAAAAAAAAAAGCAAAGCATTACTCTGTAATGGTAAATTTTCTGCTTGAATGGGTTTTCATGACAATGTGAAATGCTGTAGAATATAATAGTCATGTCAAGGGTGTAGCAAAAATAGTCATACAGGGGGAAAAAAATATCTCAGGTGAAGCTGCCTGTGCTTCATTCCCTAAGGAGGCTGTTACGAAAGCATATCTAATATCACCTGCTGTTCAGGAACCAACTCAGAACACAGAGAGAACAGGTAACAATCTCTTTTCAGTCTTGATTTCATTTTTTATTTCTCTTAATATAGGAATTTGTATATTGAAACATGAGAAACAGAAGGTCACAAGTCATTTCATTGATTTGAACGAACCTCATTATTTGAATTTCACAGAATTATGGACTTTTGTAGATACACACATGAAATGTGATTAAAAACAGGAATACTATGCAACATAAGAAGCATCTTCACTGTTTCTAGAAATGATTCGTGACCATTAACACTTGATATTTTTAATTCAATATAGTGAAATATTATGTCAAGAAAATAATGTTCATCAGCAAGATACACTTCTGAAACTCCTGAATCTACAGGAAAACAATAACAATGAACAACCAGCAAGTCTGACAAAAACAAAGTCTTTTATGAAGTCTAGTTCTTTTCTCACCAGTTGCCCATGAAAACAGGTTCAAAATGGGACATCTCAGTAGGGCATAAAAATTGAAAGTACCAGATGATAAACATACACAAAATTCACGTTAAAAGAAAAAAAAAAAATCTTCTGAATATTTTTCCAAAGCTGAGCAGCATATCGGCATACATTTGCTCAGAAATACTTGTCTTTCCTGTTACTTACACTCACAAAATAGCAAGTTATACCTGGGAAAAGGATAGTCTTGCTCTATGTGAAGTAATAAAAAAAGTTTTAGCACTACAGTTTCTTATGCTCTGCAAGTCACTTTCAAATTTTTAAAGTCACTTTTACGCTTGGCTTGACATTTCAGAATCTGTTTAAGTATATTCTCCTAATACAGAAATAGAATCCTATTTGTTATCTCACAGAGGTCCCATGAATGTGCTAAATAGAACTAAGTTGGGATTTGCCTGGCTGGGTGCAGACAGCTATATGTGCATTCTGCCCGTGCTGAGAAGTGCCAGAACATGAGCCAGCTCCAGCATGAAAACAACAGAGCCACATTATCATGGCTCTGAGCTGGAATTAATATATCTACCTCTCAACAGGGCTTAAAGTTGAAAGAGCCTTTTTGTTTATTTGATTTCAAAATATGATTTGTATTGGCAAACACGCAGTAGAAAAGCACATTGCAGTAGTTTCATTTCATTAAATGGTGAAAGGATAAAAAGTCAATTTAACTGTAAATATTTAGAAAATTCAAACTGGCAGCTACCATAATTTTTCGCAATTAAAAAGAAAAGTAAATAGTAGGGTTCTGCATTAGTTTCTTCAGCCAGCAAACATTCTCCTATGATTATGTAGCGTCACTGCTCATAAAGCACCATGAGTCCTGTGGTTACCTCTTGTAAGCTGTTTAAGATAATACAGACGTAGGGTGAGCTAAATTTGGCTAATTTCTCACTTCTGCTGGTTGAAGATTGCCTTCTTGGGCTGGAATTTCAATGGAACCAATGGATATTTGGCAATCATATCAGTTTCCATGAGGTCAAGCGCCTAAATCCATCAATCTTTTCTTTAAAGCATGCAATGACAAATGTGCACAAAGAATAGGCTGATTTTTCAGGAAAGGTAAGTGTGTATCTCACAAATTTTAAGAGAATTAACAGAACTTGTAAAATCACCTTTTCATCCATTTGTCATACAACTTACAAACCTCCCTCAAGCATCATATTGAAGATCTTAGTTCTGTGTTAAAAACACTTAATTTCAGCAACCTTTCACTCTGATATATGTATTTGTTCCATCTTCCAGAGGGATACAGGTAATTCTCAATTCCTGCAGTGGCTTCAGATGAGATGTATCTGAGCCTCAATTTTCCTCAACAGTAAATCGACTCCTGTTTCCAGCATTATTCACAAAATTCAGAACAAAAGGGAAAAATAATTGATTCTAATAAAGAGGTTGAAGATACTTTTTTCAGCAAAGAGAAACCAACTTTTCAACAGCGAAAAAGCAGACAATTGTGAAATACACTAAAAACCACCAAGAACTATCTAGAAAAATTATTCAATGTTGCAATATACTATCATCATTGTATTAAATGCCTCCAATTTACTGCTTGGCAGGTGATTAATTCAGAATTAACATTAATTCATCCCTAACATGCTAGTTACTGGTAGTTTATTTTCTTAATTTTTAATGTTGTTCTTGAAAAATATGTCTGGATAATTACTATAGTGTATACAACCCTGTGCAATGAAGAAGAATAAGAAGCGAGTCCTTAATCCAAAGAACTAACATTATAAAAAAATAAACTCAACATGAAAGCACAGGATAAAAATATCAGATCAAGCAGAGTTAATACTGTAAAGGCGGTATCATCACATCATCTTATTTTGTATAATCTTATTTTTTCAATAGAGAAGGTGGAAGCACTTAACCTGTGGGGAATTAAAGAAAACAAGGCAAGAGGACATTTACAGAAATGGAATGAGGAAAACGACATGAGGAGAAAGAAAAAGGGGAAAAAAAAAAAGGCAATCGTGAGACAAAATAAAGAAAAATAATTTGAGACAAGATTGGGGCAAATATGATTTTGCTGGACTACTCTTAGACTTCAGTTCTACATAAAGAAGATAAATCATTCAGATACTTTCTTGTGTCTTGTAAACCTGACTGTTGCAGTGAGAATACAGCGATTGTTAAAATATAGTAAAAGCTCACACATAGCTCAGTAATATCTTTTCTTTAAGAAAAGCACGACTGACCAATGTGATTGAGCGATGGTCCTTCCCTTTATTAGTTAATAAGCCACTCAGCCTATAAGTGACAGAGGTGTCTCACACCCTGTAAAAATAAGTAAATGGGTGAAAGATTTAGCTTTGTCAATGATATGCTGGAATAAATGTAAATATAATTGATGGTGTAATCCTCTAGGAAAGACTTTACTTTCCAGTACGCTGTACTTTGCTTAGACTGTTTTTTCCAGCACTCTGACTCAACTGTCTGCAAACATCCAATTATACCCTGCAGCTATTTCCAGAGAGATAAACAAGGTCAGCCTTCATTGGCAGAAACCTGAAATCATACAAAATGCTTTTGGCACTCGTTACTTGCAATCAACTGTGTAACTCCAAATAAAAATTCAGCTTAGTATGAACAGTAAGAATATATTGATCCTTATCCTGTCCAAATGAGAGAGCAGATGTAGAATTCTAAAAATTTAAAGGGTTAGTTGTAATAGAGATGTTCTTTCTACAGAATGTAACACGCAGAGGATACTTCCTAAAAGGTTAAGTTGTTGGGATAGGAATGGACTATAATGAATCAGATATATTCTATTAGTCTCATGCTATAAACAGTAAATTGTTTTAACTGTAAGCATGAAATGTGTAGCTAGATATGATCTTCCTCCTTCATATACAACACATACTGAATATCGTCACTATGTTAAGCATCCTGTTTCTTAGACTGTCAAAGAGCTCACAATTAATTATTAATAACTCGATCTCTATTTTTAAAAAAAGATCCCAAACTATCATCATTTTCTCTAACATATTCTCACTTACAATTATTCATAGAATAAAGTTGGTCAATAATTTTCAGTTTGTAACTTGTCCACAAGTTTTACAGCAAATTTTCACTGGCTTAAGTTCAGGCTGTTTTCTACAGAAAGATCATACAACACCTCTGCTGTGCAGTCACCAGATTGGCAGTACAAGTGTTTATAAGTACAAACAGGTGTTTATAAATACACTTAAACCAACCACCAACTATCTGTTAACAGACCACATGATGGCATTCTTGATAAAAACTGTACTGTTTCACATGTGGTTTACCAGCAGACACATGACAACTACTCTACTAGCACACATTTACTAGTAAGCCAGTTTTAGAAAAAAAACCTGCAGTTTTAAGTCTGTAAAAAGAGGCAAAAATATTTCCCCTGGGTTTTTTTGTCTTTTGTTTTTGTGGTTTTGTTTTTGTTTGGTGTTTTGGTTTTGTCGGTTTTGTTGTCGTTGTTTCATTTGGGTTGGGGGGGGCAGTTTTGGGGGGTTTTGGTTTGGTTTACATTTGTTTTTTGGTTTTTTTGGGGGGGGTTGTTTTTGTTTGTTTGTTTTTTGTGGTGGTGTTTGGGGTTTTTTTTTCGGCATATTCACCCAGCTCTCCCAAATAATCATTAAGACCAAGATATGTTAATGACACTGCTCCAACTGTGATTTCTCTCCTCATTCAGAACCTATACTTCGAGGCCTCTTGTGAGACAGACCGTGATACTCCACTCACATGAATTTCAGACAGAACAGTCTCACTGAAGAGATAAATATATGAGCATCTCATGTTTTTAATCACCAGAGTACAGCACTGTAGTAGGTGGAATTACCCCTCCAATGCCCAACAGCAGGGTTTTTTTGATATGACACTTCATAAACGCAAGTAACAGACTTCCTGAACTTCACTGTTCAATGCCGAGATCCGCATAGTGCCATCCCACCCATGAAGAATGCACAAACCAAGCCTCTTCTACCCCCAACCGTGTTTGGCATGTTTAGGGATTTTTAATACAGAAAAAACTTCTGCTTTCCTTTTTAGTTTTTAGCCTACACTAGGTTTCAGTTTCAAGTTTTCACTGAAGTCAAAGAAATGAGAACCTACTTTACAAAATCATGTGGGTATCGTACAAACCATGAGACTAGAGAACATGGGACTTAAAATACATTCAATATGGTGAGACTTCATAAAGTTTAAGAACCATCAATCCAGACCCCATGTAGCAAAATAAAACTTATTTTCTCTTTTTTGGTCACAGAATTTGGAATGGTGTTTGGAAAAGGTACAGTTACCCTCCGCAACCTTAATCCAGAACTGTCAGAGCCCTGTTTAAAAGGATTTACATAGAATACAGGAAACAGTGCTTAGAAGAACACATCACTGGAAACTAGTGGATATGGCACTACCTTTCTGTGCTCTATAACTAATAAAAGACTGCTGAAATGAGATGCTTTAATTATTGTTAAATTTGATAGACTAAAAATTTTTATTTCTGACATCAGTAAGGACAGCTTTATATTTCTCATTAATGGCATTAAACATACATTCTTCTTCTCTAGTGTATTTAAATTTGTACTCAAGCATTGTCAAATCTCAGCAGTCCCTACTATGTATCAGGTTGAACTGACTGGTGTTCACCTTAAATGTGAGGAACAATTACATACCTGGTAGAGCCAAGAACCAAGCTGGAGTAAAATGGAAGGAGTTGTCTAAATGCCTTGGGTAAACTGAAGCTGTAGCAAGAGTGGTCTGAGGCTTAGGAAAATCAGCCTGACTGATGTCTTCACAAGATTGTTACTGAGAAGCTAATCACTGTTTAATCTGGTTTAAGACTTTCAAAAACACCTTGATTCAAATAACTGAAGTTGGTTCAGGATTTGCTATTGTTGTTTCTCCTACCAAGCTGGATCTTCTCATCTGTGATTATGATCAAAATATTTATAGTATCTACATCTTAAGCAAAAGCACCTCAAAACACGGACCAGCTCTGCACTCAAGGCAGAACAGGTCTAAAATGAGGACTATTATGAAGCAATGCCAGTTTCCATTAGCTGAGAATCTTGCACATCACATTTTATAGTACACAACATTTTATCATTCATCGAAGACTTTTTAAGAAAAGAACAAAGAATGTAGGAACTTAAGAAAGAAATGTGTACAGATACATCCCAGAAAAAACTGCCTACCTAAGACCACGTCAAGCACAGCATACTGCACATTTGGAACCCATGCACAGTGGAACAACAGGTACATAGTTTTGGGTAAATTTAAAAGACATGCAGATTACATGTTGGAACAACATGGGAGACCCAGACCTTAAAAGGACCATGTCATAGCAAAACAAAGACAATTCAGGAATCCACAGACTCAAGGAGGCGAGTTCCAATATGCATCTTTATAATTCAGTTGCAGTTCTTCAGCACGAGATTTTCTGTTTCCCTTTTTAAAACTAAAAAATTGGAGCAGCACATAGAAATGCTCTTACAAAAAAATAAGTATCATCATCTCACTGCTATTGATTTTCCAGAATCAAAATGTCTCCTATGCTTCAAGAAATTCTGGACCCGTATCAGAACTAGATTGCAAGAATATTTTTAATGTTTTAGATAATACAGTCATGATAATGAACTGTTGAGCAAGACTACAAAGATTACTTCTGCTCATTACTCCAGAGGAGAGAGGTCAATATTTGCCTGGGGTTATCATGCTGTTTGGTCTTGAATACTGTGATATTCTCCCATGGCTTCTAAGAAAAACAGCAAAAGATCAGTTTGCTTTGTGGATTAAAACAAGGCCCAACCTTGTAATATCAAATTTTGCTTTGCCTATTATCAGTATTTGATTTTTATTTGCAAAAAATGAAAAAAGCTGTGAAAACGTGATCAGTCTTGCAAAATTAACATCAATTTATCCAAAGAGCTAAACTGAGCAATGTCTCAGTGCCCTAAGGATCAGATGATGTGACCTTCCTTTTTCCTATGAGAAGCTTGAGGGAAGAGTGATCTTCAAACTTTGTACTACCATTTATCACAGAGTTTATCTAGAAGGCAGGTGAGCTGGAGAAGTTGCTATTGACTTTGGTATCAATCTTGCCTTCCTATGTTTAGGCTGGACCAATAAGGCAAGAAAGATGATGGGACACATTATGTGACCTAATAGCTGCCAAATGAAAGAAGAGAGTTGCATCTCTATGCCCACAAAACCTAAACTCTAAGACTACAATAAAACATACCAGAGACACAGAGTTGGGAAAGCTCAAAGAAGTGAAAAAGTAAAAAAAAAAAAAAAAAAAAAAAAAGAAATTGGCAGTGAAAGATTTCAACTGTGGATATATAAATGGGTCACAAGATACTTCAAGACAAAGAAGAAAGAAAACTGTTCACTATTTTAAGTGATCTGCACCTTAAAATCTCCACTTCTAGAGGAATTACAGAAAAGCTATTCAGAAGTTTATGTCAGAAAACGCCTAGAAATTAGTTCAAAAAGTAGAAGTATTTGCATTGTGGAATAATAATGATTGCATGTACTTAGAGGGTGGCACCCACAAATACGTACATACAGATTCTTTTAAAGATAGTGATAGACCCAGCATCTTGCAGGGCAACGGAGGGATGGTTCCGAACCCCATACAATAACCAGCAAAACCTCACTGCATGTACCTCTTGTATGTCTCTCCTGTTCAAGTCAGAATATCACCTTGAAAGAATTTTCCTTTCTTCAGTAAGAAGTGAAGTAGTCCACACAAATCTTAGTGTTTGTAAGCTGTGAGATGGTAGTATAAGATTTATAAAATATTCATTCCTATTAAAGACATTTCTCCTACCATCTTCAGTCTTAATGCTGAAGATTAAACCTGACTCACACATGCTTTGTATGTATGACATAGTGCAAACTATGCTGCATCTTTAAAGACAAAATTTTTTGTGCTATTTTCTTTTGTTGCAGCACACAGGTATGACTTGCTTTTCTTATAAAAGTTTTAGCAAATGCACCAACTTTAAAAGCATTAAAGAGCTTGATGGCAAAGAATATGACCTACGATGGGAGGAAAAAAAACGAACAAATAAACAACAAAAAAGAGGCTTTTCAAGGAACCTCTACTTTGTTAATTCAGAAATTATGGAATATTTCTTCAAGGGCACACTTTCAGAACTACATCTTGTCATTCCCACTCTGCCCACAGCTCAATGTATACTACTTCGTACTCCTGTAATGCTCTACAGGCAGGAAATAAAAATTCAAGGTGTATTTCAGAAACGCTTTACAAGCTCCAAGAGTATTATCTCCTCTCAACCAATTTTATGAATGGTGATTTGTCTTCTTCACGTTCTCTGTTGGCCTTTCTTCCCGCAGTCATAGAACAGCTTGTCAGATTCATTACAAACAGATGAACAAATGTTGAATCCAAAGGACTTTCCTCTTGCAGAGAGAGACAGAGCTCAAGGAGCAGACATCTGACCTACTTTCTGTGAAACTGTGGTGCAGAGCTCTTTAAAAATATCGTCATTCCCATGCTCTCTTCCGTCCGCATCCCTCTGAAAAAAATTGCATTTCTAGTATGCATTCAAAAAACCCCAGCTTTTTTTTTTTCTTTTTTTGGTCAATGGACCAAACTAAATGTGCTATCAAGACATTTCCAAATATTTACATTAGGCCATTGCATTTACAATGGTTGTATTCACAACAGTCTGTGCATCACATTTAATTAGCAGGAAATCTAAGAAGGATCACACAGAACCCATTAACTTTAAATTGTTTTCAGGGGTAATTAGGAAACATGTCAGCTCCCTTCTCAATATTTTAAATGAACATTTTAATCCATTTCTTCAAAGGGAAAATAACAAAATTAATGAATGAATGGAACTTTTGGTAACATTTAAAAAATTATAATAAATCTCCTAGCCAGGAAATTAAAATTCTTCAGTCTCCCTAAGACTTCCCTAGGTTACTGTAATTATATCTGTTCACAGAATCGAAGTAGTAAAAAATTACTCTCCATTGTCATTTTACATTAGGTTCTGGTGATCTGCAAAGTACCATCAGAGTACCTCTTCATGTTGTATTTTATTTTGGCATGTCACAGGCTTGCTTTATTATGGCCATTCAATTTCCACCACTCAATATTTAAAGGAAAATATGCACAATTTTTCAAGCAAAAAATGTTTTCTAACTGCAATACCCACCAGCCCTGGTACGAAAGAAGTGAATGAGTTATCTTCTACACTAAGTTAAAGTAACTTGTCCTAGTTTTGGCTGGGATAGAGTTAATTTTCTTCCTGCTATTACACAGATTTAAAAAAACACATTCTTTTACCAAGCGCAAGATCTATCATGCATAAAGGTCACCTTGAAATATTCACATCTCAAACATATACATATTCAGAAAGCTTAGTAGCAACCGAGAGTTTAAATGAGGACAATGATTGCCAGGAAAACTGTCTAGATAATAAGCACAAGCTCAATTGCTTCCAATTACTTCAGTATACTCGGTGGATGGACTACAAGGAACTCAATTCTCTTTTTTTATTGCTTACTACATATATAGATAGCCACTTCTCAATCAGCATCAAATTCTTTCCAACAGATGACTGAGATCTATTAAGCTCGAAACTCAGATCTATCATGACCTCAGGTATTTCCTTAGAAAACCAACATTTTGTAGTGAGAACTTTGAAAGCATTAACTTCAGCAATATTTAACAAACACTGACCTAGCTGACCAACACATTCTTATCACTGAAAACTGACCTACAGAACACTACTAATGACTCAGACAATCACCTCTCCTTTCTTATTTCACCTTTTAAATTTTATCCATAACTGTACAGCAAAATTTAGGAAGTTCCAAACAGTATTTCACATGATGAAATTTGCAATGAAATCCTCCTGTCCATGATATTTATCTGGAAATGCTTTAACGAGAGATCATAAGAGCGAGACTGATAGTCCTGTGATTTTCATCTTCATAGTCCAAGGAGGAATCTTGGCAGCTACACACAGAGACACACAGCATTCATTTATCAGAAAACCAATTAACATTCTCATTCTCATTTCAGTTTCACTGTTTGCTACTCAAACATACTGTTATTAAAGTGTAAGAACTAGAGATAGCCTAACAATTTGTGAAAAATATGTGCATTGCCCATTGCATATCCTAAAAGTATACATTTTCAAGTATTCTGAGACTAATTGAAGTGCTTTTAAAAGATTTAGCAACTTTATTCTCCTACAAAATCTCAAGGGATGACATGAATAAACAACAGGTAAGATGACTTATCTCTGTTTAGGGTGAAAAACTTGAATTTTCTGAATGACCCAATGTCCTAAATAAGGAGGATTAGTGGTAGAAGAATCTTATTTCATTCTCCTCTTCTGTAAAGTGATACCTTCTTATGACTGAAGAGTGCACCACATCTACATTTGTACAGTGTCTTTAGATCACCATGAAAGGAGTTGTACAACTGTAGAACATTATCAATACAGTTTTTTACTCTTTCTGTAGTCACAGTAATTACGAAGGATAGTCAGAAGGCAACAAAAATTGTTCGTAACAGGATACTTCAGCATTAAGTATGATAAATGTTTCTCTTCCTTAAAAAGACCATGATGGCATGGAAAAAATTGCCCATTTTAACAACACACTAAGTGCTACCGATACAGAAATAAAGCTTAAGGTAGTTGTATAGAATTTACTGAATTACTGAAGTTACATTCTGGGAAACAGGAGCTTTTTTCATTTTTATGAATGCTATATTTAGCTACTGAACAGAGATGAAGAATTTCACGGGTTTAAAGCTTAAATGTGAGAGGAGAAGCAGTATGTTGGGTAGTAAAGCTGATGCCAGCTTTTTGGCACTAATTTAGAGAAAAGGTTACTCTGTCACCTTGCCTACCCAGGAGCTGCTCTTGTCTGTTTTGCATGACAAAGGACTGTATAATGGAATCCACAGGACTGTTGCTTAGAAGTACAGTATAGTTCCAAACAACATTTTTAGTCAAGTTAATTCACACTTTTGCCTGAATGAGCCATGGGTACCATATGTATTTTTGTTACAGCCAGCCTCCACTTTCAGTGAGTCATTCACAAGGAGGGGGAAAAAAAAAAAAAAAAAACCAAACACCACACTATAGCTATGAAAGTTGACTGCTTTTTGCATGTGCTGGGATGACCACAGTTTCCCCACCATCGACAAGTAATTGAAATTCTGCCTCTTCCAGCCACTTAGTGACACCTTTCAGATGGAAAGATAAAGTGAAGGAGAAAAGGACACAAAGATGCAATGCTGCTGGACACTCATTATGTAAGCATCATTACAGCAAGATTGGAACAACAGATTTCAGCTGTCCAGATGCAGAAAACTTTGATATGTGTCCTTGTATCATTTTTTTGTCCAGAGAATTCCTAGGGAAAGATTATACATTACAGCTGCCCCTCCCTCTAAATACAACAAGAGGGAGGGAGACAACAGGAACAACTCTGTGGAGAGAATATTTTTCCACTACTGTGGC
Organism: Caloenas nicobarica; assembly: GCF_036013445.1. NCBI lineage: Eukaryota > Metazoa > Chordata > Aves > Columbiformes > Columbidae > Caloenas > Caloenas nicobarica. The sequence goes on along the minus strand of NC_088249.1, from coordinate 61,894,321 downwards.
TCTTGGTGGATCAAGCTGGTGTAATTCCCTGTGTCCTTGAATTTACCAAGGTGAAATAGGCCCTGGGCATATACACTAGGCCATGTTTCTCTGTTGTAGAAATGGCACACATGGAAGCTGGCTGACTGGCAGCTGCTATAGATGTGGAAAATATACTGGGTTTAACCTTCAGTGTTTATGATCTCATAATAAACTTCTGTAAAGTGTCAGATTATTTGGGGGAAAGGAAGTACCATTATGAGAGAGCTTTTGCAATATCATCAAATGTGAATCTATGGAGGCTGCTTTCAAAGTCAAAATAAATCTACCTGAATGCAACTCTATGGAGGGTACATTACAACAAAAAAATGAAGCACCAGAACAGGGCTGTGGAGTCTGTGGTACAACACCACAACGGAGTATGTCTGAATGAGTTTTGCTGCCACTGCTTTACGGAAAGTATTTTAGGTCTTTCCTTTCTGGATTATACAGCTATTGGTCCCAGTCATTAGTGGCTAGGCTTAAAACAAGAAGTGAATTCCTTGTCGTATCCTATTTTTCAAAGTGTTTCCAACTCATCTTTCACACTTTCATTTCCCTCATTCAAATGTTGTTTGTAACACTTCAGCCTCTAGACCGCAAAGTATATTGTAGTCATTTTATTCATGCCTTTAAAAGTGGGAGCCTGGATACCTGCCCCACCTATTTAGACTTACAATTTACATAATCAACATGCATTCATCAGATGTTTACATTCCCTGAACAGCTAGACAAATCCTCAGAGGATTTCAGATGGAAAGAATCACAACCTGGCAGTGGTTAAACACTCAATTTCAACTAAGCTTCTGATTTAGACCTGAAAGCTAGGTGGGATTAACTTGGATTCCACAGGCTAAGTGGACAAGAAAGAAAAAGTATAACCAGTCCTATTTTACAGATAAGTAACTGTGACAGATGTGCCCCTTCTATACAGAGTTATATGCCCCGCCTCGAACTATCTTTTTGCAGTGCCTTACATTTAGGATTGGATTTTCAGTATTTCTTTGTATCAGCCTTTAAAAAAATATTTAAATGAAATAAAAAGTTTTCTAGAAAGTATTCAATAGCTTGTATATGTAGAGTTGGAACAGCTGGTTTGCACAGACAATTTGTCTGCTTCTGTGGGATTATGTTGTAAACTAACCAAATCTTTATGATCACAAACTTGTCATCTTGGAAAACTGATAGACTTTTTTAAAAAAAATTAATTTACAACATATTCAAAGACAATTGACAATACATCAAACACTTTTTTTCAGCTAGAAGAGAAAGGAAGTAATAGAATCACAGAAACACTTTGGTGGGAAAAGACCTTTAAAACCACGGAGTCCAGCCATTAGCCTAACACTGCAAGTCCACCTCTAAACCATGTCCCTAAGAACCTCATCTACGTGTCTTTTAAACGCCTCCAGGAATGGTGACTCCATCACTTCCCTGGGCAGCTTGTTCCAATGCCTGACAACCCTTTCTGTGAATAAATTTTTCCTGATATCCAATCTAAACCTCCCCTAGGGCAAGTGGAGGCCGTTTCCTCTATTTCCTCATATTTAATAGGCCAACATTAAATAATTTTTTTAGCAGGTAGGATCATGTTTTCTTGAACCCAAGTTTCAGGACAGCACGCCCATATTGGAAAAATAATCACCAGGTGTCTGAATTAATTGCCAGACCAGTTCAGAGGAAAGCATCCAACAGAAAATCACATATGTTTCTCTAAGATAAAAGAACAACTACAAATTAATTTAACTCTTTAACTGAAGAATGACAACCACAGAAATGTTCAGCAGGCATTGGTATAAAATTTTGTTTGTTTTTCCTTAAAAAACAGGCCAGATCATAAGTTCTAGCCCCAGTTGCAACCCAAAAGAATACAACAATATGTATTTTTATTTTTTCTCACAACAGCAAAGTTTGAACAATGCTAGAGAGTACTTTAGAACGCTCTACACATTAATCAGTACCTACTCTTAAATATCGTAGATGCTCATCACTAGTTTTGATATGTGACTGGAAAAATGTATACTTTCCAATTTAAGAGGAAAAAAAATCAAGCACCTCCAGATGAGGCCTAGATGAAGTATCAATACTTTGCACAAGTAAAAATGACTGCATCGCTTTAGGCTCAGTTGAAAGGTGGAAGTCATGGCAAACTTTTTGAGAAATCTAGAATGAATTTCAAATCCAATACAAAGTCTAAGCCTGTAAAGAAAGACTCAGAGAATCTTTGCATAACATCTTGCATTCTTGATATAAGTAACAGGGCACACAATGTTTTTCAAATATCTTTATTTAGTCTTCTAGATTGCTACGCATGCTCTCTTGTATTCAAGTTAGAAGGCACTGAACAACTTAAAGTCCTTGAGATGGGGGAGAATCTGAATTCCGTGCTCTGACAGTTCCTATTATAAACACACTGCAAAGTCCATAGGGGAAAAGTTTTGTACAGAACCAATTGCCTTCCTTCAGGAAAAACTCAACAGAAATGAGGGCATCCACACAATAAATTCCCAAACCCCAGATCTGGAACACTATGAGACCACAAATAACCACATAAACTTTTGAAAGAACACAAAGAATTTTTTTTCCCCATCACAGTGTCTGAAATCATACAAAGGGATACCAGAAGGAAAAGGACTGGAAACATGCTCTAGTAATAGGTCACATTCTAAACTTTTCTTCACCATGACCAAAACAGATGCAAAAGAACAGGGAAACCATTTCTTGAAGTCTTAATTGAAAGCATTGACTTGAAAAACTACTATTTTTAAATTATTATTTCTTTACAATCAGCATGTTGAGAAATGCTAAGTTAGTGCTTCATACTCATAACAGCAAGTGCACTCTAACACACTTTACACATGCTTTCATGGAAATTTTGAACAATTTGCATTTATCACAATATTCAAAGCAAATAATCAGTTTTCAAGCAACAATCTTTGAACTAACACTAATCTGTAATTTGCTTTTTATGTTTATACACACACACGACATTGATTTATTTGGAGGACAGTAAAAGCTTGAAAACCGTTAGTTGTATTTACTTTGAGTAAGGAATAGTTCGCAGGTCATCTTCCACTGAAAATAAGAACGTTTTTTATTTAAAACCCTGAGACCACTGGCACTATTCTGATCTCTACTCAAATAGAGCTTCCTGTATCATTCTCTATATGGACCTTAAAAAGATACAAGATAACACTGCAGCTCTACAACAGATTTTCTCTTGTCTTGAGCATATTTATTTCATAGCTTAGGTGTCTGACAGCCAACTTACAAAATAAGGAATGAATGAATTAGACTGGAAAGTATGGCATAGTACACATAACAATTATATTTTGCACAATGCAGTCAAGATCTTCCTAGTAAACATCAGAAAAGCTTTTCTAGAATGGCTTAACACATTAGCTTACATTTCCCACACAAATTTTGCAGCTGAAAATTGTTTTCAAGCTGTTTGGTTCACCTATGTCCTGTGTAACTGATAGTTGATTCCAGCTCTATTTTAATACCATCTACACAGTTGTGTACTACATAATCAAACAAAAATCCATCTCAGACAGAAACTTCTCATATCTTCTTATGCTTTTCACTGCCTATATACTGGTTTTTTCAAGAGTATTGAGCTATTTAAACTTAATAATGAAGTAAAAATCTAATTATTTGAGTTCAAAGATGCTGAGAGCTTGCAATTCTCTTTTCTAACAATCTGTCTGTTAATATCCAGCACTTATAAAATCAAAATCCAGGACTTCTATTGGTTTAAGAAATCAAGTGCCATCCATTAATAACAAAATTCACTATGGTTTCATTGAAAGTGAATTTTCAAAGGGCAAAGTAATTCCAAAACTTAGTTCTTGCCACCAGTCATGCAGCTACTTCTGAAAAATTGCAATTCCTTGCATCTAAAGTCTAAAAAGTTCCCTGTAAATCAATATAGATTTAGTATTTAAATATTAGGCATGCACAAATGAACAAGGAATAATTATAAGCTTCAATATAGAAATAAACACACATGACAACCAGCATGTACCGTGCAGATGGCATTATGCAATCTGCATCTCCCACAGGAGAAGATGGGTAAGAAGTTGAAAAACAGCAACTGGTGAAAAGTAATTCAACTGCAACTGACAAAAAGGTTGAATCGACTAACGAGTGCCAATGAGTCCATCTGAATAACTCACAGCCAGAGCCTCTCACTAAACACCGTACTAGCCACTTCTATTCATATGATGGCTTTCTCTTATTTCTGTGGTTTTGTTTTCATGTTTGTTTTTTGTTTTGCTTTGTTTTAATTGAATTCAAATACTCTTGCATATTATACCAGGGCCAAGTAAGTGGCAGTTCTTTATTGATTTCAGGAGATTTTGGACCTCTTCCATACAGTATATTAAAATAGAATTTAAGGATCAATATGGCAATAGAAGAAATTAAGATTAGTTATTTATGTTGTCCTGGATCCTTCAGATTCAGAATCTGATCCTGCCTTCAACTGTTAAGAAATGTTTTACAATAGAGAATTCCACACTGAACACACATAAGAGCAGATGTAAAAACAGATCGAGTACCCACAAGAACTTAACCTGCACAGCAGCCATCTGTCTCAGAAGTATAGACACTTTTTTCAAAAACAGTATTTTCTGTTTCTCATTCAGTTGAGGATCAGATCCTCAGCTTCATGTGGATCACCTTTTGGTCTTTTTTCCATATTTAAAATTGTTCCTATTGAATTGATTACATTTAAACTAGCAAGTAATGAGGTTTAATAAAAACAAATCTGCAGAGCAGCAGTTGGTGTTGAGGGCCCAGTGCCCACACTATACATGTTTTAAAGAGCTTTACTTCAACCAGCTATGGTTTGGTAACTTAGATGAATTATCACCTGCAGTTCGAATGCATTAATTTTGTTCCCGAGCGTTTCCTCCAGTTTAATTTTGTTTGAGAGGAATCCAGTTCATGCACACTGAAACCACTCCGCAATGCGAATCACAGCACTGGAAGCAGGAAAAATCATGAGATTTAATTCAAAAGCACACTCTTGATCCAAACTGAAATCCTAACAGAGAGGCAGAAAGATCTTTACGGAGGAATGTCCATTTTATAAATTGTCAGAAATTGCACATAAATGGAAGTAAACTCACTTGACGGCTGTATAGGTGAAACCAAGGCGGGGCAGCTTTGGCAGGGGGAATTTTTTGGAGAAGAAGGACAGAGAACGCAGTTAGATCACCGCCTTGGAGACATCATCTGATAATTTTTCAACTGGTCCTGGCTCACAATGTGGCAAACTCACCCTGTGCAAGTGACAACTGCTCTATCTGTTGTGCCTAAGATACATTGGATGACATTAATAAGACATTGCCAACAGTGAAATCATTGACACTCCACTTACTGAAAGGTTTCTGGAAAGGACGAACAGCTGTTCACTAAAGCACTGGCAAAGACAAGATAAACATAGCATTCATCTTTTCTCATGGAAAACTCTTCACAAGTTACTTGCTATTTTCCAACCACAAACGTTTATCACACAAGCTGTGAAGGAAAAAGCAAACCCTAGGCAAGAAGAATGACATTTTAATATTTGCTTGGAACAAAAGAAATCCTGTGGAATACAAAACCAGAAGAACTGCCATATCAGAAAGAGACAATAATCCACCCAGCCTGTTATTCTGCTTCCAAAAAAGGCTAATTGCAGCTTTTGAGGGTAGCTTATGTTCCCCATAAACTGAACACTTCTGTGCAAGTCTGAAGAATAGTTTTTAGCCTGACTGCAGCCTGACCACGTAGTCTAAATGTAGAAAGTACACATGACCACAACAAGACAGCCCTGTGTTTTATTTCATCTAACATAAGTACCAATACCAGTTTTGTCCTGAAATGTGATCATGTCCCACAAACCTAAAGAGATGACATAAGTCAATATCTGCAACAGACACCTCTGAAGAAGCAGAGGCACTGCAGAAAGTTGTTTTGCCATTCAGTTTTTGGTTTTTGTTTTCTCTTCATTGTTCCCAAATCTGCTTGCCTGTAGAACTGTGAAACTTAAGACTCCCTTTATTCTTCCCAGACTTTCTTCCCTCATTTCCATTTAGGGCCATATTCCTTGAACCATACAGAACAGCACTTACTCCTGGGAGTAATGGCATTATCATAACTACAATCACTCATGTAAGTGCTATCAAATGTGAAGAGTAATTACAGCACCCATGGAATGCATGAAGTTTTTCACAACAGTGTAAATATTTATTAAAAAATAATAACAGTTAAATCCTTGAAAATAACAATTATGTTTCACAATTACTTTTTAAGATATTTCCTATCATGCATGGCAGGTTTTAATTCCTTTCTTATTGTTGGCAGAAGTTTTGTATCGTTTCTTTGTGTGTGCCCTCCTGCATCCATGCACATGTGTGTGGTTGCAAGTGAATAAATAAACCTACTACATGCACTTAGGTTATCTGAAAATAAAGCTCTTGAAGCAATTTATTCTTCCTCTGGTGTGGAATAGCTCTATTTACCAGTACCTTTCCAGTGCTAATATTTCTTCAATATTGGCATCTCTCCTGCTTACTGCTGTTATACACCAGTGCAACTTGTGATGGTTGTCCTGTGATACAGGCAGAGTCCCACTAGAAACAGGACCAAACCCACCACCCAATTTCACAGGCGTTGTACAGCAGTCAGATGGCCATTAGTAACCTGGCCTGTCCAACAATAAACTCTTGTTTCTATTTCCAGTACCATCAACTTATTCTCTTCCCATTGGTTTACTGTGCAACGTGCAAGACATTTTCCACAATTCTACATCAGAAAGCTTTGCTTTATGTCATGATTTTATACAGAATGGAAATGTGGAGTCTCTTCCCAGTGTTCTACTTCTGGGCGTAGTAGTCTCAGTGAGTATAATGTTAGGGATTTCTAGCTTAAAAATGAAATCATTATTTTCATATATACTTCATCTTGAACCTCAAACTAGAAAATGTCATGTTTTCCTGATAAATACCAGCACCATGCCTTACCACTTTTTGTCCACCTAGTCATGAGTGTACCCATATCTCTATATGAAGAGTGTTATTTTTTCCTATCCCTATCATTTTTGCTTTGTTATTTTTCCCCACTTACTCTTCATTTTATTTTTTCTGTTCCTTTTTCTATACTCTGCATTTTCTTCCTCCTTTTTCCTATTCTGATGCATTTTTAGTGCTTCTCTTTTCTTTCAGTCCCTGACTTAACATGAACTTTTCCTGTCTGATTTCGGGTCTTTTCCTCACCTCTCCACTTTAATGTTCTCATCTCTTTCCACTGCTTTTCTTCACACTATTGATGTTCAAACATTACAGTATCTTTCAGCACTTGAGTAAGTTGGCCAACAATCATGTCACTGGACCAAAGACTAAATAGATTTAAGCAATCTCTGTAGACCAAAATAAACCATGTACTGCAATGTATCTTCTAATAATTTTAAATCCAAGTGTTGAGCATTCAGAAAGAAGGATCAATCCCCTCTATTCAAATTCTTATATTTTCCTAACCTTAACACACACGTGACCTTGCATGCTGTACCGTTACTCCCTAAATCTATTTTCTCTGTTTTTTGAGCATCTTCATTCCTCTGCCTCAGCCCAAAAATTTGAGCAACTGACATAAAAGGCTTACACAACCCTATGAATAGTATTCAGAGGCACTGTAATGTAGTTTCCAGCTTTCCTGCAGCATGCCAACCCCTAGCCTTCAGTGAAAACAACACTTTGAAACAGAAAAAGCAACCTCTTCAGTATCCACTGAAATCTAGTAGAAAACATAAGGTCTATTGTCACCCTAAATATATGTTATTTTGCCTGAATTAGAATACATAATAGCTCTGTGTATTCATTCACTGCAAATGAAGCAGCATGACTGTATTCTTTTGATGGCCTGCAGGAACTAGCCTAATATTGCCCACTGTTAATTGTGTCTAAAAATATGTATTTGCTTACTCAGACAGCTTCTACATTTATTTCCCTAAATGTATACCATGGCTGTGGGGCTGCAGTAGAACACTGTGACCAGGCTGTGTCTTGGGGTGCATGCATCAAATTACAAAGGCACTGCAATCAGACAGAGACCAAGCCAAGTCACTCCAGGCAGAAAAGTTTCAGGGCAAAGTAGTCTTGACAGAAGATATATTTTAATAGGTTGTATTTAACAAACAAGACTGAACTTTATTTTGTGTTTTCAGAATTCAAAATCTGTTTCTCTTAGGGATTTTTGGCTGAATATGCTGATTGTATTTTCTTAGCACCTGATCCAAACCGAAATGTACAGCTTCTTCTGCCACTGAATCTCTCAAACCCTAGGGAGATAAAGGACTTTTTGTACTTCTTGACCATAACAGCTTTTACTTTCATGCCTCTCAACCTGATATGGTCACAGCATGAGGTGTAGAAAAATGTAGGAAAAAAAATAGCAGTGCAGAAAGTTTCACATGAACTAAAAAGAATTTCTTTATAGCATTAGTAAGTCTATCTAACCCAAATATCCTGACTCTACATTTCCAGTGCAAATAACTTATAACAGTCCACGTAAGCTAGTGGGAAATCCTGGGAAGGAGAGAAAAATCTCAGTGTAAAACAAAGGGGCAATCACTGCTTCAGATAGACAGACATACCAGAGCACACACATGTTCTGTCAATAGTTCCTAGTTTATAATCAGGTTAAGTGCTGAGTGTGCAAATTACCCATTTATTGTTGAATTCTGCTGCACTACTAAGAATGAGAAAAATATTTTGCTAAAATTAAAATAAATTGTACTTTGAGATCATACATAAATATGTATTCAACTCAGAAAGCCACCATATCCATAGTACATCACTATGCTCTAACCAGTCACTGGTTCAAGAGTAAATCCTCCAATTCCATTTAAAATTATTTAACTCTTGGAGCAAATGGCTGACATCCTAAAATCCAGACATATACCTGTCAAAAACACCACTTCTTAGGCTGTCATATAAGTTGCCCCATCCATATCACCTATCCTGTATTCATGCAAATATATAATTTCCAAAATTATGTGTAGCTGTATCTGCTGTATATTCTTTTCTTTTGAGGGGAATTTGCAGGGTTTCGTTGGGGTTTTGGTTTGTTCTGTTTTTTACAATATCAATTACCTAAACCATACCAAGATGAACTTAAAAAAATGCACAGAGCAATTTAATTGCATCATGCCTTGACTTAAAGCTACGATGGCATCCAACATTTCCCTGGTATAAGGCAGTTATGTGACAGAAGTTAAACAGCACTACTTCAAGCACTACAGAGGTATTCAAGTGACACCAAGCCAGCTAAAAAAAACAAATAAAAAGCTGATACACAGGATCTTCAATAAAGAATATCTGAAATACACAGCTGAGGCTTACAGAACAAAATTTCAACTCTTATTACACACTCCATAGTATTACCTGGAAGTCTCCTTACAGCCTCTGTCAGAATGCTTTTTTCTTTTATGGACAGTGAGTAAAAATCCATTAAATTTTAGTCAGCAATCTCTGTTCCACAAGGTAGCTGTAGATGACTTTATAAAAGCCCCAGAAGCTCAGCTGTTACAAATTAGCATAAGTGAACCAATTTTAAAGGAGCCAGATCAGGGTTTAGCTTTTGACAACATTGTTTGATTTTTTCAGTGTTTTTCTTAAAATAGATTTGCCCATAGGCTTCATAAAAAATATTATTTTAGGCATGAGACAAAGGAGCCCAAGAAAGACAAACAGTGGATATTAATCTCAAGTAGTAAACTAGGTCAGATGCATGATACCATCACAGTATCTCCTAAGACTGAATAGAGATTGATATCAAAGGTTCAAGAGTATGATTGCTCTAAGACTCCAGTTGAATAAGACAAACAGTGAGTGTGTTTGAACAGTGAGGCACAGTACAGCAAAGAATCACACTTCTACATTATAATGGATTGGACTGGATTATTAAAGTAAATATTAACAAAGACTAAAATGCTTCTAAGTTTGTCAAATAGTACTTTTGTGGTTCTGCAACCTTTAAATGGATGTGGCTCGACTCTTGAATCATAAGGACAAATCCTGATGCCCGTGAAGTTAAACAGAGTCACGCTTCAGAAGAAAGAAACACTTAGGAAAGGAAAAGTTTCATTACCTATCTAAAATCCATCTCTGCATGTGTGTTTCTATTATGTTACGTGATACAGTTTTAAGCAGGTGTTTCTTGGGCCTGTTTTTAATAAAATTGTTCTATGGGACACTTCCCTTTATTTAGCAAAGAAATTACAGTGATACCTATTGTCCCAGTACCTTGGGATAGAACCGCAACATAACCACGCATGTCCACAATACAACCTAATTCCACAGCTTTGTTCCCATCTTTCTTTCCTCCACTCATTGTAAAATCATCCTCTTTTCACAGAACAGACGACTGTTGAGAGGTCACTCCAGCACCATTTGAGCTGCGTGCCATCAACAGCTACACTGTTGAGGATATGACGAATTAGAATGCCCCTTTATGAGAATTTTTATGCAGAGCTCCCACATCCTACAGCAGTGATTATTCCTTTACTGAACTCTACTTATTGTTTGACAATTAGCACTTCAACCATGCAGAGACAGAATGCTGTGCTGGAAAGGGCTTTTACAAGGGGAATACATTTGAAGAATATCTTTGGGGAATACTTACGAAACAAGGGGAATTCTAACTAGATCATATTATATGTTTCTAAAATTAGAAACATTTAGTCTTTTCCCAAAAGGCCTTGATATATCCAGTAATAGCTATTACTAGCATTTCAGATGCACGTGGCTGGGAAGAGGAGGAAATTTATTTCCACAGGTTTGCAAAAGACACAATTCAGAATACCAAATTTGAATAGGATCAAGATTAGTCTTCTGACTCCAGCCAAAAGGGTTATCTAATTCATTCTCCTGTCCTGTAATATAATCAGTTATTCCAACAGCATTAGCAGCTAGACGTTTGTTCAGTCAGTTCCTAAAACTGTGACGATGCAGACCAATAATCTTTCCAATGTTTTTCACTACCTATGTTATCAGACAGCTTTTCTAACTTCTAATCTGAATGTTCCTTGCTGAAATTTAAGACCGTTATTTCTGGTCCTATCAAAGACAGACAAAGAAAGAGAACAGTTTTATGTTCTTTGAGAGTTTTATATATTAGAAAACCATTATAATTTCTGTTCACAGTTTTTCTTTTTCAAAGCAGTCCCTTAATTAAATCTTTCTTTGCTTGTGATGTTTCCTAGATCTCCCATCACTCTCAAGGCACTAGAAAAGTGGTTCAGAATTCTGAATTGAAATTGGGTGACTAGAACTGTAATTTCTTGTATTATAAGCAAACAGAGCTAAGATCAGCTAAGAAAAAGACCCCAAACAAGCAAACAAACAAGCAAAAACCCAACAGCTAAACTTCATGCTCAATGCTTCCTACTTCGTAGGCCTACTGTGGTGAGAGCTTTGCATCTAAAACAGTAACTGAAAAGCAAATATACAAAAGCTAAAATATTCTGAAATACATAATGATAGAACTAGCAGAGTTAACAAGCCAGTACAAAGCTGCCCAAAGTCAAGTCAGAAATAATTACTGGTTACAAAAAGTCTCGTTGACAGCATTTAATGCTGGTCACTTGAATTATAAGAAGCATGCCTTTAGGGTAGAATGCATGTAATGCTTGAAAGTCAGGAGCGTACTTCCATTTGGCAGTTTTAATAGCACACTTCCAGGCTGTGCTCATTTTTATACTGTTAGTAAGCAATTTCTTGAGGAAATCACATTGCAGTCAATGTGCTTGTGCAGGGATTCATTCTTGTCTGCATCAATTAGCAGAATAGCAAGTATACTAGAGCTGGCCATGTGGTTCAGCTTAATGCCAATGAGAAAGAGGGCTGTCCTGGTTTTAACTATAAGTTTGGAAGGAATTCAGATACAAAACCCAAAGCATGCTTGATTTGAATACAGAAGCAACTTAGATGTAGCCAAAATTCTGCAACAGTGCCTGAGAAACAGCAATTTTAGAACATGGTACATAAAAAAGGAGATGACAAGTTTGGGATAAACAGTTTACAAGAGGGATTCATTAATCTAGTCGTGATAGATTTTCTCCATGACTCCACTGGATGACAACATGATGTATCCTAGAATATACAAAGAATGGTACTACTGGTACTAATCCTGAATCATGTAGCTGAGAAGCGAAGTGATGTGACCAAAGAGTAGAACACTTTCTCATCAGCCTTCTTCCCCTTCCACATTTAGTATAGACCTTAGAAGATGTTGAATCATTACTTGCAATTAATACTGCCCTTTTCTCATTGCACCTCTGTTTAACTTTGTGCAGAAAGAAAAGATACAAATCTTGTCTGTGAACAGCTTTGCAGAAAACACTACTCAAAATTAAATCTTACCGCTAATTGTATGTCAAGCTCGGATTAAAAGGTGTTTGCACCATACAATTACACATCAAAGCAACCACTATTTGCAGATGTAAACAGTACAGTCTGATAACACTTTCAAACAAAAATTGTTAGGCAGTAAATCCATTGGGCTTTTGCATGTAGATATACTCTATTGGTTGGCATTAATCATATTCAAATAGAGAGAACACAATATTGATACAGCCTCACCCTCATATACTGACACACGTAAATACAGTCCTCTCTGATCTTCATTCAAAGGTAGTGTCTCAGTTTAAACAGCATGTCCATAGTACATCCTATAGCAATCTGCCCAAGTTTTTGAGAAGTGGCAGCATCTCAATATTTTGTAAACAAGGAAGAGCATGAGAAGGAGGCACAGAGGGGTATGAGACCACAGTTCAGAAACTTTCAGGATGTTTCAATTGCAAGCTGCCTGCTGCCTCCTAAATGACAGCTACTTTAAGGAAAGATTTTTTTTAGCACATCTTTTCTTTCTGCAAGTAGGGTGACTAGGCCTCAGAGAGAGCCAACAGTAGTTGTCTGGCTTAAAATTGGTGTTTAGCTGGACTGTATTTCACAGATGTTTTTTGTGGGCACTATTTTCAGATCACACAGCACCAGATTAAAAATTATGCCTTCTTTAGAAATCTGACAATATTCTGTCACCTGAACGCGGACCATGTTTTCAGGGCACAAAACAAGGTAAAGAAACAGTCAGTTTGTATATATTGCTGGATCTTTCTACCAGAGCTGCCCTGTTCTGCACTTAGCAGGTATGTCAACGCCACTGAAATCTACAGCTCCTCACAACTGGCTAAATGACACTGCCCTAGAGGCTTCACATGTTGTATTCCAGTTGACTAACAAATGTTGTCTTGTTTTTGGAGAAGCTGCCTGCAGCACTGCAAGTGCTTCTGGTTGTGTTATATTTTAGGGAAATTTTCCTTCAGGCATTTTAACTAACTGTTGGAGCCACACACAAAACAAACAACAACAGCTAGTACCACTATTAAAGGTTTCTGTTCTTTAGTTTCTTTTCGTGTTGTGGGTTAGGTTTTTTGTTTTGTTTCGTTTTCTGCTGAAGATCAAATATGCATGTGAGCAACCTCTCTTCCCTTCATATGTTGCAGTCCCAAAAGAGTTTTATCCTTGATAACTTTATGAGAACACTAAAATTTCCCAGTGGTAAGACACTTTCTTTTCTTTTCTTTCGCCCCTTTAGTCCCTTCTTGCTCTTGTCAACACCTCCTTAGCCTAAATATTTCTCTTGCCATAAAGAAATAAACAGGGAGACATAGAAACAGGGAATTAAATAGTACATAGGGCCTTCCTTGTACTGCCTGCACCCTCAGATGGAAAATCTTGAAGCGGACGAATAGATGGGACAACTTCAAGGAACTCTGCTTTCCTGCTTTCATCCTTTCCTCTGAAATGATCATCTTTCTCAAAGGTTTATTCTTCCACAAATATTTCTCTGATCTTCTTTTGAATGCACCCTCCAATTAGTTATAGTAATAAATAAGATACTATTTATTGATAAGAAAAAAGCACAATCCCTATTCTTTTGATATAAAACCTTTCTGTGAGAGAATCCTTCTCATTTTCAGTTGAATATCAAAGTGTGTGGGTTCACTTTTGATTTTTGTGTCAAGCAAGGTGTTAAGTACTTTGTTAAATAAATGCTAGGGAAAAGAAGGGACTCAGCTGAACAATGAGCCCCATACAATTTATTCCAACAGAAAAATGCTGGGAATTTGGGAAGAAAACTAGTTCAGCATTTGGAAGATAGAGTGTAAAAATATAAAATGAGCTAAACACTGAAGTTTAATTTGCATTATTGTTGTTATTATAATTATTAATGTCATTATTATGACACAGCACATACCATAAGGCACAGGGATAAGATTTATATCCCTCCCCTGTTAGCTTCAAGTTATTCCCAGTTTTGGTCTATTTTCTTAGCAAGCGCATTAATATTGTTGGTTTTAAATAGAAAAGACTATACTTCATATATTCCCAAAGCATTCTTAAGAGTTTTTTATCCAATTTATTAATAGCATAGACATAATGTCAAGACTATTTCTTTCCACTAAACGACGCAACTTCTTCTCTTGATATTACCTCATTTGTTTGTAAATATCCTCAGTCTGGTAAAAACTAAGGAAGTCTGTTTTATAAATATTTAAAAAACAAGGTTCAGGTGCAAGTAATTTCTAATTTTAGAACATATACATACAGCAACACATAGGTATGGATTAATGGCATACAGATTTAATGCATTGTTAGTATCTTATCCAGCCATTTTTGTATAGTATGTACTAAACAAATTCTGCTGGGGAGAACAATTTTCATACTTATGGGGAGTAATCCCCCCCAAAAATAGAAGAAAAATAGACTGAAACAAGAGACACTCTCATCTTTCCCAACAGCAGTCTTATTTTGAGATAAACTTTCTTCTTCTGATACTTTAAATCAGGTCTTCCGTGTTTATTAACCTCCTCCACTCGGCTTCCAGTACACCTGCAAATACTGTGACCTCCATCTGCTCTTTAAAGTCACCCAGATGTAGCTCTGTGGATATTTTTTTTGGTAACATCTTTCTGAAGTCTTGCTGCTCTCTCAATGAAGTTCCTGCTAAAGATTTCATTGAGTTCAAAGGGAGTAGGGCAGGTTACCATCTGTTTATAAAATAATTAGTTCTCATCACTAGATACACTGCCTTTTGTTAACGTGATGCTATGGGTGTTTCCTTGTCATGTGACCCTACTTAAGTGGAGAAAAATCACCTTTCTGGGATGGTAAAGGATAGGTGTCAGTGAATCATTGCTCTTTTTCACTAAAGCAGAAACAATTCTAGCACTAGGAAAATAAATTAGTAGAAGCATACTCAGAAAAGATCTGCAAGTTTCAGTGTAGTCTCTAGCGTCTTAAAAGAGTATCTGGTCACTGCTGGGTCACTGCCTTCCCTAAATGAGCTCCATTCAGTTGCATAGCTTTAGTGCTAGGAAAAACTTTGAACAAATTCCTGTAATTTATGTTCTTTTCTCTCAGCTCCTGATATAAATCCTACTAGGACAGCTTGACACCTCTGGCAACAGCCATAGCTGGTAAGTTTGACTGGGAAGGTAAATCATGATCCACCTTGAAGCATATCCTGAGTGGATCCCTCCAACATGAAGAAATATATTTTTATAATAACAACTTCTCTAATATTGAACAGGCTTTGTAGACACTCACGATCCCAGCTGCCATACCTGCACCATTCCATGCAGTCCATGCAGAACGTCTCAGCTACACATTTTAGCTAAGACTTCTGTGTCACACTGTTGACCTTAAATTGGTAAGTTACGAGCAATAACACTCTCCTTAACAAATAATTTAGACTGCATTTATTGCCTCTCATATAGTCAGGGAAATATAATGAAAAGCATCTTTAAAAGTAAATACAAAAGATACAGAAGGTCTTTTTGTATTTCAGGACATTGACATAATGTGGTTTTCACAACAACCACCTGCGTGCCTGCACCTTGATGACCTCTGAGTCATTAAAATTTAAGGCCTATTCAGAAGGCGGCGTCTCTTACCTCCCTCTGTTGTAACTGCGTACTCTTTCACAATATAGGTGTTTCTAAAGGAGAAATGCATACCTGAGAGAGATTATAATGAGCTGCACTACCATAGACCCACTTTTTATCCATTAATTATTTAGCATATTCACAAGCAGACTAAACACTAAGACCTATTGGGTACCCACCACATGTATGAAAAGTATAATAGTCACTTGTCAGCTGCATACCTTACTCTGGAAAATTATCCTCATTATAAAATATTTATTTCTCGGTATAGACATAAAGTAATAGAAATAACAATGCTTGCAAAATGATCTAGTGGAAAGAAGATCAAAATATCAAATGCGATGCCACAGCACAAACAACAAAAATCCTACATAAAAGTTGCCTATATATAACACTGACATCAGTTAAAAATATTTGTGCAATAGCAACTAAAATGTAAGATTAAAGTTAAGTACTTGATTTCCTAGTTTCCATGCAGACATTTTACACCTGTCATCTTGCTGCCTTGGTTGGCAAACTCACAAGGTGCCCTGAAGTCCTGCAGGGAACTGCTGTGGGAAATACAGCCTCACTGGGAACAAAACCAGTGTGGGATGGCTGAAGAGAAATAAGAGCTGAGACATTGTCTGATGGTAGTCTTAAGTTACAATCATGAGAAATAAAAACTATTCATGGAGACAACATCAGAGGTAAGCCAAGTAGGCTGATACAAATAAGTGCATTCTACAGTTACGCCGCAGAAAAAAGATAGGCTTTGTAAACACTGTAAGTGCATTTATGATTTACTAACCCCTTTGCATTAGTTAATTACCATCTCTATTTTGCAATGTAAACAGCTTTTCCCAATGAATCATGATTCAAGTGAACTTAACTTGTGACTAAAATTAAACTGACAAAATATCTATTTTTAGACCTTCTGCTGTTCTTGATTTGAGTTACAAGTTGCATGTACCTTTTAAACAGGCTTTACTTCTGAAGCCTAAGTTCTCTCATGTGAATACAGTGTGATGGAAATAATGTATCATTTAAAAAATCTTCAACTTTGGATACTCATAGGTCAGCTTCCCAACTGCTACGTAAATCAAAATCAAAGTGGACATCCTCACAGATTTTTAAGGACTCTAAAAGCAAACATGAATAATATTTAATCAAATTGGTGTGGGACAAGGAAGCCAAAGAGCATCTTTCCTTACCAGTCACAATCCCTGAAAAAACATACATACGAGATGAGGCAAGTAGCTACTTAAAGGGAAGAGTCAAAAAAAGAGTTCCTCAGAGACCTAAAAAATAGACTTTGTTGATACTACTCATTAAAATGAGACCCTGTGCTGAAGTTATCAAAAGAACATGCGCCTAACACATCATATTTCTTTAATACAAGATAAAAGAGGAAATAAAATACTGGTATACGATACTGTATGTGAGTGCATAAACCTATATCATGCTAAAAGATGAATGCTTAAGGGAAACTATAGCCCATACTATAGACTGTGTAAGATCACATGCTGAATTTCCTTTTAGAAAAGTACAGAAATGGAAAGGAGGAAAAAATGGAAAAAAAAGAACTGAAATCACTAGGGGCATGCACATCCTTGCATCTTATACTTCACACCATAACTATGAAAACTCATCTGAGCAAAATGAATCCATGATGCTATTAAAGCCGAGAGATCCATCTTTTTATTTGCACGGGCCCCTTTTACTAAGGGTATTGAAGGACCAGTGCACATTGCGGTGTGAATATATTCAGGCAGGAAATTAAATACAGAAAGTTCTGTGAAGCGAGTATCAATAATTAATGCTTTTTTCCATTGGTCTTTCAGACTGCCATTCCATATTACAGAGAGGGAGTCCAAAAAAGCACTGTCAACGACCATTGTTTCACCACAGACTATGTAACACAGAAAGGAAAATGTACTCTGTATTTAATAGTGTTAGTTCTGATATTATCTTATTTTTTGTGCTGGATATCATGAATTGTACTACACCTCACAGTCACAGAGAACCTTCTTGTGATAGGAGGAGGTATGAAGTTCTTATGAAGAGATTAGCCTGTAAAAGTCAACGTCAGGGTCTGAGTAAGACAGACAAAAATATTATGCCTCACAAATCACTACTAAAGCCCCTTATACTTTTTAATATGAGTTCTGAGGGAAAGAAACAGAGGGTTTTTCTGAGGAAGAATTAACTAATTACTGATTAAAAAAACTGGCTTGCAGCAAGCTATATTTTGCCTGTAGCATGATAGAAGCAATGGCTTATATACAAGTAACAATTTGTAAATGAGACAAATATTCTGGATACTTACATTTTTGTTAGTTATATTTTTAGATCTATTTCTATAATGTGTTCCATGTGCCTTTGAGGTGTCTGGAAGGTTATCACTCAGTAGGAGGTAGTCCTATGTATCCAATGAGACAATTTAGGGCTTGAAATGTAGAACTGGTGATGCGATTAGTAAATTAAATTCTTCCTGCTATGAAATAACTTACTATTTAATTAGCTAACTCATGTAGAATGTCACTCAATTAAAAAAATCTAATATCAAAGAAAATCTATGGGTGAAAAAAATGCAAGAGGAGCTTGCAAGCCACTATGATTTGATTTGGACCAAGATTTTGGCCACTTTCAAGTTTGAAACTGTTAATGTACATAAAAGCTGTTATTCTTAGAAACTTCCGTGTCTGCCTATTGAAATGAAGGTTTCGGTGGCACATGGAACCCTTCATTGCTTTGGGTTGGGTTTTTTTGTTTTAACAGAGCTGTCTCTCCCTTTTTTTCCCTTTCTTTGTAAGACAGCAGACTGCCCCACTTTTATATGCAGGAAGAATCTGCCTTTGTAAGAGCTTATTCTGTCCTGCCAGCCCATCATATTTGCTCACCTCTGTAATTAATGAACCAAAAATGGCAAGGGATCTGAAATGGCTGCATCAGCTTTTTATCAGCTTAACTGATCTGGAAAAAAAGTAAACACCACTTCAGCTCATTACAATATCAATCAGAGTTTCATGAATAACATCTTGAGGAGTTGATTTATAAAAAACGAAGGACCACAGAATGGATTTTCTTGGGGCTTAAAGCTATATTCAGTTATTTTAATTTTATTGCAAAATTACTCCCTTTTTGTACTATTGTGCAGTCATCAGATACTTTGAAGACCAAAACAAAGCCTGTCATGAAAGGTCACTAACTCTAGCACCCTCTGACAGCCCTTATTAGCCAAATCATGAGGAAATAAGCCAGACTCTCAAAAAAGTTTCCTAAAATTGGGCAATAGAGCATAATTTCACATACAAATTTCAGAGGTGTAGGAAAAAAGATTGTACAAAATTTCTTCATATAGAGAAAATATGCTAATTTTCACTACCCAGAAAATATGGCATTATTAATTCAACGGGCATACGATATTCATTTCTGAATAGGTAGCATTTTAGGGTATTTATTAGAATTATTGGCAAATGAGAAATTACAACCTTGCCTCTTGCCTATTTGCCTCCTGCCCTCTTCCTCCGCTATTGTCAGTGTCAGTTAAAAGCTGTAACAAAGCAACAGTACATGCCTTTAATAAAGCAACCTATGCTAACACTCCTGAATGTTTAAATGCAGCCACCCTTCCTTTTTAATACAAAAATAGTTATAAACTGGAATCCAGTTGCCTCTGTTTGTAAAGCACCAATACAGAGAGACCAAAATCCTGAATGATGTTTTTGGGTAACAGCTTAATATAGACTATTAGACCTGTCACTAATTTCCTGGAGATTACTAAGGAACAGATATTGCCTCATAATGCCATGGGGAATTGCTGAAACATAAAGCTAACAAAAGACATCTGTGAAAAGACATAGATGTTCATGTCTCTCTCTAAACATGCTCTAGACATCAAACATTTCAAAGGTCAATTTTTTTAGATGTCACTAACTCACCACTCTCTATCTGTAGCCTGTACCTGGCATAGGCTTCCTAAGTAAGAGACACTTCTTTTTATCTTAAGGAATTCACATAAACTTGAAGCAATATAATCTCGATATTTTTCTTATTGGTAAGCATGCAGACTATATACTTTTAAAGCGGTCACAAGGGAACTAGCAGTGCCTTGTGGTATCACACAACAAACTGAACTGCGGGTTCCAGGCACATTATAGCCCAAAACCAACAAATTAATTCTTTCAACATTTAGTTATGATGGATCGGATAAACCAGAAACTGCAGAGTTTTGATAGAAATTACAGAAAGAAGTATATGAAAGTGTCAAGTAAGGATTTCATATTCCACCTCAGAAGACAAATGAATATTCTGCTCAGGTTGTACAGCAGTGAATCTGGGTTAGCAATATGAACAATAAAAGGAGTGTTTGAACTGTACTGGACATACGCCTACTTGAATCCAAAAGAACTGTTAGTTGAAAAGGATTATATTTACATGTCAAATGTTGGCACAACAGTCATGGTAGGCTAGGACTTGAAATCAGGAGGGTCTTTTCCCCTCTCTGCTATCGATACACAATCTTGAACAAGTCTTTCTACACCTTTCATGCTGTGTTTAGGTACTTGTTAGCTTACAGTATGTACAACAGAAGACAGAGTGCTGTGTGTTCAACACACACGCCCCTTGACTTGACTATGTCTCCTCGTCTTACTAATACAACAGAGAGCATGTGTTAATAAATACCGAAGTCACTAGTGATTTCAGAAGCCCTTGATCATGCAAAACAAGTGAACTACTGCTTGTAAGTAATCATTTATCTCAGTGGTTCTAGTTCTCGATTTGATCTACATGAGTTGTAGATATGAACTAAGCTTTCTGACAAGATTTAAAAAACAAAACACATTAGTTCTGTGAAGGAGAAAGTAAGATAGCCATAAAAGCCTCTATTTTACAGCATTTGTGATTTTTTAGGTCCTTGGACAGGAAGAAAAGTTGACAGACAAAGGCAGAAAGCAGCCAAGAACTTGGAATAGAAGCAGAGGTAAAGCAAAGCAACATGAGGGAAGGAGTTAAACGAATGATAGTCAGTAGTTGTAGGTCTGTAAAGACCAAGAGTCATGTTGATATTGTCATGACATAGATTGAAAAGCATGGCATTTGTCTTCTCTAGACACTGTTCTTTGCTTCATTATATGCTTAAATAATTGAGAAAGGTATCTAGAAACAAATTGGCACCTTTTGTCACTATAGACTTCTAAATAAAGAACAAAATGAATCAAGAATCTGTAGTTAAATGTCCTGATTTAAAGTATCAGTAGCAACCTCCAAGCTGTAATTATACTCTTGCTTGCCAGTAAAACTGAAAAACTGATAAGTCTGGAAAAGAAGCACTTTTAACACTATTGGAAGATGTTGCTAAAAAGACATTATTATTTTTCTAATTGCTATATTACTGTACTTAATGTATTTATTGCATTTAGGTAGCAAACATATATGAATTTTGTATATATGCATGATGCATATACCTTGTAAATATAATGATCCAATATACAGTGGAGTATTAGGATAGGTGAACATGGAATGCTGTGCAGATATGCCTGGCAGAAATCTCTCAAAGGGAGCATAAGAGTTCTAAGTTTGGTCTTCAGCTGCTGTCAAAAAAATATTTTGCTTCCTTCTTCACGTGTGGTCCTGGATCTGTGTGGCAGACAGTTAAGAATTTTTCAATGTATCTCAGAGTAGGAGACTTTTTAAGCAATTCACCCTCAGTGGATGGCATATTCCTTCTCCCCAAAAGCCATCCAAAAATGCGGACAATTATTGATGCTGTGGGATAGGTGGCCAGTGTCTCAGTAGTGCAGAACAAAGTCAAGGCAATGGAGGTTTGGAAAAGAAAGGAACACGGCTGGGAAAGAGAAGAGAGAGAATTGCATACTTCACTACAGCAAGTAAATTGTAGTTTGAATTTGAGAGCTGAAGAGTCAAGCAAGAACAGGAAAGGATGCAACTCATTATTACAGCTGGTGATCTGTATTACAGAATCAGCTCCTACAAAGGAAAGCGATAGGTCCAAGATGTGACGGTTTGATTAGCATCAGTACTTGAATTCTCAAGAGCTCCCCACCAGTATTCAGTGACATGGGTGCACAGAATCAAGCTCATCTATTTTTCCTGCCAAAAATATATAGGAAATGTTGGGTTTTCCTTTTCATGCCAGTAGAATAAAGTCAATTGATTCAAAACTTCTACATTTTTCCTTTCAGATATGTCACTAGAAATGTGTAGTGAGGCTGCAAGCATGGCCCTGAAGTTAAACAGCACATGAGGTAAGAGACACAAAGATGAAAAACTGGAGTTGCAACAAGCAAAAATAAAATGAGAAAGTGACTAGCTTTCATCTTCTGTATGATATTAGTGCCTCTCAATAAATAAGCAGACTTGTCATAGGCCAAGGTAGACTGGAGTGATGCTAAGGAGGTCAGGAAGGGTTGTGTGGGGAGCGACACATGCAGAACACATCCATGTGTCCTCAGGCTGACACAGCTAATTATGTCAAAGCTCATCTGATAAAAACTGAAACTTCTGGGCTCAGCTGATCTGTCTTTTATCTTTCAGCTCATCACACTTGTGAAGAGGTATTCAAAAACTAGAAACAATCCATATAAGACTGGACTGAACAACTTGAAAATTGCTTCTATGAGAGGCCATACTTGAATTTGGGGATCAGGTGAAAAGAGGCATGCAGAAGCCTCCTGAGTAATCTAACAAGTCTACCACTGCAGCTGCTCCTTCTCCTTTTCCTCACATGCTTGTTCTTTCCACATATCCAACAGACCTGCTGACATCACAGATCCTGAGATATCACAGATCCTGAGATGTCACAGAAGCCACAGCTGCCTGAAGAGCTGCAGACCATCTCTGATTAAGCCTACTTGCTCACCACTGAAATGAAAAATAAGAAAGAAGCAGATAGGTAGATGAATAGGAAAAGGAAAGGAGTAATAAAAGCACTACTGCCATAATTAATTCACATTTTTCAAGCAATCTCATCTCTGAGGGAATTCTAATAAAAGAGATGAGCATATTCCATCTCAAGAAAAAAAAGGGAGGAAAAACTGTTTTCCTAGGCTTCCATTTTCTGACTTTTTTTTTTTTAATTTATTAACGTCATTTAAAAATCTTTACATTTTTAAAACAAGTAAGGCTAATCCTATATGAAGCATCATTAACTCTTCTTGCATGCTCTGTGATTTCTCTCTTCCTCGGTAGGGACAGAAAGCACAACTACAGACTCTGCAGTTAATTATAGTGTAGCTGCTGCCTCAGCTGTGTTGTTATGACTGGTGGGAGAATCACAGGGGAGAACTGAAGAGGCCCTTTTCAAGGATGGCTAAAAGCCACTGGTTTTAGGGCCCCCCTGTGGCAAACCTCAGGATTCTGCTTCATTTTTATGTTCTATTTGGTACATCATGCACACCCTGGAGAACGAGGATCTCTGAGATATAGGGCTTGTTTGTTCTACTATGTACTTCTGTGCTGGCAGCTGTAAAAGGGTCATTTCCAGGATCACTGTCAGCTGCATGTGCATCTGTAGTTGTACGGACAAAAGATTTGGACATCAATCCAACAGGGCATAAGAAAAGCATTTTAACACAGCATTTTAGTGTGTATTAGCTGCAGAAATTTAAAAATGCCCTCTACATCTATTAAATCAAAATGTATAATTCTAATGGAAAAACTGTACTCATCGTCTTACAGCTTAGCTGGCTCTTGAATCCTCGCTTTGTTACAAAAACAGTCTTTTGAGAGTTAAAAGGACACACATCCATAAATCACATTTAGCTACATTTACATCAACAGCCATTATTCAATTGCTTCCCAAACAAAGCCCTTAAAATAGACATTTGTATAACTCGTAATACAACCTTCATGTCCATTTTTTCGCAGCCTCCCCTTCTTAAAAGTTAACATCAATGTAGCCACTTACATGCACATGTAGACAATTTTATTTATGTGAATTTAACGCTACATCAAATTCTTCTTGGAAACATTATGCTGCAAAGCTCTGTATCATCTGTTGCAAATACCCCTGCAAGAGCACATAGTGACCTCGTCCCTCCACTATCTTTTTCTTCTGTTACTTTCAACAAAGGATCATCTAAAAGAAGTGAAAGCTAATATGATAAAATGTAACACAAAAATCACATCAAATTGATGTGTCTTATATAATAGCGAGTGTTCTGTGTCTCAAGCAGTGGGTTGGAGTAACTTGGAACTCTGAATCTTATCATGGGGGTGGAAAGAGAAAGAGACATAGCTTATAAAGACTGTACTTTTTAGCTTGAGAAATTGAACACAAGAAGGTCAATCTAGTTTATACAGTCTGCGTATTAAATGTTTAAAACATCACATAATCTACCAATTCAGAAGAATCAGATTATAAGACTACTTCAAGAAGCACCATAAGGTAAACAGAAGTATATAAATTAAGATAAAATATTCTAATATCTTGTTTTCATCAAGAGACAATGCTAGCCTTATTTCATTATTTAGGGCCCAACCTAAGAATTTTTGATCACATTTGCACATTTGCACAATCTTACCAATAAGGGTTTGCTGAATACCTAAGAACAAAAAGGTATATCCTCAGTCACTGAATATTTTAAACAGTCAAAACCTCAATGGAACTACAGGGATTTTTAATATTATCTCCTTTCAGAAAACTGTTTTTTTCCCTCACTATGGTTAATGGCAGATAGATTCCTGGCAGCAAAAGTATATCATGTGAACTCTTTTTTTTTCAGCTCCCAAATTACCCTCTGCTGCTTTCATGCAGTGGATTAGACTAAACCAGGGGTGTCAAACTCATTTTCACCAGGGGCCACATCAGCCTTGCTCTTGCCTTCAAAGGGCTGAATGTAATTTTAGGACTGTATAAATGTAACTATTCCTACATTAGTTCAGTCCCAAAATTACATTCGGCCCTTCAGCCACGAGGCTGATGTGGTCCCCGGTGGAAATGAGTTTGACACCCCTGGACTAAAATGAAGGTGAACACTATCGCAACGGTGGAAAAATACATGGAAAGAAGCATATACAGCCTGCATCGTTTAGGCTAAAAATAAGAAACTGAAGGTGTGAATTCTTTCCACAACTATGTGAGATTCCCTGCATCTATTTTATATGTTCTGTAGCTCATTAATACAGTTTTGCTTACTAAATATCCAATTAGTTTCACAGACCATTTAAAATCCTGGTGATTGAAACAGATATGATGAGTCTCTCTCCGCATAGTTTATTATTGGCGTGATCATAGAATCATAGGAGAATTCAAGCTGAAGGGGACCTAAAGAGTCCAACCTCCTGCTGAAAGCAGGGTAAGCTATGAGATCAGACCAGGTTATTCAGGGCTTGACCCACTCACGTCTTGAAAACCTCCAAGGACGGAGACTGCAAAGCCTAAAATAATATGGCTCATTATGTACATTACTGGTATTTTCTTTCCTGACTGCTTGAATCCTAAGTCAACAGAAAAAAATCTGAACACCTCCAGTGGGAATATATACCTATATACAAGTACATACATGCACACACACAGCAAAATATGCTTCCATAAATGTATTCATAATGCTTTCTGCTTCCGTAACATGTCTTCAAGGAAAAACGTAAGTTTTTGAATAAATAGATGAAGGAAAATGTGATGCCTCTATGAATGAGTATTAACTGATACTTTGTCAATTATCATAAGGAAAGATTCCTGAGTGCCATTAGTATACGTGTTAGCCCTGAGTTGGTGCCAGAGGCAAAAATTATTTCTGCTCAAAGACTGAGAAAAAATCTTTTGCATTTCCACACCTCAGAAGCTATTTAGATTTTATTTTCAATAGCTAACCGAATCTCCTTACACTTGTGACATAGTTCAAGCCACAAACTGGTAAGCTTTAACACCTGTTATCCAGCACTGATGGATTAATCTTATGTTTCATATTGGAAATCCAAGCATCTAAAACTGATTCATAGTAGCTCTCAAGAGAAACATTCTAGCTAATTGAGAATGTCTTTAGGTCAAGTATGTTTGTGCTCAAAATGGTACAGCAGCTTTAAAATGATCACTTCAGTAGATTGTTTATTGTAAAAAGTCCTCAGCACAGCTTTCATTATTCATTCTTTCATTTGTTTCTGTATAGCTTCTTATATTGCATCTTTCACTTAAGTATCTCAAATCTCCATTAGAAGACATAACTAACCATATTTGAGTTCTCATCTCTCTATTCTTCTCCAGGACCATGATCACATTTGCAACCTGGCTAAAGGAAGCGGGAAGAAAAAGGGGGAGTCTAAGCATATGTGGGGTTGCTTGTTTCTGTTAGAGAAGAAGAATTTCTTAGGCTTTTTTTGAACAAAAGGTAAGGTAATTTGTTACCATCCTTAGCTCCTATGAGAGCCTGTTCCACAGATATTGTGTGATTATAAGATTTAATAGTATTATTCTTTCCAGTACTGCTATAATTCTGCAATTATATTATCTCCATTGCAATGTGCAGAGTTTCCTACATTATGCAGACTACTTCATTTCATTAAATGAAAGCTGCCTTAATATCTTTCATGGGTATTGCTATTTAAGGCTACAGAACACAATATTAAATTTATATTTGTGGTCACTTATGGTTAATGTTCTAATAGTCTTCATCTGTATTGCATTCCTATTACTGTGAGAGAATAAGTATAGGCTATTAATATGAATAATAAGCACTTATGTACTATAAAATCTTGCATGGGATTATATTTAGATTGTAAGAAAAGCCAGTAGTATTTTACAAATATACTGTTGTCTCTCACAGTAAATTGATTGCCTGTATCTTTTCTAAAGGGCTTAATTAACAAATATAATTTGTTTAACTGACAGTCCTCCCAGCCACTGAGAAATAACTATTGCATCTTTTAAAAACACTTGCAAAACAGTGCCAAAGAGATTAAAAACAGGTGAACTTACTAGGTCTTTATGGTGGAGAAGCACACCAAAAGATACAGTTTCAGTGTCAAATAAATATGAAGGTCTACCTGAAGGAAAAACAAAAGCTACCTGGTTCCATAAAATTATATTATTTGGTTTTAAGTTTCCAAGTAGCAAAGGCAGTAAGTTTCAAGCACACATTCACATTTCTATTAATATGTCACTTTTGAAAACACAGACTGGGACTGAGTGTCTGCAAACTCTTCTTCCACTCAGTAGTTCTTACCAAAAGTTCCACAGTTCTTAGGACATTTCCAACTTAGCATAATATAACACATACTTAAAGCACCGCTTCTTCTCAGATAATTCCATGACATTTCCATCTCACTTCCCTAAAACAGATCTCATTACCTATTCTAAGAATAATTTAGGGAAAAATCTTACATAAGGACCAACGGCTTAAAAATATTTCACCTGTCTCAAAACTAAGCAATAATAGTTTTGAACAAAGGAATGTTCTTAAGGGCAACAATTTCCAGAAAATGTACATGTGACATTATAATTTTCAAAATAAAGTAGGGTAGTATGGACACAATCATCTTTGAAAAGCAAAACTAATAACTCTTCCGTGAGCAAAAAACTTGGGGGTAGCATGTTTCCAACTCATATGAAAATTAATGTGAAATTAAGTCTGCCTGTTAAGAGCATAGAAACTACTTCTCACAACTATAATTAGTAGAACCTGAGCTAAAAAAGGCTCATTGGTTATTGAGGTTTGAGCACCTGACTAAAATCAACCCCTACTGGCACAGATAAATGAATAATTTTATTAAAGGAATCTTATAGACTGTTTTGACAAGTGCAGAATCTCTTTCTCCAGCTATCTATGTATACCTTGAATGCCCAAAGCATTTAGCAAATTTATAGATACATACTTTCCATGGCAACTGTCTGTCAGATTAAAAAAGCACACAGTTTGAACTCGGCTCCCTCAATGCTAAGTGTTATCTATCAATTCAAAACAGAATGTCATCTCCTGTTAGATTCTTCTCCTTTTAATTACACTAATCATTAGCTCAAAAAAAAAAAGGACCATCAGACAAAAAATACAAACTAGTTATGTACGTTTTATATGTATTATTTGATAATTTTCAAGGAGAGATGATAGGGCCAACCAAGCCTTTCAAAAGACTATCTTCCTTGCACTAATACCAGCCCTGTAACACCAGCTATGCCTCTAGAAGCAGCAGGCAGCACTGAAGAATAATCTGCCCAGCCTGAGATCTGATTAGAAACGCAGAGAGTGATTCACTTGTCACAGGATGCTTGGACTCTGCTTCCCAGCAAAGGCAGATATTGATATTCAGAAGAAAAGTTGTAAATGGGACCCGGTGAGCAAGCAAAGAGAGATTTCTTGAGCACAGAGCTCCTTGGACTGATACGCACAGCAAGGAAATTGTCAATTTGTTTGTTTCTATCCTGTCAAGGGAAGCACACTTTTGCACCTTTTTCTGGGAATTAACTATGGATATAGCTCAATCATTTAATTTGTGTAAACCCACAGAATGTATATCATCAAACTTTAGCTACTTGAACTAAAAGAAAAACATTATGGGCTCTATGGGTGATCAGAGAAAAAAGACAGAAGAGTTACATGTTCATCCATTCCATTCATTATTCCATTACACATATTGATACTTCATTTACTAAAGTAAATACCATATGGTGCTGAACATCTCAATGTAAAGCTCAGGAAAGTATGAGTTAATGACAGCTAACAGGAATAATTAGGCAGAAGAAATAGTTAATATACATTCACGTTCATATATTTGGCGCCAGTAAATAACTGTACTGCATTGCAGATGAGATGTAATTCTCTAAGGAAAAGGAAATCAAACTGATATTTCAGTATTAAGACAGTTACATACATAAGAGTTGTGATTAAGCCAAATAATCCATATAAAAAACATTAGTTCAACTCTTCATCTAGACAAAATTACCAGTTTCTGACCCAAGCATCCAGCCCTAGTGTTAATTTTTTAACACAGGTCTGATATAAAAGAAGGAATAGGTAATTATAACTGAGACCAAGAACGGCTATACACAAACAACTCCTATGCATGAAGCTACCGGAAATTATCAGGGTCAAAATTAACTGCTAATGATTTCATAATGACACTCACCAGCTCTATTAGCCTAATGGCCCACAGTAGCAGAATACAACTGAAATGCACTCTGGAGTTTCACAGAATCACAGAATGTCAGGGATTGGAAGGGACCTCAAAAGATCATCTAGTCCAATCCCCCTGCCAGAGCAGGAACACCCAGATGAGGTTACACAGGAAGGTGTCCAGGCGGGGTTTGAATGTCTCCAGAGAAGGAGACTCCACAACTCCCCTGGGCAGCCTGTTCCAGTGTCTGTCACCCTCACTGAGAAGAAGTTTCTTCTCATATTTAAGTGGAACCTCCTGTGTTCCAGCTTGAACCCATTACCCCTTGTCTTACTGTTGGTTGTCACCGAGAAGAGCCTGGCTCCATCCTCGTGACACTCACCCTTTATATATTTGTAAACATTGATGAGGTCACCCCTCAGTCTCCTCTTCTCCAAGCTAAAGAGACCCAACTCCCTCAGCCTTTCAAGAGACTGGAGGACAAAGCTCCAGTTTGTGTTCACAAGTAAACTGCTGCCACCTGTCCTGTAGGCTTACTTCTGCCTGCAAAAACCTGGAGGGATCTTCTATGGTTGCAAAGCAAGTTTTGTGACTGAAGATGTACAAATAATTATTTCTATAGCTAGCTTGCCAAACTAATAAAAAAATTCAATGCACTCCAGAATTTTTTTTTATTTGCTGATAAAATTAAACAGTAGAAAAAACCACTTGTTTTGAAGCACGCTTATATAAGCATAAAGTTATATCTAGGAGATTTTGGACCAACAAGGGCTCCATTTTATTTAAATTCATCAGCAAAGCTTTTTTTAAAAAAAAAAAATGTACAAAGGTGTTTGACTTTCAAAGATATATATAGTTTCAATGGGGAGGGAATTCAATACATTCAATACACAAAATATGGATCAAAATATGTAGGCTTTTTCTGAGAAAAGTTACATCAGAAATTCTTGCTCAGACCTAGCCAAATGTGTTCAACTGCACCCTTGTACTTGCAAGGATCAAACATTAAGTACTATCTTTGTCCTGTACACTTGTGCGACTTGATTTCTCAGACCCTTGTTCCCATCCTTTCCATTATCCTCTTTAGCTGCTGAACATTGTCAGTCTCGGAAATGTCTCTCCTTTGTCTCCCACTTTATGTTCTCCACACTGAAGGGATTAACTTCTAAACTTACTAAGCCAAAACCAAACATTCTCCTCCTAAATGTCTTCTTCTTTAAGATCACACAAGACTGAGATTCCCTTCTGGAACTTTCATAAAAAGAAAGCAGCAGAAGTAGCTCTATCAGTGTCAGAGAAACTGCCCTGTATGTTCGTCATGTAAGCTCATGCAGAATTTAGACTATAATTGTCAAAACCCTGTATTTGTCACAGCTATAGAAGCAAAAGGGCTTCTATACCAAAAACATATCCCTCTGTGATGTTGTATCTACAAAGACACAAGGTAAACTAAGAAGAAGGAAACTACATCCTAATCACTGCAGAAACTGCAAGTGTGTCAAACGTGTAAAGCAATTCTTCAGAGGTACAATGCTGGAGGTTGTCATGGCAACTTTTCTCACTCCTTCCCCTTGGTTTTTGGCAAGCATTTTTAATTTTTTTTTTTTAAGTATTTTTGCTCCTTCCTTCTTCATGCTTTTTTCCCCCTTCACACAATATGAACGGTATCACTGAAATGAAGAGCACGAAAAACCATCAGCATGCAACCACTTCAGGCAGAAGACTGAAGACATATCTAGCCTATACATGTTGTAGGGTTTATGCTCTCACAAGCACAACAGGCCAGCTAGCAGTAAAAGCTTTTTTTTTTTTTTTTTCCCCTGTAGAAGTCATGAAGTGTTGTTGAGCTGTTAACATTTACCAAAAGATTCTAGACAAGAACCAGCTTAAGAGACCTGGGAACCTGAGAAGTCTATGGGTTTATAATCTGCATTACACCTGTAGACAAATTTTATGCCAATAGTCTCCTCTCACTTGCCTTCTAAAGAGCCACCTTGTTGCCCACGCATCTTTCGACAGTCGAAGTACACAAACATTGTGTACTGTGTATTGTAACAGAAAGGTTATGTTCCCAGAGTACCTTTAGAAAACAGACCTAGGAAAAAGGCAACCTTCTCCTTCAGCACTGCAGTCACAATTTGTTCCACTGATACTATTTGCAGTTCTCTCCAGACTACAGCACAACATGTGGCATAAATACTCCAGAGTGCCTGACTGCTCACCAGCTCAAGTTCAGCAGTCTAAAGCCCCTTTAACTCAGTGACATCCTCAGAAATGTCTCTGTGTAACAGCCCACGATGCATTGAATACCTGATGCAATCTGCTGACAAGGTTCTACGCCAGCTAATAGGATTCCTGCCCACAACTCTGAAAGACAACACCTGTGGTTTTGCTGCACAAGGACAACTGCCTTAAACTTTGGACTAAGCTGTAGAAGACAGCACCAATGTGCCATTTCTCTGTGCTCAGGCACAAGGGTGAAATGGAAGAGCTGAGTTCTCCCAGGATCAGAGCCTATCTCTGGCTGCTCTGTGACACCGACGGGATGTTCCCCCTTTTCCAGTGATGGGTGTGTGCCCATGGGAATGCTCTGCTCACAGCCAGCTTCTATGGAAAGGAAACCTATTTTCAATTTTAAAGCTGTGAGGATACAAGATTTCCACCCAATTTCCTTCTCTGGAAACAGAATGTCTGTTTCAGAGCTTATGTCCCAAGGTCAAGGTTCTTTGAACACAATGTCTTCACATTAAATTGACCAAATTTTTGCATGAAGACAATAGTTTTATGGCTTGATCTTTCAAGGACAGTCAGTCAATATGCTAAGTGTTCTGGGGTATATTCTTTTGTGTTCTGTTTTTTTTCAATAAAAGTTAAATTATTTTAGCAAAGACAACGGGCCCATCAAGTCCAGTGTCCTGTTTCTGGTAGGAGCCAGTATTCAGGGTGATTCCATTGACTATGGACCTTATTTCTATTCAAACCTAAAGTCTATGCATACAGCTGAGGGAAGACCTCAGCATTTATCAATTTTTGAGTTAGATCCTGTGAGCATTTTATAGACTGTTCTATGGAAAAGTAGCGGGGGGGGGGAAACTAGTCTACAATTAAGTCCCACAAATATCCTCAAAACTCTAGAGGATGGTAACCAGTACCATGCAAATCCATGTTGGCAGCTTGTGAAAGGCAGATAATTTATCTCCACACAACTCACATTCAAATGCGAGGAAAGTACTTATGTTTTTAACCAAATGACTAGACCACACTTACCATGTTATAATAGCATCGATACGGCTACAGACATCATGAGGGTTAGCAAAGGAATAGTCAGTTATGAGATACTACCGATGTTTGAAAGAATTTCCCGTGTAATATATGTATTACCAGAGGACAGTTTCACCAATTCTTCAGAACTATGTCACATAAATACCCACTATGTCGCCTTCTAAAATCACTTCAGATCAGTTAAGGTGATTCTACTCTGCTTAACACATATAAACTAAGTACAAGCAAAGGTACCAGATAATAAGTATCAGTTTGTTTACTAAAAATATTAAGACTCATGTGAACTGGAATAAAGCTGTTCTACCAAAAAAAGTCTCAGTCTTCCATTCTTTGTACTTGCTATTCCAGGTTTTAGCATTTGAGAATACAATGCTGCACTTAAAGATTTTGTTTGGTAATTTATACAATTTTCAGTAACATAAACATTACGATTCTATCTGAAATTTGACCAGTTTACTGTTTAGCATAGAAGTCCAATCTAAAAGAAATTACTGACAAAACCAGTTCAACAAAATAATTTTTTTTTCAGATTTCCCTTAGTGTTTGCCCTTCGCCCAGCCATAACCCAATAAGAAATGGAATTCAGTGGGTCTAAATGGTTGTTACACTACCACAGTTATTCCCCACAGGAGGTGAGATTTGTTGCCAGTGATGGAGCTGCTCCTTTTGATCATGTGGCAAAGGTTCATGCACCAAGATCTACAATTCTAGGACTCAAGCTCTCCCAAATACTTGAGGATGCAGGACATGCAGCCATCACTACCTATCTGCAGCAGAATCAAAAATGGGGAGAAGTTCACAAATTCTACCATCAGAATTTTCTCAAAGTAAATATCCTATCAACACACCCCATCTCCATCAGGTATTACCATACTGTGTAACATTTAGTAAGAGTAATGCAGCTGCAGTTTTTGAATAGAGACAAAGCTCATACTCTTCCTCTCATTACTCTTTTGGTTCTTGCACAGGAAATAGAAGTGGATTCTTAGATAAGTATTTCAGACTGTACAGATCCAAAGGAACACGTGGACCAAAATCCATTCCCAGAGCACCAGTGCAACGTGCTGCATGAAGCGTAACCTCAATACATACCTGGCTGCCATTCCTAACATTTCTTAAGTGTATCTTCATGCAGAAAATGTCACAGAAATCTAATCACAAGTCAATAAAAGGGCTAAATTATTATAATGAAGCTGATGTTTAAAACATAAGTTTTACCCATTTGTATACCTTTACTGAACAGAAGACTGTGTCAACCACAATGCATTATGAATGATCTTGAGGATCGCTTCCAACTGAAATTATTCCATTCCATTCCATTCCATTCCATTCCATTCCATTCTATTCTATTCTTCAAGGACTAGCATGGGATCTAAAAGCTATGTAAAATGGATGGAAATCCTAAGCCTTATGGGCTTCAGCTGATCTAAATAATGAATGAGTTTGTGTCAATATTCTGCTCATTTTATTTAAAAGGCAATGGCTGGACTTGATCAACACTAAAATATACCTTAGGCAAAATGGGATATATGACAGAATGGGAACTCAAAACTGTCTTCCTATCCATCAGTTACTGAAAACACTATTTAAATCATTGGTCCCAGCCTCCTTGTGCAAGACAGAAAGCACAAGTAGTAAGAGAAAATGAGATAGGTGCCCTACAATACCCACCTCGTGACCACGCATGAAGAACGGTTGCACATATATAAATAAGTTAGTTTGGGGTTGTTTTTTTTTAATTTTCTTTTCTTCTTGTGTTTTCATTTACAGTAAATCCGGAAATGTTATTGCATTGGATAGTTTAAAAGCTGTCATGCTGTATTGCCTCACATTTTCATGGGCTATTTAGCACAGAAAAGTGCATCAACATGAACGTGTAGAAAAACTCCTCTGCAGATTCAGCATACTTGGAAAATTTGACACCTATATCATGTACAAGGTATTTCCAGTTGTACTTACAACCTTCCCTCCTGTCACTATCCAGCCATGAAGAAGCTGAGAACAATACTAGCATAATACAAAATTTGCAAGGACTAACTCTACTATAGTATAGATGTAACAATAATCAAATTTGTTTTAAAGCTTATTCTTCTGTTGTCTGCCTTTTTAGCTTCTAAATAATTTCATACAATCACAAAAGATGTAAAGTAAAAAAAAAGGAAAAAAAAAGAAAGAGTGATGTAAAGATACATAGTCTTTTACAGAGCAGCACTGTGTAACTACTCACGAGCACTCTTGGGTAACAAAATAATGGGTCTAAAAGGTCACTGACTTCGGAAAGTAAGCATGGCATTTTATTGAAAGATGATACAAAAGAATGTGATCGATATGATGTGGCAGAATTAATAAGTACATGATAAAAATCTGTAAAAACACACTCAGCTTCTTCTATAGTCAGTAAAATTGTTGCTGATTCATCACCTGCTGGAATGTAACTGAACCAATTTCAGTAGGTCTTTATTGGAACAAACTTACGTTTTCATAAGCTATTTATAGGAAGGACATGAGTTTGTACAATTATCCTTTGGTATCTGAATAAGCCTAGTGGATTTTGAACCCTACTTTTTTTCTTCATAACCTGAGAAGCATGTGGGGATGTAAGCTCTTTTCTTGATTATAACTATCAATCTCTTAATGAAAACAAGACTAAATTTGTTATGATTCAAACCTAGTGTGTTTTAAGAAAAGAAAAATGTACTCATTTACACAAATGAGGCCTGGTTTTATCTAAGGAGGAGAGATATAATGGTAATGAAAAACCTCACAATCGCTTCCCGAGTTCACATTAAAAAAAAAAACACCACTGAATCAAAACCACACAAAAAAATAAAAAGAAAATGCATGACATGAGTTAATTTGTAAATACAAGTTACCTACCTTTGAGAAATATCAAATCTCCATCTGTCTTTCTTCAAGCACTGCAAAAGGTTGCTTACAATAAGAAAGCAACGTCTGAGAGTATCTCAGTGTCTCTCCTAGAAGAAAGATGGGCAAACATCTGCATTTATATCTATGCTATGTTCACAGCTTACAGGTCTCTCTATTAGACTTTTACACCATTATAGGTTTAACACCACAATCATAGCCCAATGCTAATAACTCAATGTAATGTTATATACTATTTCCTGGTACAAATGAGCCCTGATGAAAGGTATCCACCTTCAGATTCCCACCCCTCATTTGGGATTTCCACTCTGTTAGTAATTTTTTCTTCAGGTAGAACGCTGCATTGTAGTAGCAGATCTATAATCACATCCCTCCACAGTAAGCAGTGGAAGCGCCCAATGCTTTTACACATTTCAATAACTGTTTACTCCTATACATTAATACTGAATGTAATGCACCCGCTTAACATTTCATCGTAAAAACTTAAAACAATGAACAGCAAGGCGGATAAAATTGCATTTTTAAGGAAAAAAGTGTTCTGAAGGGAGGGCAAACTGTTCCTTTTGAGAGCACAAAGCTGTCACGACAGGTGACTCATGTTGGGCTGCGTTAGTCATGTCATGGCGCGTTATATAACCAGAGGCAATTGACACAACATAAACTGACACATCGCAACGTAGCTTGTCAGCAGCGATGTGTATAAAGCCCGGCTTGCTAAAGAAAACACAGAGAAGAAACTATTGTGGGTTTTATAAACAGCACTTAAAAAAAAAAGCGTGAAACATTCTGCTGCACGTTATAATTTTGCAAGGACAAATTCTGCTGCCCGCAGGTTTTTTTGGAAGGTTTTCCTTTGAGCAGACCGATTAATCTCAATAGCCTGAATTCAGCTGAACTCCCAAACGGCTTAATTTTTTTTTTTTTTTTCTAACAGCAAATCTGGTCACAGCATGTTTGGCAATTTTACAGTTTGGTTGGTTGGGGTTGGTTTTTTTTTTTGTTTTTTTTTTTTTTTTTCTACTAGATGCCGCCTTCCCACCTGCTCGGTGCAGACACCACCACACACAGCGCTGAATTCCCCAGGCAGGTGTGAATCCAGCCAGCAGCGGGCACTGCCCGCCCCGCTCCCCACCTCAGGAAACCATTTTGAACGTGCGAACGACACCCCGTTGCCCCTCGGCTTCCCCGCGCACCTCAGCAGGCGGAGGGAAGGGCACCAACAGAGGAGTCACGTCGTACGTGAGAAGCGGAGGTTGCGGACGGGGCTGCGTTTCCAGCGCTTCTCGGAACACGCAGCGCTCGGGGAGGCAGCGCCGGGGCCGGGCTGTGAGGGGCCGGGGCCGGGGCCGGGCTGTGAGGGGCCGGGGCCGCCGCCGCCGCCTCAGAAGTGGCAGCGACCTCGCGCCCAGGGCGGGAAGCGCGCGCCGGCCTAACGCCGCCTCAGCGCGGCCCGGGGAGGGGAACCCGGGACCTGCGGGCGAGTTTGTTTGGCGTGAAGGAAAGGAAATGGCGAGGAAATGCTCGCGAACGGGTGGTGCCTGCGGGAGGGGCACCTCGCCGTGCAGCTTTGTGCCGTCCCCGTGTTGTTCCTGCCGCGTGGTGCAATTGACACAGGCTGAGGGGAGGCGGAGTTCCCCAGGTGAGTCAAATACCACATTAGGCAGGCCAACGGGAGCTGTGCTGAGCTCACTTCTGGTGGAAATAAGGGCAAGTGTAGAGTCTTGCATCAGGGCAGGAACAACCCCAGGTTCCAGTTTAAGTTGGGGAATGACCTGTTGGAGAGCAGTGTAGGGGAAAGGGACCTGGGGGTCCTGGGGGACAGCAGGATGGCCATGAGCCAGCACTGGGCCCTTGTGGCCAAGAAGGCCAATGGCATCCTGGGGTGTATTAGAAGGGGGGTGGTTAGTAGGTCGAGAGAGGTTCTCCTGCCCCTCTACTCTGCCCTGGTGAGACCGCATCTGGAATATTGTGTCCAGTTCTGGGCCCCTCAGTTCCAGAAGGACAGGGAACTGCTGGAGAGAGTCCAGCGCAGGGCAACGAAGATGATGGAGTGGAGCATCTGCCTTATGAGGAAAGGCTGAGGAGGATTCGCCAATCTGCTTTGAAACTGGGTCCATCTGTTTGAGACACCCTGTATTTTGACAGCTCCCAAATTCCTGCTCTTTGGATGATGAACTTGAAATAGTTTATTATTACTATTTCTGGCTCAGTTCCACAAACACTGCTAAACACACATAATTAGAAGGCAGACTAGTGGACACCAGGTTTGCATCGTATGTTCACACACATGAACATAGGAAGGGATATTTTTGTTGTTTTCCATTAAAAATCTGGCTCCATAACATAGCCTGTTCAGAGGATTATAGTTAAATGCTCAAATATGATTAAACAGGAAATAATGTTTAAATGCAGCTGTTAAAATCACAAACCAGAGCACACCCCTCTAGAGATTTAACACAAGTCTGGTTACATTTTCCAAACCTGGAAATGTACAAGCCTAACACATTAGCACATCAAGCCGCATTTGAAGGTATGCCTGACATCAGGCTTGGGAAAGTCCCTTCCTTGATCAATGCCTCACACACACACAGCTCCAACGCTCCGTCACAGGGCTCTGCAGAAGTGTCAGGGATCAGCGATGGGACGGTACAGGGAAGCAGTATGTGACACGTGATGTGTATTCTTTCCAATTCCCGTATAGCAATCTACTTACCTCAGTGTGAATACAAACGCTTCACCAAAATCCCAGCCCAGCTGAAGTTTGGAGAGAATCTGAAATTGGGCTGAAAGTTTGCAGAGAGCACTGCTGTTTCGAGTGAGAAACTAGAGCGCGACCGTTTCAGAATAGACCTGACTACAGTCTGCCTGTCCAGGTAGAGGTTTACTTACTAGAACGTGCATGAGATCTGCATAATTAGCATAATTAACCATTGATTCCCCTATGGGCCAACAGGTCTGTCAGTCACGACATTGTCTCAGACATCCTCAGGCCTTCATACTTCACACACCAGCTGACAAAAGCAGCATACACTACTTACATATTTTACATACGAGGAAATTTTTAGGGAACTTTTCAACCTCAGCTGATTAATGACCAAGACCGTTCTGCCACTGGGACCAAGCTTTGTACCTCCAGTCTTTATGCTGCTCTAGGCTTAACAGAGAGATGATAACCACAATTACCCTGGAAATTGACAGGTGGACATGCTGGAGCCGTAACTGACATGGGACATTCTTCCCAGCAGAGGCAAGCATTGGGAAGGGAGGAAAGATTTTAGAAGGTGGGACACTACTTAGAACACAGGATGTTACTTTTAACATGGTAAGCAGCAGCAGTCACTGAGGGAACTAAGATCAACCATCTCATTTGCAGTGCTTGTCACAAATCCACCTGTGGCTGGAGTTGAATGCTGCAGCTCCTCTCCTTGCTTGGAACTGTACACATCTGGTAGCACTTTTTTAATAGAAGTAATAAAAGTGCAGAAAGATACTCTCGTGTGTGTTTGCAAATAACATGACATCTCTTCTGCGTTGTTTTCACTTAGGCTATACAGAATGGTAATTTTTAGAATTAAAATTTGTTACAGAAAAAGAACTGCAGAGCTTTATTTACTAATCACATTAGTTTTCTTGTTTGCTTTTATGAAACTTATTTTCCAAATCAAGAGTACCAACATGCTTTGTCTTGAAAATTCTCCAACACCCGAAAACATTGTGAGTGCTGTTCACTTTTGTCAAGCAGAAACGAATGCATGGTTAGAAAATTCCTGTCCCTAAATTCTTACTTTAGAGTCTGTCCATTTTAAAGCCCATGCTGTTCAGAGGTAAGATGCACTCACCCATTGTGTTTTCCTCATCCCTCCATCATGTACACAATAAACACATGGACACAGCAAATCTGTATATTTGATCATCTGTACAATAGCACAACTTCCAGTCATGCTTTTAAAGATGCACACCAACTTGAGCAAAAATAACCTGAAACAAAACTATGTCACCCTCACATAAGTCTTCATCATTCTTTATAACACTGAGAAAAGACCCTGTGAGAAATAGTTTTCCTTTTGTTTTTTTTTGTTTTTTTTTTTTGGTATTTGAACTTGTAATAGAGAAGAGGAAAAAAAGCTGTGGCAACGTGATCAGCCCAACTTAAGGGCAATGTCTTTTTACTCATGGGGCTATATTTAGAACTGTCACTTGTTAAAAACAGTCACCTAAAATGAATTTGCAGAAAAGGCTTTGCATTATACACGTGGCCTTACGCACTTATACTGTAACATCACAGCAACCAAAATAAAAGCAAAGTGTGATTGTACAGTCTAATATTGGTTGATTTGTACCAGTTTCATACACATTTTAGCATTCAGCTTTAATATGCTCTGTTGCTAAGGAGCTCTTCTTCCATGTCTTTCTTAAACAATGTGTCTGTTCTTGCTTAAAGTAGTATCTATACCAAAACACCATGCGCCTTTGCAGTCAGAAGGATATTAATTTCAAAATAGCAACAATTCAAGAATTTCTATAATGAAAACAGTGCTCAGACATAGAAATATTTGGCTTATGCTTTAATTTTGTTTTTTCTTATGGCAAGACCTAAGAAAGTTAAAACAGAAAAAAAAAAAGCATTTTTCACTTTCGTACATCAGACTCACATAAACATGTATAGCAGACTTTATTTGCAAGCACAGCCCTCCCTCTCCTGTCCCACAATCACCTATTTTCCTGCTTCAAATCTGTGGGTATCTTTCTGCACACCCAAAATTCACTCATACATGGGAATGAAATTGTACTAGGTACAAGTAACCCTAGGTTTGGTTAGTTGCTGGCTACAGTGGAAGGCAAAGAAGGTACATCTGCAGCAAGAGGGAGAATGAAGCAAAGCATGTGCCTCCAAAATTTTACAAGATCCACTGCATGTTTGAGTGGCTTTGTGGCAACCCCATTCCAAGCGCGAACAAAAGTGAGATTATCCCCAGCCGAACCAACCACAAGTTTCTACATTAAGTGTATCTTCCTTAACATTATCCCGTGGGGTTTTTGGTGTTTACTGCAGATGATGCCTTTGAGGTTATTTTCAGAGAACCAGGAAATGATTGAAAAACGGAAAAAACACAGAATGGAAAACCTTCTCAGAAGGTGACTAAAATTAATCTAGCCTGCTAAGGATAAATTTTCTGCACACAAATCTAGTCACCTTGAATGAACATTTTGGATGATAATTACAATCCAGGAGGACAAATACCATTTAATAGCTGCAGTAGCACTGATCTAGCATCCTACAGTATTGACTGAAGCTTAAGATGCCTCTAGAGATTAAAAATGGACTCCCGCTGGAACACTACTGATATCAAAGTGAATTTGACTCCACACTTCTGTGGAGTCATCCTTTCTATGAATACATGGATTAGATTTATCCTTTAATCATAAAAGAAAATAAAAATTGAAATTGTTGCTGTCCAAATGCAAAATGTTGTCTCAATGTCTCAACATCCTGAGTGCTTGGCCTGCAAGCCAGAAATGCATGGTGCCCACTGCAATTGCTGAAGGCTTTTGACAGGCCATAAAACAAAAATAGAAAAGTCTGTCATGTATTTTAATTAGGAGCAAAAAAAATATTTTACATGGATAAAGACATCTCTTGAAACACAAGCTCACGGAAACAGTGGAAAAATCACACCTCTAGAAACCAGAGTTGAAACTCACAGTGTGGTTTCCATTTCTTTCTCAAGGCAGGGCAGCCATCTCACTAGTATAGAGGTTTTCTGGATTTTCTTTGGGATCAAAAAGACTAGGCGTGTACCATTGTTTCAGTTGACAAAGACAGAATTATTCAATGTAGACATGTTTACTGTTTGCTAGTGACATGTGGTATGAGGCTTGAGAATCTAACCCTTGCTGAAAAGAAAGGTTACGAACTACTGAGCTCACTGATGATTTGAAAGAACTGCATTCTTCCTGACCTTTGTGCCAAAAACCTTATATCCTTATTTTCTGGAGATACTGTTTATTCAATGTTTCACTTCCAAAATGAAATAATTCACTTGAGATGCTGTTCTTAAAGAAAATATTATGTAGTCTGTAGCCCAGTTCTGTATGTTCTTGAAACCTCATGGAATAAACTCAAGAGCTTCACTAGACCATAATCCTATTCCCTGGTAAAAAAAAAAAAAAATATATATATATATAAAAATAATAATAATAATAATAGAGGCTAGTATATGAAATCATAGTCATGGTCTAAAACTTGCCCTTTTTTCTTACAGTGACTGGGTAAACTGACTTCAATACATATATTACCTCTTATACAAGAAGTAAGGCATACAACCGAAACAGCAAAGCTTGAAGCATATTAAACTAGAAATTGGAAGAGCCCCAGTTCAAGCCCATGGCTTTGCAATTGTGATTTGGACCATGGAAGAATTGTCCTGGGGATAAGAAATAGTCACTCATGCAAAAGACAGTAAACACTTAATAGCAAAAGTTTAATGTCCTGCAGAAATAACCAAATCAACTCAGAATGAAACAAATTGACTACCAAAAGCTGGACGGTTGGAGGGGAATTATCCCTTCAGTTTGTATGACCCTAGTAACACCGCTGTGCCACTGCCAGTACCCAGCTGACCTCTTTGAGATCTAGCTTAGATAATTCAGCATATTGACTTCATTAAATAAATTAAATGACATAAATTAAACCGTAACACTGTCCTAAAATAACACTCTCTTACGTCAGCCACATCAAGTATATTCCAGATTTTCTCCATGTCCTACAATACTTCAGATTGCAGAACGATGGCCTTTCAGTATGAGCACATCACAGAGAAAGACACAGGCAGAGCCTCTTGTCACCACCACCATTATCCTTTTCTGTAACCCAAATAGGACTACTTATCTTTTGTTTCCAGTGAAAATGTTTAATGAAAGAGCACAATATACAACATACAGATGAAACAGCCTAGGATCAGCAAGAGATTAATTAACGTTTCATAATAAATTCTGTATCTCAAATATGTAGTGCACCTATGCCATTCACACATCCCGTTGTCTTTAAAAGGGACCAGGAAGCACAGGAGTCAGCTCACGTCTGCGTCCTGTATTTCCCATAGTATACATCAGCCTTGTGTCGTGCATCGAGCCATGCTGCAAAAACTTCGAAAAATAAATCTCTTAGGGATGTTGTGACCTTGTACGGATGGCCGCAAGGAGGAATCTTCCCCTGTGTTTTAATGAAACCCCTTTATATATGTTCACCATGCAGTCAGAAGCCTGGATTAGAACAACTATCCCAGGGTTTTAGGGACAAGTTAGAAAGTCTTCAACATGTTCCAGCAAACATTTTTCCTAGTGTGAAATAAATCAAGATATGAGGCTCTCCAAACAGGCAGTTTAGTTTTGGGTTTTTTTTTTCTAGACTTATATCTGGGTCATACAGTCATGTAACATCCTTGGGTGTGATCACAGCTATTGATTTCTGTGCTGAGAGCGAAAGACTAAATGGTAGATAATAACAGTGCATGGAACAGCGAGAAGGGTAGACCAGGTCAGTCTTTGATTGGCAAGCACATGCTTGCTGAGAGTAACAGCAAGAACGTCGCCCTAAAAAATGAAGACTTTGGTTATGACAAAGAAGTTTACATCTACAAAAGTGATCTCCTGGCTGAAAAGGAAATCAATTATTAATAAATATGTCATTTGTGTGCACAACCACACTCAAGAAAGTTAGTCCAAATCAATTTCTAAAATGGGTTATTTAAACAGTATTATCCCTGTGCATATTCTTTCCATAAGAATTAAAGATCTCAAAACTGATTCAACTTGAGTTCAAAAGAGCCAAACCAATGCCCTAGAAGGCTGCATGGCTTCTCAGTTATTTTCGGAATCAATATACTGCTGGAGTAGGAAATTGTGGATTTGATTTTTTAGTCTTGCTTTTCAGAAAGAGAAAAAAAAAAATCTGTATTGTTCCATCATAAAAGAGGCACTTGGCCTGTTTTATTAGTGGTGGTAATTATCCCATTTCCAGTTTTCATGTGTTTTGTCCTGGCCTTTCTCCCAGAGGTCTGTAGATGCTTCACAAACTCATGTTTGACTCATCTGAGATTTGATCTATTGATTGCTCTGGAAATGAGGACCAAGGTTCCAAAACGGTGTTTTGGGCTAAATAAGATCAAATCACTTGGAGAAAGGTCTTTATAGGCTCAGTGGCCCATATCACAAAGGCAATTCTGTACTAAATGTACTGGGCAGCTGGTATTCAGCTTCTGTGTATTGGGTGATAGCAACAGGCACTGAAAGTAACTAATTTATAGATCACAGTGATCTCTGATTTGGACTAAAGAGACTAAGTTTACTAGTCAGCAGGAAATATTTAGGTTTACCATTTCTATAACCACTTTAGCTATAATATACCATACAGGTGTTATCAACTCTCAAAAAATAACTTTACTATTTACAAAGTGGCTCAGTTGTGCATAATATGTTGAAATAGAACTCAATAATATAGAATATAATGTTGATTCCATTAGAGCATCACTATCTACAATATAATTTCTGTCAAAATTTTACTATCAAGAGTTGTACAGAATGGACTATAGCCAGAACTATCCTGGTTTAGGGCATATTTTCAATATATAATAAAATAATCACAGTTAACAATTACAGTGGGACTTCAAAATATAAGATCAGCAAGTATCATTCATTAAATTCCTGTAATAAAACTAGCCTTCCTTACAGAAAAGTAATAGAAAACGAAAGACAAGAAGCAGCTCAGGCACCTGTTAAAATTGGTTTGTTCAGGACAGTGCTTATAGTTTTATTAATTATGCTGCATAAACACAAGCAGCATTGATTAGAGACAGTCTGCTGATCAGACTGTAACAATGGCCCAATGGCATCTAAATGCTTTATTTTATCTTTATTACCTCAGGGTAATGAATTGTAATGTAAAGAGCTGATGAGTAATTAAACTCATCAACTGTGGCTTCAGAGATATTTTTAGTATCATATGATGGAAAATCCTCTCAAGAGTAGCAAGGATATATTTTCACAGCATATATTATATTTCCTAAGAGGTCTCGTGAGGGAGCACTCCATACGGTTTCTAAATTTTGAAATTATGAAAGAACACTGTATCTATCTTCATTTTTTATTTCTTTCCTGTGCAGGATCAAGAGCTTGAGATAGAACTTCTTGGTGAGCTAAAACCATTTTCTGATGGCTGAGTACCAACTGGGATCCAGTGAGTTTTCTGCCCACAGATACCACAGACATGTCATCAGATAATGTTATTAAAATGGTTAAGGTCCATCCTAAAGCTTTTTTTTTAATTGCTCCAAAGTATCCCTTCTAATTTCCAGCTTAAATTCATCCAAAACTAGTTTTGTTTGTATGTCAGCCTTTAATTAAATAGTAATTTTAATTCCTTCTTCTGAACTTCTGAAAGCAATGAGACAGCGCAATCACAGGCCCTTTTGGCT
Source organism: Caloenas nicobarica (assembly GCF_036013445.1). Classification (NCBI taxonomy): domain Eukaryota; kingdom Metazoa; phylum Chordata; class Aves; order Columbiformes; family Columbidae; genus Caloenas; species Caloenas nicobarica. Next base: position 61,849,615 of record NC_088249.1, on the reverse strand, counting down.
TCCAATCTGCAGAAATAAAAAGTCCAAACTCTTTTAGATTGCACTTAGATTAAATACTCTGTTGACCACAGCTGGTCTTTTCAGAACATACTCAGCTCACCTATCCAGTATTATGCCAAGTACTCTTTACAACCACAATTGAATCTCCTTAATATTAATAATAACCTTAGGCATTCTGGGATTTATTTATTTTTTTTTAAGCTAAAGAAGATTGATTGCTCAAGGTAATTCGACAATCAATTAATATACTTCAGTCCCTTTCCTACTGAGGAACACAGAGCTTATGAAGCAAAATGTTTATGATTAGTCCCCAAAGCCTGCCTGTGCACCAGCTATTATATTTTGTCCCAGTTCTAGTAAGAGAATGCCTGGGAGCATCCAGATCTGATGTTCCAGTCTCTCTTTGGACTGACATTCCACATTTGGGTATTACAGATACTAGCTTGGATATGAGATGCAGCTTTGTTAAGGACCTTGAAACAAGTGTATTTATTACAAACCATAAACACAGGAAATGGAAACAGTAAACTGTAAGCAGACAATAGGAAATGGTGGAAAGTAGACCGACATTGTGGGCTACAAAAAAATGAGCTACAGCTACCACAAACTGCAAACAGTGATTTATCATAATGGCAAACAGAAGTCAACAACAATAATCTGCCCCTTTTGACACCTTCACAGCAGGCAGCAATAAAAACAAATGTAGAAACCACTTCCTACTCTCCTAAGCAAGAATGTCGATGACTGTTTAGTTCTATATCCTGACCCTCCTACTCAGTGGGCATTGAGCCCAGTTAGAGCCTCACCACTGAGCCAGGGTCATGTCTGCTGAGCCTATAGGAACCGAATAAGAGCCCGAGAGCTGCCGCTTAGCCCAGCCCCTGCCAGCTCTGTGCCCCCCACTTCATCCATACCCCTGAGCATCACTGGAGAGCATGGGGAATGAGCTGAGCTTTTCTGAGCGACAAGCACAGAGCTCCGAGAGGGAGACGGAAGGGACGGATCACTAGCCATATGGGAGCTGGCAGTTCTCTTCACTGCTTCTTCAGCCTGATCATCATGTACTTTAGCTTTTTTCCCAGCCTGATGTTGCCTTCCTATTGCTTTGGGGGCTTTTCATTCTCTCAGTTGTATTCAGCCAAATGTCTGCCAGAAGTGAGAGCTGCTGCTCTTTGCTTTCTGTACCTGAAATGAATGATTGTTTCAGACATCATCTACCTCAGGCTTGGAAATCCACCTAAAGTTCCAAATAACCTACTAAGCATTGACTTCTTTCATTTATGTCTGTGTTCCAGATTCCACCTCAGTGCAAAAATATGATTGCTTGGTGATTCAGCAATTCCATTCCAATCTTTGCAAGAAATTCCACTGTGCTATGCCTTTTTTGGTCTATGTCTTACAGCTTTGTAAGCATCCAGGAAAAAGCCCCTCCTGTCTCAGTGGGATAGTCTTGAGGAGCTGTTGACATCTCCTGATAAGTGGGTAACAGTGACAGAAAGAATATCTTTCCAATTATTTTTACTAAGTCACATTGTGTCCTGCGCTTGGTGGTTTTTTTCCTGTCCTAACTTTCAACATATATACAATCAATATATAAGCATACTTAGCCATTCCTTGCAAGTCTCTTGACTTTATGTGATCTACATACAAAGAACTCTGTATTAGTGCTAAATACTTTTTAAATTGAACTCGTGTACGTCCCTCTTCTATTTGAAAATAAAATGTACCTGACTGTACTTTTGTTACACCTTCGTCATTACTTCTGCATTAATCTCTCACAGATGTTCAAACTATTGTCCTATTCCTACCCATCTTCCATCCATCTTGCTTCTTTGGGTTTTGGGGGGTCTTTGGGGTGTGGTTTGTTTCTTGTGGGTGGGGTGGTTTTTTGGGGGGGGAGGGTGTGAGGAGAGTGTCTTATTCCAGTTCAATGTAGAATTGAATAATGAAATAAAGCACAGATTATTCCACAGAAAATTACTAGAAAAGTTCTACTACTGGCTGATCCTGACCAACACAATCAGTCTGTGTTTTGCAATCACCTTACCTGGGAACAGATCCAATATTTCATAGCATAACAGATGAGTCCTTCATTGTCCGACAATATCACCATTTAAAGTCAATTTCTTGAGACATTTTTGTGATATTCTGCGCTGAGAACCCTCACCAGTGAGATGGTTTTTCAATCTGTAACAGCCTCACCATGTAGGAAGAAAAATAAAACTGATCTTCTGAAGTGAGCCTTCCGCAATCAAAGCACTTTTTCCCTAAAGAAAACACATATTTTTCATTTCCTGCAGGAAACAGTACTTCACACCACATCTTCACATCAGGCTGAAATAATAACATGATGCTCTGTTACACTGAAGTATTGGAAGATTATTAATACTTAAAAACAAAAGTACATTTTAGTGCAGTTATCAAGAATGACAGGGTGTTTAAAAAAGATGGACCCAATTTGAAACTCTTACCACTTGAAATTGGGTCCACCTTTTTGAAACATGCTGTATATTGTGACTCTTCTCCTGCTACATATAAGAAAAATGTGTAAGAAAATGCACATGGGTCACTGCGTACAGTAGATGAAGCATGAGAATGGGAGCTGCATTCCTCTGCATTCCAGTCCTAACTCTGACAATCATCATCTTGCTTCAGGCAAATCACTTGGAACTCCTCGGATGCAGCTTCTCTATCCATAAAATAATAAAAATAGTTTACTGTCTAAAGCTTTCACTACAATTAAAGGCTATGAGAATGATTATGTCTGAATTAAAAGGAGCTGAAAACAATTTTTAACTGCGAGATTCTGAGCCAAAAGCAGTCCAGTGGCAACTGAACGTAATCCACATGAAAACCACTGGGATTTCATTAATAGCCTCACAGAGTCTTTTTTGACTGCATAATTTGACAGAGTAACGCCAGGCCAAAAGTGCTCAGCTAATTAAGCAGGTTTACAGAAATAAGATTACAAACTGATGTGCTGGGTTGTAGACGTACGGCTGGAATTAACATGTGTGTATGTGTGAGATAAGAGTTTAACATTTCTGACGGGTCATCACAATAGCTGTGTCTTCCCATTCTGTCACCTAGTTTTTCCCTTCTCTGCAATTTCCCCAGTTTCTCACACATTTCCAGACTTCTAATACCCCATTTCAAAAGGCAGCATTTTGCATTCATGACTCACGGAAAAGTAGAAATAGAATATCCTGAGTGGTCTGCTGGTCAGATAGGGGACACACTGCGTCTCAGAGAGAGGACCAAACAATACACTAACATAAAAATGGCTTGCAGACCAAAAAAGCCTGGGCTAGATTCCACAGCGCTACTGAATTTGCTCCATTTTATTTTAAAGAACTTTCTTCATTCCAGCTAGCATAAGATCTATTTACCTACTTTGGTTTTTAAAAGGTCACCTTTCCCTGTGATAAAAGCTGAAGTTCCATTTTATTAGAAAAGTTTTAAAATGGAAAAGTGAAAGCACTATGCTTCTGCTCAGGATTTACATCTACCTATTTATTACTTAAAAAAACTTGGCCAAAAATTTCTAGGAATTAATGTGTGAACTGTATTTTTCATGTAATATAAATTACAATTACAGTAAAAGGTAATAAAATCAAGAGGTAACACTATAAGGACTAGATTTCCCTAAAGAATCATAATACCTGAAATTCAGGCTTTATCTCTTCCGACGCAGTTTAAATTAAAAAAAAAAAAATCTGAACAAGCTATTACATAAATCTAAGAGATAACTGCATGGTAGAAATCTCTAACTGCAACCCACAACTATCTAAACTTCTATGAAAAACATATGTTTTACATAAAAATAACTGTCATTATGTTACCGTGCAATGAAATCTCAATATAAGTCATAGTTAATTATACATTCAGAGAAAAAGTGAATAATGTAACCCACATCTCAGATTAACTCAAAAGAACAAAGGAAAAAAATCCATCAACCCATTGTATCCCTATAGTGTGTTTCTACACAACCGTAAAAGCAATAAGCAACAAAAAGCCTTATTCTTTACTAACTGGAGGATACATCAAAACTGTAATTAAAAATGTTCTGAACTTGGATGATTACTCAAAGGTGAGGTGGTATGCTGCAATATTTTAAGGCCCAGCTCAGTTGTCACCTTAAGGTTCAGTTGGAGTTTCAGAAGCAGGGTCGTATGGAAATAAATAGGAAACTCCCATGGAAATTGTCCGACTATCCTCTGCGTTGCAACTAGGAAAGCAGAGACGCTACTCTGACCCATGCTGGCCTTTTAATTCACTTGGATTGTTTTAAGTATCTCATTGATTGCTGAGATTTTAAGTATCTCAGTAAATCTTTTTTCAAAAGGGCAACTAAGATATGCATTTATATATGAGTGCCATAACTATCACAAGCCCTTGAAATTAATCTCCTTTGAGATACAAGGCAGTAATTTATCCATCTATCCACCCTCTGATTAGGGACCATGTGTTAATGGAGTCTACACGTCAGTCATCATTTTGGTCAATGGTGATATGTGATTCTAATATCAATGGCTTCTTAGATATTTCTACAAAGAATTTGGTATTCTATTTTCTTTCATTTTTATTAACAAGCTCCTCATTATTTATGTGATTGAAAGTTAGGAGAATTTACCGTTCTTTTGTTTATATATAGCACAGCGGCTAATTGCTTTTTGCTGCCCCGAGGAGATTAGGAAAGTCGTCTTATTACCTACATTCATGCTAATTTGATCAACTCCTATACAGGAAACAAAAACTATTTTCAACTCATGTGGAATGTCTAGTTGAATTTGCCTCAACTAAATTACAAATTAATGTATTATTTCTGAAGTCTGGAAACCAGAAGACAGAGCCCAGTTCAGAGAAAATTGTAGCCCTTTGGTGCACAGGAAATTCACCTTAATGGTGCTAATGGTTTCTTCTGGCATAAAAAGTACTTCTGCTGATCTTACCTATTTAGAAGAGTTGGATATTATTTCCTGATTTTCAGAGCCTGCAGGAGTGACTGGAATGTAAATCGCATATAATATGGTTGATTCATACTAATATAGACAGTGATTCACATGGACACAGAGACACCGCACCAAATATTCACAAGTTGAGATAGTATCCTCAACGGTATGGGACAATGAACAGCCAAACAGCTTGGTTGTTCTTTTAATGTAAAAAAGGTTACAAAAAACCTTTTAAATTTCCTGCTTATCTGTTCTAACGCCAGATATTATCCCTTATTATTCTCTTCTACCTTTATGCAGTCTAGCTATAATTAACGAATCATCATCTGAGATGATATCTAAACAAGACACCTCCCAGTTCTTTTTGCTCATTTGCAATATTTTAGATTCTGCAATTCATATGAAAAAGAAGTATGAACAAAAACTACCCAATGAATAACCAGAGCTGAAAGACACCATCAAAGTGGGGGCGGGAGGGGGAAAGAAGGCTATTAGGAAGGAAAAACAACAAAAAAACCAAACCAAACCACCCCACAAACAAACAAACAACAACACACACGCACACACTCCTCCCATACCACAAATACCCACGAGGTGAGGGGAAAGATGGACTCTAGTTCAGGAAAAAAAAAAAATGCAAACCAGCACATCTAGGTCACTTGCTGCCAGGTTCTCTGCGCACCTCCATTCCTACTGGACTGTGTAGATCCCTTTAACAAGCAACATACTTTTTACACACTGTTTTCATGTATAATCACTTCTGAAAACAGAATAAATTAAAACATGAATAAAGCTTTGCAAACCAGAACTATTTTTGCAAACCTGCTGAAGAGAAAAGTATCTTGAGATGTCAGATAGACATAAGATCCACTCAACCTTGTAGCAACTATCAAGACCATACTAGTTGTTCCATCTTCTGCAAACATAGCAGTTATTTTTGGTTGTTCTACAATTCCAGCAGACAATGGAGTGCTTTAAATGTATCTGAAGAAGCACATTTATGTACACTGGCTTGAAAGATTTGATCCAAAGCTCACTGAAATTAGTAGGAGTGTTCCATTTATTTCAATAGGCTTTGACTCAGGGCAGCATCATTGGGTTTGTGGCACTTCAGTATAATTGCAATGGCTGGACAGATTTTAGTTAGCACTTTATATAAAGGACACTCTGCCTACTGCGAGAAACCACATTAAGTGGAGATGAACACGCGAGTTTAAAAAGATTTGCCCTCAAAGTGTGGCTTGCTTCATCTTTACTGAGTTTGAATTATGCTATTAAAAGAGCAGAGATGGAATGAAATACAAAATACTGAGCAGTGTAAGACTAGATGTAAAGAAAAATGGAACAGCAATAGAAAAAGAGAACATAACAATGAAACCACATACCATAACACGCAGCATAGACGACCCTTCTTGAATAAGTTTCTTAAACAGCTCCTCAATTTTTAGCCCTATGAGCCTGAATGGCCCTTGGTTTTCATACGCACAGGCACAGCTGTGTATATGGACTGTGCAGGCATGAAGTATAGTCCCAAGATTGATTTGCCATACAGAAGAGTGAGCAAACAGCAGTTCTTCTGATGTGCAAAAATTCTCATCATTAATAATCAAAATGCTCTGTAATAATTCTTGAGTTGAATATTCGCCCATATTATATCTAGTCATGGTAGAGAAATCAGTTTATGCATCTAAATGCTGACCATCTTCATATAACATAGGTTGTTAGGGATTAACAGGCTACTTGGGTTTGACAAGAATTTACTACTTAATCATTTTACAGATTTAAAAAAGCCATCTTTACCTATTCCCGTAAATCTGCATTTTAGTGAAGAAGTCTTAGAAGTAAGGATCTTGTAAATTCAGAATAAATATTTAGGGAAAGATTTTTAAATGGCAACATTTGGGGGTGGGGGAAAATACATTTAACATCCACTCTCACTTTCCCTTTCCATCAAACAGTGATGAGAATAGATAACCAACTGTGCTAATGTGCCTGAAGATCAGCTGTTGGTGACAAAAGACATCATTAGACTCTTTCATTTGAAATGGAAAACTCTTGCTTACAGAAAATTTTTCTTCATTTGTCACTGTTACGTGCACCTCTGAAACCAGCACCTCAGTCACCTGAGCAGCATTATAGTAGTGAAAGCATTGATCTCCTCTTTGGACTGTACTGACCAAGTCTTCTGGTCATTTAAGGTAGATTTACCATTACATTTGTGGACTACCTACAAAAGTCAATGGGAAGTTTGCTTACAAACTCTCTGCACTATTTGCTGAAGCCTCCATGACTTCTCTTACACATGACACTGTGGTGTTGGCTGTATTTGCAAGCCCAAATATACATGAATCAGGAAAGAAATGCCCAAATATGCATGAATCAGGAGAGAGAAATGCAATTATTCAGATTTCCTAAGTGTTTCAATCACACAATGCTAGTAAAAGACAGAGTTTAGGACAGCTGCGATACAGTAGGGAATGCTGTGGGGAAACAACAGAGGAGTGCAGCATAGAGAAATTTTTCTATTAGAAAAAATAAGAAGGGGCGGGGGGGAAGAGTATTTGTACATCTTAAACATGAGAAGTTAATTTGCGACATCACTACAGAGGAGATAACAGGACTGTACTTCGGAAAAAGAAGCTCATTTGTCCGATTCTTCCCTACAGAGTCCTCTCGTAGCAGCCCAATGTGAGTGCAAATCCATAACGTGCTATAACCATATAAATGATTAAAGGCACTGCAGAGGGCTGGGGAGGGCAAGGGGACATGGTTATAGCCCTGTGTATTTCAGGATCTCTATTTCAGGTTCTGCTGTGCTTTGCAGTGAAAGTCCCATGTCCTCCCAAAGGCAACTGCTGTTCTCATCAGTAATTCTTATGTTCAAGATCTAGGACAAGACCGTCCCTCTTCTCTCTGCTCACCTGAAGACTCACAAGAATCTGTTTGTCAAAGTCCAACTCTGAATGACTTCTCTATGAATGTACCTTCATTTAAATTATTTCATCGTTTTTCTTCTACCTGTTCATGTACAGCTCTAAAATGATAGTTTAGAAAAATTCTGAGGTTGATACATTTTTTTCCTGCTACCTACTTTTAGTTGTACGTTTTACTTTCCCTTTGCACCAAGAAAAGTGAATAAACTATATGCCACTGTGCCAGGGAGACACACTGGGAATTATGACAAATCTAGGCTATCTGTACTACAAGAGATTTTCTTGTCACTTCACTGACTACATGCACCAGAGAAAAATCAAGCTTTTCAGTGTTCCGCAAGAAAATTATAATGATAGCACCCTATGTTTCAGTTTAAATTACTGTTCTGCATTTTATACTGTTGATTTGTAGAAGAAAATAGAAACCTTTGCAGAAGACTCTTTGTGCCATCTTCCAGAGTTTAAGAATGATGCTGTTTTTCAGAATTACGGGGAACAGTTCCAGGAGGGGAAAAAAAAACTATAATGGGAAAATACTGCGCACTTTTAAAGAACTCTGCTGGTGGTTTCCCATAAAATAAGATGATATCCAAATCATTTCAACTGGAATAGAACTATCAGAATAAAGACATGACTATACTGCTCTTTTTCACTTAAAAGTGAAAGTAAATGGTGACAGCCAGTTTAATTGTCATTCAGATTCCTTGGGCCAAAAAGATGTAATTAAGCTGCCTTTCTTGTGTTAATAAATATACATAATGTGGAGAAAATGAGGAGCATATATGGTAACACCAGAGCATTAGCACTTGTGAAAAATGTTATACTGACAGACTAGAAAGCAAAATGATCCATAATACAGATAACAGGAATGGTCCACATTATAATCTGAGATACATTATTCTATATTGGGCATATTCCAATTCAGGATGTTTCAAGCATCTTATTTGCACTTTCAGCCCAAATCTTTACTAAATTCATGAGATTAAAAGTGTGTCTTTTCCTAATGGTGTCAGTAGCAAAGTCATGTGACATTTGCCCAGTAGGATTTTACGCTCTGTTAATAATGATGGAACCTCATTATCCATCCTGAGGATTTGGTCTCACAGTTATTTTCAGTTTTATCATGACCAGATTTCTAATTTCATCACTAAAGGATAACTGGAGTAACATGTATTTACTCTAAAACTGGCATTACAACATAGTTCATTTCTTGTTTTCATCTTACGCCTGGCATTTTATTAATCTCTATTTTATTATTGTGGTATACTAATTTATTTTGTAAACTTGTTCTTCAGCTTAACGTCTTTCCTACCTCTTCAGTATCATTCGAAACAGTGGTTATGAAATTTAATTGAGAAGCACATAAGAGAAGAATAAGCCATAATAACTCACTAAATATATTTACCAGTTAAAAATTTCTCAAGGAAAATAGAAGCTACAGATCCAGTTACTCAAGATATTGAAAGTCACAGAAAATTAAAAAAAAAAAATTAACAATTTGAATCTAATTTAAATCAGGATTATGTCTTACCTTGGTTTGGGTTTGGTTGGTTTAGTTTCTACATGTTTGATAAGAAACATAGTCAGATCATGCTATTTGCAACCCAGAGCACCCAGTTTCTCTCTCCTATGAGACCATCATGCAGTTTTTCCATCATTCTCTTTTAATGCCTACACAGTCTCTCTCTTGTGATGCATTTGAAGCTGCCTTGTAACAATGTATTAATACTTCATGTTGACCTGCTACAGGGAAAGTGAATGAATAAACTCAGTGAAGTTCTGTCTGGAGAAGCAGGCAGTTTGTTAAGGAACAAACTCAGATCTCTCATTTATAGTCAACTTATAAAACTGGTTTGGTGTAAAGAGCCTCGGGACAGAAGATCCTACAAACATGAAGCACAGATTTAAAACTGGATACTCTCCAAGAAACAAACAGTAGTTCTTTCTGGGAATTAGATTCAGATATAGAATCCTAATGAGATTGTTAAAAAACCTTCACCTGCCAAAGATGTCATCTATCCATGGTAAGATTTATGGTTAGGTAGCTTTGTAGGCCTGCTCGCAAAAAGATTGTTCCAAGTCTTCTTTTCCTCACTGAAAGTTTTGTTTCTAGTGTTAAAAGAAACATTACTTTGATGAAGAAAGGCTCTTGCCATGTATTCTACCAAGCTACCTAAGCCTGTGCAGCACCCACATTTAAAGTGCTCTAGCAGTCTAGTCAAGAGAGGATAAAGAAATGTACTTTTATGGATAAAGGATTCTCCAGATGAAAAATTTGGCTATTGAAGAGCTTAGGTAGAATGCCTGATAACATCAGAGCTTCATGGTAAAGAAGTCTGGCAAAAGCAATATATTGTTTATTTTTAAATGCGGAGAAAGGAGTGGGTGCAGAAGAAATCTAGGGGTTATCAGCCAGCCATTGATATTTCAGGTGCTGTAAAAACCCTACAACAAGTTATCAAATAAACTACTTGAAAGTAACTGGAAGAAAGAAAAAGAAGAAACTGCACTTCTGTGCAGGTGGAAAAGCCCACTCAGCGAGCGGTTACATCTGGCTCCCCATCAGAAAGAAAAGCTTTTGGACTGGAGTCTTCCATGAGTCTCTCCTGTGCCCACTGGTCTTCTGTGCCAACCAGCCATTATAGTACTCAGTTCTAAACACTCAATCCTTCAGACACTCAGGTTTTGAAATCCCTGATGTATGTATCAGCCACAACAAAAGTATCTTAAGAGCACTTTCTATATATATTCTGTTCTCCATCCAAAGCTCATGATGGAACTTTCTGCACAAACAGTAAAAAATCCATTCACACTTTAATCTGTTCTAAAAAATCCCATCCCCTGTTCAGCATACTGTCTTTCTTGCCAGTCCTCCAAAGAGTTTTGCAAGACTGAGAGTGGCAAATAACAGGGATCTTTTACAAGTGTAAACTACTGGTAACACAAACAAATCCACAGCAATTTAACTGTATCTTCAAGTGTAATAAACCAATCTATAGCAGCAGCTCACGCATTTCCTGTATGTATCTACCTACACCTCCTTCCATCACTTGGGCAGTCTGAAAATTCCAGTCTAAATCAATATTTAATTGACTGTCAAATGTTTCTTCATTATAAATACTATACATATAGCCACTGCCAAAGCCCTTATATATTATTTTAAACTCTTAGAATGACAAAACCATGAAGAAGATGAAAATATGAAGTATTCACTATTGCCAAAGCTTTTTAATGTACAATCAAGTAAATTTCAGCCATTCAAGAACTGCAGTTAGGAACTGCAGAGGAATACTGTGAATTAACAGAGTCTGAATCTGTGTGTTAAGAATTTAGGAGAAGATAATTATGATGATAATGATATCATGTAAACCTAGAAGAAAAGATAAACATTAGAGACTTAGATGTCAGATGATGCAGTAATTGAAGTTGACATAGATGATCTGAGTTAACAAGGCTGTATCGCAACTGTGGAAACTTTAAAATAAATGGCTCAGTAAACACAGGGATGAAGAATTAAGAAAACTATGAGCTGAGGATCTTGCCAGAAATTACTTGTATTTAAGGATGAGCTCAACAAATTACCTGGAACATGTTGTACAGAGTCTTAAGACAGTTTCTAATCCACTCTTTATTCATTCCAAAACATGACAGCAGACTAAATGCTGGAATCTGAAAAAGTGTTTCAAAAAGCACAGTTATTGTTACACCTCTGCTAACACCATCACTAAAACATGACTGTCTTAAAAAAAAAAAAAAAAAGAGCAAGTTGAATTAAAAATTACAGGTCTTATAGCCAGGTCTTATAAAAGTACAGTTAACAGTCTCACTGACATCAGTGACCTCAGTTTTGGTCCATTAAATTCAATAAAAAGTAGCACAAAATACTATTTATTCATTTGTATCAATACAGCTATGGAGCCAGGTACTTGTTTATTAATATTTAGTTTAATTATACACTTCAGGGCTATTGTAATTTTTTTATAGATTCTATTGCAAAAATAGAACATAATGGAATTTATCACCGTATAGAAAAGTAAAATTAAGTAGGGAATAGTAAAACCTTACATTTTACATTTATATTATTCCAGGCATTATGCAGTGCTACTGGAGATGAACTTCAGATATTTTAAGTTTGTTCTATGCCAGTATGAGAGATGTCATAATTGTGAGCAGTTTTACAGTGGTAGGAAGTTACTCTGAAACAGTCAATGAGTCAAAGAATATATAGGCTGAGGAGAATTATCTCAAATACTTTTATACAAATGAAATAGAATCTTCTAAGATTGAAAGCTTAACAATATACTGTTTTACTTTAAAAATGGTGACAATCAGGTAGAGCTTAAAACATGCCTATAAAGCCCTGCATTGTGAGCCTCATAGCAATCATATTTAAATTTTTTAACCAATATTATCATTTGTATCATCCATGTGACACAATGCATTTCAAAGCAAGTGGAAGATGTCAGTAACAATACTGACCTTAGAGGAATTTAGTAAATTGTCCATTTGTAACAGAAGCTCTAACTATCCACTACACTTAGTCAGGAGCTCTGAAAGATTCTCAAGTATTTGCAGTCTGTAAACTTACATGGGTGGTTTTTTTTCCAATAAAATGTGGTTCAGGCTCAAACACAAGTTGGCACGTTTCAGTATACACGTAAGGAGATGCTTCTTTTTGAGATGAGAGAGCCAGGTGAAGCTACCTGAGCAGCTGCTTGTGTATGGAACGGGACCCGCTGGGTGAGTAGACAATCTCTCCCCGGAATTTCTGTTTGAAATTTATCATCAGTGTGCAATCCTCTCCTGAAAGGGAATTTCAGCCCTCAAACCTATAAACATTACTATGCGTTGCTCACGAGTCAGCCTCTCAATACTGTACACAGTTTCTCCTCCATTCAATACTATGATTCTACAATTATCATCTGATTTTGAGATAACCTTGATACAATGATGTCTCCTATGGAGGACATAACAGAATGGAGAGATTTAATGTCACAGAGCACATATATTTCTACATGGTATGTTGGTGCATAAGATAGTGTTATGTATAATCTGTAAAATGTCATTGAAAGATCTGCACAATTACATATAAACACATAACTTTGTAGCAACCCTGGCCCCTACAGTTCTGCTTTCTGCTGAAGTAAAAAGAAAACCAAATATATCAGTATGGTCTTCCTCCTCGGTTTTCTATCCCAAAACCTGTAACACTGTCTTAACTATCACAATAGGATAGGACGTGGAAAAAAATGCAAAACTTCCTGGGCTAAATCATGTAAGGCTTTGAATACATTCACCAATACTCTGACTTGCACATGAAAGTGAATAAGAAGCTAGTGCAGGGTTTCATTACTGATGTAAAATCTGTAAAAAAATGATGCTTATGAAAGCCAGTATTTCAAGATCATTATTGTAGCAGATTTTCTGTAGACTCACTTTGTAAGGGGAGCAAACACAAGGTTTACTTTCATACACTTCTCCATGTTGACTCCTCCTCATAATTTGAAACCGTAGGAGTATGTGTCATTATCTGCTCAAAAAAAAAAATGCACATGATCTATGCAAGTATAATAATACATTATCATTTCATTGTCATTGCAGGGCAATTGTAGGTGTGCACAGAAGTAGGTTGTATAGCAACAGTTGTTTCTCTATGAAATGTTGGGTTTTAGTGGTAGGATGGTCTGAAGGGTAATCTCAAGATCCAAGAGAAGGTTTTTGTTGTTCAGTTGAAGTGCTCAAATTTTATGTTAAGTAGGATATTGGCATCAAAAATGTTAGTTACCGTTTGATTTCCGTGGTAGTCATGTTAAGCATAACTACCTGTTTTACCTACCAGAAACTCTTTGGCAGATGGGTTACAGGTTTAATGCTTTAGTGATTCTAAAGATCCCCCTTCATACTATATATTATTTCTTTTCATTTGTTGCATACATGCAAGAGTTACAGGTTTCACTGCAGTACCAACTCTTCTCCTTCATCAGACACTTCTCTAGATATTAGCTCATCTCACCTTCTACCCAAGTAGGGACAAAAGTAAAAGCATTACACATTTGCTGAAGAGCAAAAATGAAACCTGAACATTTCCTCATGAACGGCAAAACCAAAACCTGATTGTTCCCTCTTCCACTGGTGCAGAGCATCAAATAAATCTCAGAATCCTTCCTAAGCGCAAAAGTTACTACCTGGTCCCCTAGGATACCTTACAATGGGAGCAGGACACATGACTTTGATACAACATTGTCTCCTGAAAAGGTGCAGAACAGAAAGAAGCATAAAGAAGACTCCATAGAACTTGTATCTGGCTCCAGGTTCACTCTGACAAACCAAGTCATCACCGAAGCCAGCTCTGCATCTGCTTCTTCTGGCATTCAGAAACCAAGGCACAGAAGACTATATTCATTGCATGCAGCATAACTTTTCTAAGTATCTATATCTTTGTTGTGTTTGATTTATGACATTTCCATGGCACTAAAATCTTTTGTCTGATATGAGTTTCCAGAGAAAGTTTTGATATATTTGAAAAATGTGGTATGTAGCATCACTTTTTTGGTAAAATAGTTGCATTGCAAATTAATAGCCAAACTATTTACTTTTTTGCCACACTAATTATGCAACAAGCTGACTTTGTTGGATTCTCATTGCAGCCTCTGGTGACACAATGGGGAGTTTTGTTATTTCAAGATTTAATCTGTGTCCTGCATGTTTAGAGAGGCAAACTTCCACCATCCAAAAAAGACTGAAAGAGACTGAGAATTAATCTTCTCAATATGTTTCCTTTACATTACCCCACAGTAGCTCAGCCCCAATGCAGTTAAGTAGCCTACAGAATGCAACAAAGAGGACATGTCCACCAGTGATCCACATCAGGCTTCATAAAGGTCTGAGACAGCCCTGATGTGCTCCAGAATCTGCAAAACTTGACCAACCCCCCATTGTTTAATCCCCTTCTCAGCCTTCACAGAGCTGTAGCTGCATTTGCCTAAGACACATCACATCTCCTGAAGCCTTCTTGTCTTCTACCATGACTAGTATCTGCTAAAAGAAAAACAGTAACACATCAATCAAACTAGACAGACCCAGGTCTGCTTCCTTCCATTCTTATCCCTCCTCACTCAATATTGCTCTTGCACAATAAGAATTTTAATCTAGCTTCCAATTAGGCAACCTACGCTTTACCACCACACTATCACACGCAAAGCCTTTCTTCTCTGAAAAAATAAAACCTTTCATCTAATAATCTGGGAGTTGTTGTTTTTGTTTGGTTTGGTACAATTTGCAAAACATTCCTGTGCTACAGAAAATGATCACAACATTCAAAATAAAACTGTAAATATTCAGCTGCTCTCCTAGAGGTACAAAACCACCAAAAAGATTTCATAGTCCCATAAATTATTCATCCGTTTAGAAGCAAATACTTTAGAGCATAATCAAGCCAGGTTGTGTTCAATAGCTGCAGGATTTTACAGACAGCAATAAGGGAGCAGCTTGCGAACTTGCTCTTGGGTACCTATAGCAACCATCAATAATACAAAAATCCCCAAGTTATCAACATTACTGCAATTTTCTAAGTATATATGAAATTAGGGTGTTAACAAAAGGGCTGGTGTACTGGGGAAAAAAAAATCTTACAGCAAAATAAAGAAAAGGAGCTGGTAACAGTCTAATGCAAATATATTTGGTGGCTAAAATACAGGTTTTACTGGAACAGGAAGGTAAATGGCAGATTATTAACACGACATGGTGACAGCATGATGCTATGCGCTCAAATTGCCTGTTATTCTTAAGAATGCAATTAATGTTGCTTGGCTGACAGACACTTACCAGAGACATTTAAGAACTGGATCAAGTGCCAGAAAATGGCAGTGGGATAGAAAAATGTTGAACTGCCTGATTTGAGGTAGAAAGATTGGCAGGAGAAAAACAAAAACAAGAGAAGAATGAAAAAAAGAGATGTAGGATGTGACATGCCTTTTTGTGGTGACATTTTTTGCAATGCATCTGCTTCTCAATTATTGTTTTAGAAGAAGAGCCCTTTCCCCAGGTTGAGTTTCAAGTAAATAAATTAATATGTGTATTTTGACACATTTTACTTCTTCTCTGTGTTTTCCAGAAATGGATTATATAATACCAGTTCTAAAAGTTTAACTTTGGTTTTGCTCAGGAGTACCACTGAGGCCTTATTCCAAAACAGAGCTCATTTAAAAAATATGTAGTTAACTTGTCACTTTCTAAAAACTAAACGACTCATCTGTCTCTCTATAGGCCCTTATATACCTTTATCTATTAAATTGAGAGCCTATTCCCATGCAAACCACCTCTGAAGTACTTCAAACTGTACTTTAAATATTTCTTACCCATTCTCAGTAAGAATTTTTTTTAATGCAGAGGTCCTGATATTAAAAAAAAAAAAAAAAAAAAAACAGAAGAAAAAAGAAAAAAGAAAGAAAAGTTATAATGGTCAAAAATAACAGCTTGTTGTTTTTAGTTTGAGGAGGAGAAGACAATGAAAAAAAGGTTTTTTCACAGTAGTTTGATCTATCTCAATTAATTTTAAAAACATTTTCTCACTATAATAATGATCAGCATCTTTAAAATTAAGGTCTGACCTCGATATGTTTACTGTAAACTATCTGTGATCTGCCTCCCTCTTCTCGTGATTTTAGAATACTAAAATTTACTACTATATATTCATTTATTAAGAATTAACTACTTAATATTTACCATTTTACTGCATGATTCAGAGGGGAAATCCTGCTAACATTATAGTACTAAAAAGGATAGTACGTCTGCCATTGACTTTAATTTTTAATTTTTAGTTGACTTTCCTAACATATTATATAAATGTTCTTTCATTGTTGAGATCTCTTTCTTTACAGCAGGGGATCTCTTTCTTTATAGCAGGGTACTTCAGAAACTTTAATGACATTCCCTCCTGATATTTTTGAGATATAGGTAAGTGGAAAAACGAAACAAAACCACACACTTTGCAGTATTGTATCTGTAAGCCCATTCTGCAGAGAAAAGTCTGATCATCTAAGACTTTGAGACTAAAGAGAGACAGTAAAAGTCAATTACTACAATCATTTTTCTTTACTTTTTAAAACTTAATACCAAAGCCAAGAAATATCGCTTAAAAATACCCCAGTAAATTATTCACTGAATCAGAAAGTGGTTTCTAAACCATTCTGTATTGAAAAAAAAACGTTTTTCACATTAGTAATAACTGTTAAACAAAACTGCTGCAGATCCTGACATTACAAAGTCTGCTTTGTAAAACGTGCTTTCAGCAGAGCTGAAGCGGAGCATCAGGAGGGACTAAAGACTTCAGTCCAGTGTTTCTTTGGTAAAATGCTCCATCCATATTCTGTGCGGTGCTTCTAGTGCTGCATTCCTCCAGACCGAGGCTGACTCAAATGTACCCGCCGTTTGGTACCTTCTGAAAACCTTCAACTGTTACAACACGCAGATCAAGGAGGAGAAAAATTTCCTCCAGCTAGAACAAGATGGGGGAAAAGGACAAACACATGCAAAACTCAGAGGATATACATTTGAAATAAATAATAAACTTCAGTAACTTAACATCTGTCTGCAGCTGCTCCAGTTCAACCCCAGAAGGAAGCCTGGAATCAGGTGGAAAGGAATGAGGGCAGAATTTTGGCTGCTGCCTGGAGCATAAAGAATCTCAAGGCTTGTAGAACCCCTCAGACTTCCAGAAGCCAAATTTCAGCTACATGAATGTACAAAAGTGTCTCACAAAATATAACGGACACCCACTAAACTGTTTGGTTTGCATTTTTTCCAACAAAGAGTTATAAACCCATTTTCAGCCCTGGTAGCTAAAGCTTTTAAAGAAAAACTGACTGAAATTTGAGGGCAAAGGAAGGCAGTCTGTTACCTTGTGATGGATAATTATTTCTGCTCAGGAATGCAGAGGGGAAAAATGTCTGGGTTTTTGCTTGACTGACCAGATCCTTAACTCAGTCACACCTTCGAAATGCCGCTGTCTCCAGTATTACTGCATAAGAATAACATCCAGGACCAAAGGCTCTGGTAATATGTAAATATAAGACAATAACCAAGTATAACAATCAGCACAGAAGAATGTGTTGTGTATAATAATTCCCCCATGCAGCACCAAAGCAGAACTAGGGTGATTAAAACAGAAACATATACATTTGCTGGGAACGAATACAGAAAAACTATGTTTCTCAGTAAGCCAGGATCCCTGATGATCCATGAAATCCTTCTACTCTGGAGAAGGACTGTGCTTCTGTTGTCTCTGACACTGCAGATTACCGACGTTTCTTCTTCTGAAAAATGTAATCATGAAGAACATCACAGGGAATGCTGGAGGTTGAATCCTGGTTTCTGTGACACAGACATAAATTCAGAGAAATTCCATTGACTACCGCTGTGAAAAGACATGATCTACTAAAAGTCTATCTAGAAATGTTAAGACTCCAAGAAAACAAGAAAGGATAGTAGTAAATTGATGTCAATCAAATCAGTTGAGCATCTAGAAGAAATGGACCTAAGCATAAAGAATAGGTAGAATAAATACTTGAGAACAAAACAATCCTATATTATGAAAACCAGGTGACACACTGAGAAAGTGAAGCCTGTCACAGCGATTGGTGCATCCACAGAGCATAAACTAGAGTCAACACCCATGTCACATATTCAGCTTTTGACAGAATTACTGCACAGCCACAGTAAGGCTGATAAAAGTGTTGATCTATATGTTATAGTCTGCCAGCACTGTAAAAAACAGAAGTCGTTCCTATATTCCCACCTTTTGCATATGTGCCTGGATCTGAGAGTACTTTTTGCTTAATCTTAGACAACAGAAATTTCCCTTCTTTAATATTACACCCATCAAGAAGGTTCACATAGTGCTAGCAGAGAAGCTTTCATTATTTCAGTGTCTAGATTCTATTCGTTCATTTGCTATTAAATAAAAAAGTGCCAATTCACTTTATATACAAAAAAGAATATTAGGTAATGGTACAAAATGCTTAAAAATGATGACTCAGGCTTTCTAACACAGCACACTTGAACAGTTGTGATTGAGCAAAATTTCATGGGGCAGAGCTCCTCACCTGCACATAATCTGTGGGTTAACCACTTAATCATGACTTAGAGCAATATTTTAATGACAGAAGTATTAGAAAATCCCAATGCATAACCATGACCTAAACAGACATGGCTCATTGATGACAGGCCACAGAAAATGAAAAGGAAAGAATGCTAATCCACAGGCAAAAAATAACAGAATCTGCCTGGAATGTAGCACTGCTATATAAAGAATTATCCTTCCCTTCAGCAGAAAAATTTATTTAAGTTGTAAAACCCAGTGTTCGTACTGTTACACAGATGAAGAACCCAGTAGCATTGTGGAATAACAGTAGATGCAGCTCATTCGCAGCAATGGTAGCACATCAATTAACATTTCCTCAAGTATATGACAAATTGCCCAATGAAAAATGTTGCTTCCACTAGAATTAGAAATAATTAGAACTGGTTATTCAATTAAGAATATTCCAGTCTTCAGCTTATGAAGCATATGCCCATTGTGAATCATTAACTTTTTCAGTTTAAATACAGTTTTCCTCAGCAGCTCTAATCATCAGTGGCAGACAAATTAAAAATAAATAAATAAATAAATAAATAAATATTTACCTTCCTACTGTGGCAAAGGAGAATATACACACAGGAAATATAAAACAGGGGAAAAAACCCAAAAAAAGCAAAAAAACCCAGGAAGGTAATTACCTTTCAACATTACGTACTGAAGGAATTATAGCATTGTACATGCCAAGGGTGATAATATCTTCATGTTATGTAGAACTAAAAGTTGGAGAGAACAGGTATGTATTTTGTGTGGTTTAAGGAACACTTTATAAAAAGCACTTTCTGCAGAGGCCAATTACAGAGTGTTAGGACTGGAGCAAAGGGCTTCATTCAAAGCGGCTGCACAGAGACTGAGGCATCAATGGAGTTCAAAGGCTGAGGGATTCCCACAGTTCCTGATGTCTTCAGCGACACTAGAGGTCATCCAGTAAATTATAATTAGAATAAAATTAGGATCAAAGGACTGACCTCATGAACAGAAATACAAGCTCAGAAGAACCGTCGCCTCTGAATTTGGCTCCCCCTTCGCCCACTGGCTTCTGCAGGAGCTGTGACTCTTTCTGATGCCACCCCTCAGCACTGGTGTGAGCACCGAAGCGTGAGGGATGGCCAGCTTGCCTCTAGATGCACATGGCAGTGACGGGAAATGCAATCTATAAGAGGAACATAAGCTACAAAAATCAGAGTAAAGCAATATTTGGAAGACAGTAGAAAATAAACCAGCGCTTCAGCAGAGAGCCATAGGAATTGTGTGAGCTAGACAGAATAAGAGTAGCAATATTAAAGGATCCACATGCTGCGTTGTATTCAATGTGATTTGTGTGCGCATGTATACACACGTGTAATTTGCTGACCAGCTGAATTCTTCCATTACTTTCGTCTCTTCCCCATCTTACTACTCCTTATGAACGTGAACATGTGTGCACATGTAACCAAACTCTGCATTTTGGTCAGTCTTGCTTTCTGACTTGATTCTGTTTCAAGACCCTGAACTGCAAGCTAGGACAATCTTCCTTAAATATCTCTCTGTGAGTTATCAGCATTGTTCTATTTTATACGAGTCCTGCCTCGACAGGACTCCATTGATGAAACTAAGACAACTTGTAACACAATGAGCTATGATATTTTCTAGTTATCTGTGAAGCAAGAATAATTCATTGCATCACAAATAGCATTAAATTGTCTTTGACTATATAAAAAACACCCAACATTGCAAATATCAGTATTAAACCAAAACAAAACCCAAAACACTAAGCATCTTTTCTGAACAACACCTATGTCTGTATAGACATCACTGTTCATCACCTGCAGCGTAGCCATCCCACGTCACAGAGGCTCAGCTGGCGTACACAGTGGTTAAAGAGTTTAAGGTTTAAGCTTACAAGGTGCAAAAATCACACTGAGCTACCAGGTCATTCTCCCTCTCATAGCTACAAAACTCTGGTTATAGGAAATCACCACTGGGCTTATAGTATAACAAGCTTCCATCTTCTCATCAGAATGACTCCAGGAATAACCCTTTAAAAAATTTGATATAAAATTATGCTAAAGCATTTTAGATCTTTAGTTCAAATAAAACCATCAGTAAGGAATGCATATCATGAATAATGCTCTGGTCAAAACCCCATAATTAAAATTGTATGGACACACTGACAACTTTCAATGCAGCAAATGAATAAACAATTTCGTGTTCAAGGGCATAGAAAATAACTTTACAAGAAAAACTTAGCAGCCAAAAGGAAGTGCCTAAAGCTCAAATATTGTTACCTTTCCCTCGCATTGATTTTATTTCCAAAGCTGTGTTAAAACTTTGATATTTGTTTATGATTTTGCAATACAGCCTGAAGAAATTATAACCATGTATGAAAACTAAAATACTGAAATAAAATAAAGAAAAACCTAAGTAAACTTTTAGACCATCTATGAGAAAAGAAACTTTTCAGATTTGAGAGAGGTTCTTCACTGTACTTTCTTGGCACTAGTGGTAACTTTCCAACATGTATTGACATCCTTGGCATTATACCACGTATAACAACAAAAATATTTCTCCCTTTAAGGCCACCTATGAAGTTTGTGGTCCGAGAGATTGGTAGATTCCTTCAAAGCAGAGCCTGGATCTCCTTAGTCTTCAACTTTTATCAGGAGATATATTTTCTCTCTTACTGAATTAACCTGCTGTTCACTGAAGCAAATAACTAGATGTCTTAAATGTTCTGGGCATGTCAGAAAGATATTGCTTCCCAAGATGGCAAAAGAAGCAAATGAGAATCTGCTGGGAAGCTGCTCTGAGTAGATCCCAGGCAGCTTGTCTTGTGATGAAACTTCACTTCAGTGGAAGGCTAAATATCAAGGCTACACAAATCCCTTTTATTCACACAAGCAGGATTCAATAAAAACTGTCATCCTAAATTCAAAAACGGAGACCAGCTCACTGAAGCTTCAAAAATTTACCTCTATTCTTCTAGCACAGAGTGAGTGAAAAGTATAGGAATTATATTCATTAATATGGTCAGGCACAGCAGTAAAGATGATGCTGATTTTCATTGTTAATAAACTATTAACACTAATGACTACCAGGGTTTTAACAGGAAAAAAAAAAATCTCTGAATTATTTTGTTTAGAAAACTTACTAATGAAAACAACAAATCATTGGTCAGGAAACTCAATTAATGCTGGTCCACTGAAATAGTAGTTGCACAATTTATTTCATTCCTGTCAATGGATCCAAAGTTGGTAAGATCCCTCAAACAAACAGAATCCTGAGGCACAATCGAGTTTAAATTTGAGTACGGCATTATGTCCAGTTCACTATTCGATTAACTTAATCCTGATCTTTAGAACTGGCTTCTTTCACCAAGTCATTCCAGACCACTGACCTTCTGAGAAACAGAAAGCTTCTGAAAGTGGCAGTTATAGACAGAAAAGAACATTTTTCACTCAATCAAATCCATGGGCTTCCTTAATTTATGCCTCTAACTGAACTGATTTGATTAAAGTTTTGTTCATTTTTCTTTTAATTCGCCAGGGCATCTTAAATTAATTATTAGTCTTATGTATGGAAGCAGTACCAGGAAGTTCCATGCAGGCATCATACAAATATGAAATTAAAAAAAAAAAACAAAAAACCAAAAAAAAACACCCAACAAAAAAACCCACAAAAAAACAAACCAAAACAAAACCAAAAACATTTTGTCTAAAGATTGTTCAACCTAAGTTACAAAGCAAGATGCACTGCAATGTATTATTGATTTAGTTTCATTGACAAAAATGTAAACAATGCAACCCACAGTTTAAACCCCAGTGATTTCAGAGTCGGTATGGTCAGTGCTGCATAAAAAGCTCTGTGCAACATTCTGTGTGATGTTGCTGGGCATTGGGTAGAAGGGTAACGCTGCGCAGTCACCACCCTGGAGCAGTCACTGCTCTGCTCCTCATCGCAAGGACAGTCAGAACATGAACCTGGCTCAGGCACAGAAAGGCAAAAGCTTTCAGTTCTCCACCTCCGGTATCTATTTGCATAAAGCTAAATACAATCTAGTACACATTTAGATAGGAGTATGTTCTGAGATAATCAAATTCCACTGAGCTGTTCTCTGGTGTAAATAAAAGCAAAATCTGGTCTTAGTTGCGTATGTGTTGTCCACGCTGCTAGAAAATATAGGTATTTCTCATGGACAACTGGACTGTTCAAAGTTCTTGGCAAACCACCCATTGTTAAAGCAGTTAAACAGCCTGACCTAATTTGTCTTTGACGGTTACATCACTTTAAGACAACTGAGGACAAATCTCCCTTCCCAGTGCCACCGTTTCAAGCTGTTCCACAGCGAACACCAGTAGGTAACAAGCACCATGCTACCCCAGCACCGGCAGCGCTGCCTCAAGAAGAGCCGAACGCCTTGTTTTAGCCAGAATAAAAATCTATCTGCAAACTGCCAAAGACTCCGTGGTAAGAACACAAATCTCCTCTTTCTTTAAGACAAATACCCATAAGAAGAGGGAATACTCTCCATCTTGTACATAGATACAGCATTTCTTCTTCTTTCTATCAACCATCACGGTTTTGTTTCTTTCTAACTGGTGAGTCGAAGTTCAAAGCACAGCTTTTAAGTACTTTTTCCACCATATCTGCTATTTTCTTTACAGTGGAAGAGTCTACTTGCTGGATACAGCAATTCTGCTTTATACTGTGGTGCACAGCTTGCTTATTTTACTGTAGCAATTTCAGCCAGATAGCTAATATGCTAAAAATACTGTCCCCGAAAAGAAACTGTGGATGAAATTGCTAGGACAGAGGCTGTACGCTAGTACAGTTTAGAATTAGGCTTACATACCACACTTGTAAATTAGTGGGAAGAGAAAGCATAGGTGACTGTAAAAATGTATTGCCTTTATTGTAAGAGGCTCTCTTCTTAAACATCCATTTTTTTCCTTTTAGTTTTATGGAGAGCTTGGCATTCCAAGCTGTGAAGTTTAAAAAAGCTGACCTTGAAAACACAGCCACATTTATTTTTGAACGTTAGTTTAGTTTCACACCCTGGAAGCGGCTTCCTGCCTTCCAGATTTTGCTGAACGTTGCATGACCAGCCACGCCTGAACTCGCTGCACAGCTCTGCTCAGCCTGCACCGTGATCATTAACGACCTATCCACTTACGGCTTGAATTATGAAAAAAAGTGTGGTTTACTAACCTATGCTATGATGCTAATCACCTCCGCCCTCCTTCAGGTTGTTCTGTGCTGACAACTTGTAACATTTCCATGAAACTTCTCTAATAACAGCACTATCACTATCTACACAGTGATTTTGATCGGCACGACAAGAAGCAAAACCATGAGTATATATAATATACACAGTGTTCTACAGGGAAATGTGGGATTGTATCAATCATGTTGATACAGCTGGAGTTGTAAAATACGTACAGCACTCAATGCAGGCATTAACTTCATGCTCTCAGACTTTCCCAGACATTAAAGATACCGGGCCAAAGACACTCAGATATAGACAATTCCCAAAGATTGCTGTTCAAACACAGAACACTGCCCTAATTCCTGAGATTTCCAGTTAGCCGCAAGCTCCACACATTTAAGCTGTCAAAAAACAAACAGCACGTTACACATTAGGTTAGATTACTTTCACACGTGACCCAATTCAGAAAGGCTTACTTGGAAATTATCTCCCCATCTTACAAAAAAAAAGAATCACTTATTCATAATCCGAATGGACCTTATTCTCGCCTCACACTTAGCATCACATTTAATCAGATTTGCAGCTCCACTGTATATAATAGAATTGCTCCTGGTATGCACTACTGCAGTTCACAATTAGGGAATAAGTACAAGACATAGCAAAACCAGGATACAGTAGTTTAGCTGTTCATACCCCTCAGATGAGCTGTTATAACTTACCAAATGTACACTCTTAGCTTATCCCAGTTATGAAGTAAAACAGGTTCACTTAAGCCTGAATTGAAGAATGAGCAGACAGAACATATTATAGCTGAAAAATTAACAGCTTGCATTGGAGGTACTGGCCACCATCTATTGGTGCTACAGACGAGCATTATTAAAATAAACAGCAAGAAATTCACCTCCACTACCAAGTTATCAGGGAACAATTTTTGCATCTCCTATGAGGGGAAAAAAAGGAAAATACATATTAATGATCATGTTTCTGTGCTAGACAAGAAACTGCTGCTGCTTCAGGGTTTTTTTGGTTTGGATTGGGTTTTTTTGGTTTTGTTTGTTTGTTTGTTTCTGCTGCACATACCGCTATAACACATATTGCGAACTAATACTGTTACGTCAGCCCTCTTGTAGAATCACAACTTCTTAGCCAGCTGCATTATTTACACAGATCTATTAGATCCAAAAGTCCATATAAGCTTTTAAGCACATCACCTGAATAAAAATTTCACATAACCACAGCGTTCGAGGCAGGAACGAACAGCATAGTAGCTCATGCTGGAGCAGCTTTAGTAAAGCAAATGGACTTCAACAGTGCTGAAACTTCTGAGACTGTCGGCATCGGAATCCAGCATTGCTGCACCTTCTAACGCACTGGTGTCAGGAAACCATTATCAGCAACCAATGGCGTTAGGAAAATTAGTCTGACAACAAAGGGAAAATATTTGAAAGCGGGAAACCTTATTGGGGGGGAAAAAAAAAAAGTGGCTTAATGCTTCCTTTGTACAGAGAACTTCCCTTTACAACTCTCGCTACTTCTCGCTTCCCCACACCTGCACATTCAAAGGTAAAACACACTCGCAGGCTCCCAGTTGAAAGAGGCTCCTGTGCTGGTGACACTGCTTAGGAGGCACCATTACTGAATGGCTTCAGCTGAAATCTCTGCCAGGGTGATATCGCGGAGCTGCTGCTCTGACTTGGTTCATTCTTCAAAGTTCTGAATGTAGGAGACGCACCTCAGAGGAAGGGGAAATCTTGTGATACCTTTAAAAATGCTGAGAGATTTCAAATCATCTGGGCGGTGTGTGGTGTGTCACAAAAGAGGTGCAGTGTGGGACTGATGCATCACATCTGCAAGAATATTGGAAGTGGTGTATTCATAAGTTTAATTCTGAATAAGCAGAAGCTGAGTATTTAACGAGCCATTACATTAGTCCCTTCTAAAGACAAACATGTTAAAAATCAGGGCTTTCAGATTCATTTGTCTTTGGCTCATGATGAAATACTCGGTCTTCACTTGATTCTTACCCCAGGTAGGCTGGTATGAATCCATTTAACTCCACTCAATTAAATGGAGTACTGCCAATTTACGCCAGCTGATAGTTCAGGACCGTGATCCTTTATTAAAAGGGCACGTCTAAATATCAATTTATTTTGCTCAATAAAATCAAATGCTACGCTATCTAGCACAACGTTTTAGCTTGTCAGAGTAATGCTTTTAAGTACATGAGGGTTGTAATTCTCCTCAAAAAGACAGACTGAGAACAGCGAGATCCACAGCAGGTTTGAGAACTCAGCTCCACAATACTGACAGCAACACACTGCAAAATCTCAACGTGGTGAACTACACAGCACACAGGCACAGGGCCAAGCTTGGCTCCTTTAGAGATCTCGGTATAACATACAGAAATATGAGAACAGCATGTTCTCACTCATTCTAACAAACTGGCACAGACCCGCTATGAATGGAAATTAATAACTACCACACCAAAAAGCCAACCAATTTTTTAGCCATTTTACAGGTCCCCATTATAAACTGCGCCTGGACTGCAGACAGCCCAAGAAAAATAGTTATGGGAACTGGTAGGCAGTAATAAAAAACATGCAGTGGGTAGCATCAGTTATGACATGATTTAATAGTGGGCTGAAGCTGCTTTCAAAACCAAAAATATTTATAGATAGCTGGCTACAAACATTGACAACAATCAAACCGTCACAGAATAAAAACTTGTTAGCATTTTCTGGACAGTGTAGTCTCAAAAACAAACACATAGTGGTTTATTCCAAAGCAACTAGAATAACTGCTGGTGTTTATAAAATCTGAATAAACTTGACACAAATGGAAAAACTCAGCTCTGAGTTACACACGTACAGGCACTGTGAGGAGGAGAGTTTGTCCCCAAGGGAACATACCATGCCCAAGTAGCAAAGGGCCTTCGAGTCAGACACAAGCCAACTGGACTTGGTTCTGTTCTAGCTGTACCCACTTCATTGTTTCCACAGCATAAAAAGTCACAGTACTTCTTACAAATAACCAAGTCAAAGAAAAAAAGGGTATTTGAAAACACAGTGTCAGCTTTTAGAGGAAAAATCAAGGGGACAAATATCAAAGACTGCATAAATATTCAGGTAAATCAGTATTGGTGGTATATTTCCTCAACTCCAGTCATGCTGTTGAGACATTCTCAAATTTAGGGAAAAACTGCAAAGTGTTTGTAAGGAATAGGTGAGAAAATTCATCGTGTAAGATACAATCAGATTGCTGCCTGCGTGTGCAGGAAACAGCATCAATCTCCCAAAAACCACTGGAACACATAAAGAGAGATGTAAAAGAGGAAGTGTCAGAGGCAAGAGAGAGGAATAAACTGGAGAAGGGAGTTCAATTAAGGTGATAAACAATCTATAAGCATATCCTGTAAAAGTAGAAAGCCAAAGCAAAACACTTCATGTCTTCCAGCTCCATCTATGTCATATGGCTCCTTCACTGCTACAATTCTCCTGTAATTTGCTCTATATTCACCAGTTCTCCAAAAGATTTTTCTATCTATTACTTTTGTTCATTCTTCAGTATTGCAGACCTTTTTCTTTACTCTTGAGTCATTCTTTCCGCACTACTCTTAGCTCTTTTCAATTACTGGAACCTTTGTTCAACAATTTTAAAGGAGCTCAGGGACCCCATAAAAATAATTTTTAAAATCAATCTTTCTCTTGTGAGTTAGCATTGCAAACATTCATTTTTTCTTTCACACATTCTACTACTTGACTAGTCTTCTAATCAAGAATTTCCTAAGCATGTTCCAGTTTTTGCCTAAATTAAAAAGTTGATCTTTGAAACCCTCCAACATACTGTTTTTCACTGCTTCAAATGTGAGCTTAAAGCACACAAAACTGAGCTCACCTCAACTTTTACTGAGTTATCAAGAAAAAGTCTCAATCACTTTTAGAGCATTTTAAGAATGACAATTCAACACTAACACTCTGTAGTGTTGTAGTCCACAAATGTGAGCCTCAAAACATTCTTGTGAATTTGAGAGATTTTGCTGAACCACGAGGGTTCTTTTAGAAACACCTTTGATCCTCAAAACTGGAGGAAACTTTTAAAAGTTGATCTGTCCTTTAGGCTGCAATGATCGCTGGCTGGCACAGGATGGGCTGTAGCCACCTCGAGAACTTATGATCCACCTGACGCAAGGCTGAAGCAGATGGGTTGAAGCCACAAAGTGCCTCCTCGCCCAGACTCCATCCAGCGCTGCAAAGCAGCCCTCAGAACAGAATTTTCAAACATTAAATACCGACACAGCAATTCTTCATTTTAAATAATCCATAGTGGTATTGAGAGTATTGGAAGCTGCCCAGACACGAGCTGCCAGTGTACATAAAAGCCATAATTAACCTGATTGCTCAGGAAAATGACGGAAGTGATACACTTGCCAATTAACAGTCATTCAAACACAAATACCTAACGAAGAACGACTGTTTCACCAACTGCTGGAGTATGGCAGCCCTGGAACTCCAATAAGCAGGAAATGTGCTGGTCTGGCTTAGTTTGCAAAAAACAATTCGCCAAATGGCATGAAAAGGCACAGAAAAAAAGGAAGGAGTAAGACTTCACCATTTCTTGACAACATCCAACCCCACATGGACCAGACGTCAGCATCAGCTTCTCACTGTGGGAAATAACTGACAGAGCTCAACAGTGCTTGCAATATTAACATAAAGTGTGTATAATTGATGCAGTCCATCAGCTACAGTTTATGAAACAACATTTCTTACTGTAAATGCAGGGAGTATCATATTAAAACCTACTGCCAAAGGTAACACAGTTTCATTTAAGAAATCATATGTCTTTCCATTTAGCCTATACTGCCTTAAACCAGACCTATCAATAATTTAAGGCAGGTGTATCACCTTCCTCCTCAAAACAAACTCGTAAAAGCAGTTCTTAAGCCAATGAAGAACTATCAGGAGCCATTAAGTTCTAATATTATTTTGAATTGTCCTGTATGTTACCCTCTCTTTTTAAGTCACACACATTTTGGAGCAAAGATTACATCTGTGGCTGACCGCAGTGAATCGCTCTTCTACCACGCACACATATTTCTGTCATGGTACTACACAAAAAGCACTTTGCAGTAAATTCACAACAGTTTCTGAATTTCTTGCCTCTGGGGTCACTCCTCCTGGCACTTCCAGCTTCCACCACCTACTTCCCCACGCTTTTCCTGAATGAGTGAAGAGCTCAGCGTGAACGGGTTCCTGCAGATTTACAGCAAGGGAACGAACAACAGAGTCCAGCCCAGCAAACCCTGTAGCAAAGCGCTGCTGACCTCGGGGGATGCACTTTACCCAGTAGATCGTCATCAATATTTGCTGTTCTACAAGTGGGCAAAAAATAAAGCATATTCATTCGTATTGCATTGCATATCTGGATAAAGAGATGCAGTGTAAAAAAAGTGATGGAAGACAAACTATAGCTTTCTAACATCCATAAATTTATGTTTATGCACAGAGTTTGTTTGTTCTGAAGTGTACATTATGATAGAGACTAAAATAATTCATCTCTGTGATGCATGGAAATACACAAATATCATAGAAAAAATATTTTTCAAATGTTGTATACATTACAAACCAATCCAACATCCAGCATTAAGTACTGCAGCAGTACTTCCATGAAAAGAATGAATTTTCCACAGAGGCAAAGAAACAGCAGCCACAGTTCTGGCTAAGTTACTGACTAACGATAAACTATTTGTCATTATATCTACCGATTTGTCATTATATCTATCCATCTGTCATTACTCTAGCAATTAGGATAGTAACTAAACACTTGAGCTACTAAGTCAGAATAAAAACTGGATTCATAAGCTTGATTACCAGAAGGCATTTTCCAGTAGGAAAAATAGAGCACAGAGATTTTCTGTAATCAACCAGAACTTTTTTCCCCCAATACCTATCCTCAACAATCTTTAATCACAGGTTGCATTTACACTATTTACATTTTCTTTAACTAAGTCTTATTCTAAAATATATACTTTGTGAATCTCTATTCATAGGAAAATCAGTATCTAAGCCATAAAATGCAGTATATAATTTTAAATAATGTAATGGCAAATGCTGACTCAGGACGACCAGTAGCTTCCACGACTTAGTGACATCAAACACCAAGAAACTATATTTGCACTACGTTTCCACTGACAGAGACATGCCAATAGACTCACCTGTCACCCAGAAGTCTGTTCAAGTGCGTTAAAACCCTCTGACTAGAAGAATCAGACACCATAATCTGTGCCCGTGAAACTCACCAACTGTGCGTTCAGCAAAACTCCATCAGTGGCACATGGTTAATTAACACAAAAAAGAACGTCTGTGCCCAAGTTAGAAAGAAGTCGGGATGGATGCTGTATCAGGACGCATGTTTGTGGTGT
Source organism: Caloenas nicobarica (assembly GCF_036013445.1). Taxonomy (NCBI): domain Eukaryota; kingdom Metazoa; phylum Chordata; class Aves; order Columbiformes; family Columbidae; genus Caloenas; species Caloenas nicobarica. The sequence goes on along the minus strand of NC_088249.1, from coordinate 61,818,987 downwards.
ATGTGAACAGACCTACTGAAGACAACTGAAAGGCTATTATTAACCTAGATATGGCCTAAAGACGCTTCTAATCAGTATTGAATACTTGATCATCACCATAAATTAATCAGAATTTTCTACCCAGTACAGACTGAGAGAAGGAAGTACAATCAGCTTTTTTCTAACCAACAACAAAAAAAGTCATAATTATCTCAACCACAGGACCATTCTCAGTGCTTTTTTACCATCAACTAGTTTGTCTTTACATTTTAAGGATGTTTTAAAGTATTTCATAGAAAACAGTGTCAACAGCTGTTACTTTTATTGGCTTTCTACTTAAAAACGGCAATTCTTTCCTTTTGCAACTTCTTTCAAGATTGAAATTCTTATAACTATTAAGAGATAAACATCAATACAAACCACTGTATTACTCTGAACAGAATCACACGGTTTGCAGCACTGCGCAAAATAATTCAGTAAATTTAGAAACTATCCATAATGATAATGAACTACATATTTAAGCCATCTTGCATCATCGGTTCCCAAGCAGAACACATTAGTGAGTGATGGCACTGCTCAGAATGTACTAAAGCTTGATAATACTTTTCATAATTAGAATTATTTCAGCAGTCACTTTAGGCTGAGTATTTAAGACAGAAAATTAAAAATACTGTAAAAATCAAAATCCCAAAACCTTGTGGGATTTTTTTCTCAGTTCTCATGAAAGTAATTTTTCTTGTGTATCTGCATTTCTCTGCAGCCCTCACAAGAATGGCATCACAGCAAGAGAACCAGAACAAAAAACTGACTAGAAACAGAAGTAGAAAGAGGCTCTCTAGCTAGAAACCTTTAGCAAGATACTGAGTTCATTCTTATATTGCCATCATTTTCCAAATCAGATTTCAGCTATTCGTTTTAGATAGCATTTTACAATTGCTCTTGAGTCTATTTATATTCTTTGACTACTCGGTTTGCTATGCAGTTAAGTAAAAGACACCTGAAAAAGATTAGTAATGACATTCTCACTGGTTTACTGTAAAAGAAACTTAATATACCCAATGTAATTTCTTCTCTGCTAAAATTATACTTCCATGGCTAGTTACTAAGTTCTCTTATTAGGTCACATATATTTAAGAACACTGATATTCCACTAGTTCATTACTGACAACAGAACATTACTTCTCACTGTTCAAGGCTTTGTATAAGAAAAAATCCTAACGTATATAAATGTCTCTCCGTGATCACCTCTTAGCTACCGAAGGACAATTTGGTTAAAAATGCATACTGATACAGACTGAAAAAGAAGCAATTCTCAAGAAATAGGGGTTGTTGTAACCAAGAATGAGTTTGGATTAGGAAGAGAAAGTTCTAGCTAAAGGAAAAGGGACAACTCCTCATCTGGAGTGTCCTTCACGGAGTCTGAGCTTTCCTCCCTCAGAGGAAAAGGCCTGGCAGTTACGTACTCGAGTCCTTTTAGGACAAATCGTTCTTCTCACATTTCTGGAAGAGCTGGCTGTTAAGTGACAAACAAAATCTCTTACTGTTTAAAATCATATAGAAGTGGGGTTTGCCTGTTCTCCCAGCGCAGTCTCTTCCGCAAGTCCAGAGTCTCTGCAGAAGCAAGAAAGCTTGAGGGGACTTGGGAGCAACAGGCAGGACATGCCCAAGCAGATCCATGGCCTGCAGCTCCTCAGAGTCCTCCCTTCAGGGCTCACCCCAGCAGGACCACAGGGCCCTGTCGCCATGGAGAAACCCTGCAAATATGTATTGCTGGTGATGTGCTGGGCTGCACGGGTACCAGAGCCTTGGCAGAAACACATCATGTCCCAGTTGGTCACTTTAGCATTCATGATTCTTTGGGGTCCATTAAACTTGACAGTAGCTCCATGGCCTCTTCAGTGAGTACATGTAATATACACTATTCTTTACGTAATAACAAGATAGAGATTATGAATGAAACCTCCTGGACATTATCAAGGTAGATTATAATCTAAATCATTAATTATTTTATCATAATTTGATGTACAGTTGCATTTCATATTTGATGCTGATGATGGCCAGTCCACCAAGCGGTTTTCAGTGAACTACAGCATACAAAGCAGTGATAAATATCGAAGTCTCAAAACTAAGGCTGTATATGATCAAATCACTTGCTTCTAGGGAACACAGCTTTAAAACAATCTCTGTGTTTATAAAATAAACAGAAAAATTTCCCAAGAATTTAGCAAGAGCAGAAGGAATTAGCAAGTAAGATGAGAAACTCTGTGGTAAATTCAACTACAGCATTAAGTCAGCATTTTCTCCATTTAATACAACACCTTCTTTGTATATGCTGAAAATATAAAATATTACTGAGTATATAAATCTCTAAACAGAAATAACTGTGGGTGGTTTGGAACAAGTAAATGCTGTATTTATACAAGTACAGCATTCAGCAAGCATTTGTCAATAGTAGTCATTAAGCAGGTTCCCTGCACTCCAGTACGCTGCATACGTGCCTGCATAATTATGGCTTGTTTGTATGACATCTGGTGGGGAAAAAATATCACATTTGATACGAAAAATACAGAAATATTTTGATAAAACAAAAATTGCCAGTGGAACAGGACAGTTGTGTCCTTTCCATGACAAGTAGCCTCACATCAATAAAATCCAGTCATCCTAAAATAACAACTATATCATTTCTCCAAAACAGAAAATAAGTAGGTATGCAAGTAAACACAGTTTCCTAAGAGTTATAAAATTCAGTTTCCTTCAGCTCCTTTTGTCTACAGAAAATATAAAACTCAATTAATATCAAATGCATGCCAGTGCTTGCTGTTAAGTAAATCAATTTATCATTTAAAGATCTGACTGAACAGCCTAAAGCTTTCATTGTTTAGGGGCATCTTATACACACATAATCCTAATAAACATGGTTGTGCAATGTACTGTACATATTATGCCTAAGAGTAATGTCTGTAGAGCACACAGTAATAAAAGTTGCAAGTCCTTCTCCTCTGTTCTCAGTTTCATTATATTAGAATTAGAGTACCCAACCTTCTTGTCTGCAACAGTCTCAACAGTAAGAAAACAAAAAGTGAATCCAAACAAAAACAAAAATTAATCTAATGGAGGGGGGAATGTTGTATTGGACTCTAAAAAAACCCTCTGTTCTTTGCTTATATTATATTAAGAAAAATGTGAAGCAACCAAATGTCCTTTTATGTTTTGGTTCACAAAACAAACAAACAAAACAGAAAAAACACAAACAAAAAAACCACCACCACCAACAGAAAAATTTACAACACCAAAACCAAACTACCCTAAAGACCCACTCTTCCACATAGCTGTTCTTTTTCATTTTAATTCCATCCCTTTAAGGAAAAAAAAAAAAAGCTTCAAGAAAAGTATTCCACAAATCCACAAATGTTCTGTTAATTTACAAAAGCTGATGAACAGGTGTAGAAAAAATATCTCTCTAGCACAATGTAATGGCATTCAAAGGGATTTGTGTTATCTTAGGAGAGGAAATAGTAGAGATACATTTCATAGTGATCCACACAAACATCCATCCCTTGTATGCCGAGCCAGGCTGCTCCAGCTCCTGAGCAAAGTCGTTCAGAACTGGCTCCAATACCTGAGCATGTTCTGTATAAGCTGTGCCACATTAACGTACTCACAATTCCACTTGTATCTTCTGCATTACTGATCTTCTCCCTCTCCCAAAACAAAGGCTGCTTCTATATAGCCCAATATTAAAATCAGTGGTATAAACAGAGATGAAGTCAAGCTCCTAAACTTAGGTTCCTACACATCCCTGGTTCTGATTTTTCAGGAGCTGGTTCTGCAAAATGCTGCAGATTTTTGTGTCTGCATAAACAGGATCTTAATCCTGCAGAATTTAATGTCCTGCTTGATGCCTATTTCTACATAAGAATGTATATATATGTATACATATTTACAAGATAATCTATATAGTTAAACAATTTTTAGGGGTTTTTTTAGGGTGGTTTTTGTTTTGGTTTTGAGGTATTTTTTTAGCATGGAGAGCCTGCTTGCCTGTATGGGGTGGGGACAATACAATTTTGAACATGTTTCTGTCATAAGTATTTATTTGGGTAATAACATGTAGTAAAACAGAAACATAAGACACCTTACCTTATTTCAGGCAAGACCCCAATCTGTAGATCTCACAGGAAAAGAGAGAGGTGTCTGCACTTTCAGGAAGAACAAAGCAAAGCTTTTTCACAATGTGAAACACCATGGGTTATTGCAAAGTCATTCCTGACGAGTTCTCCTTAGTAATGGGGTTTAAATGTACTTCTCTCAAGTGTCTGAAGCTCATTATCAATGTGAAAAATGACAGTCTCTGTTACTAGCTGTATGAGCTCAAGGAATCTACCCTCAGCATTGCACAGTGTGTGAGCAGACAGCACACAGGCCTGGAGCAACGCAACAGCTCGTTTTTCTGTTTGAGCTGAGCAGCTGCTTCTGCTGGAGCAGCAAGGATCACCTGGCATCACCAGGCAGCTCTTCCAGTTCACTAAAAGTGGGACTTTACTGCAGCCCTTCCTTCTTCTACGGACTGGGTACCACTGACATACAAACCACTACGGCCCTGCATGCAGCTACGCAGTGTAAACTGCCTATTTATAAAAAATCAGTTCCAAGTGGGAAAAAGATTTTAATCCTTTACAATGTAAAATACCAGCCGCTAGAAACAGGAAGATTCAAGATATAACAATTCAAAGGCTGGAAAGGATATAATAATGAATCTACCTTTGGAGGCAGCTGTAAACTTTTCTAATTAACATAACGTTCTTAACAGTAGCTCCTGAAAAACAGTAACGAAAAACTCTTAACTTTGCTTATAGTATGTTGAATTTGCAAAGTTTTCTGTCATTCTGGACTTAGTTCCTGAATCTCTTTGGACTCATTTACCCCAGAAAGCTACATAAACTACATGCTCATCACAGAAAAAGGATCCAGAGAATGTTCACACACTGTACCAAACACTGGGTGTTCAGGGAAAGCTGAGAGGTTGCAGATGGCCATGGCTCAAGAAGCCCCTTCCCAAGGAGAAGAGGAAGATGAAGGCAGGTATTGCAATATATTGCAGTCTTTTGTTTAAGGCTTTTAATCCACACAGTTTGGAATGGATATTCTCCTTCCCTTTCATATTTCCATAGCTTATGATTGCTCCTCCCTGGGACTGCCAGTGGGCTAGAGAGGTGATGAGGGTGGCTGAAGGCTCTGTGAGAAAGAGGTGGAGTTTTGCTTTGTGATCCTCAGAATGTAACAACCCTTGGTGTTTGGTCTGGAGAGGGACTTTGGAATTCTCTAGCACTTTCATGTCTGCATGGTCCCATGAAAAAACTCCTCTGCCAGAAAACTCTGCTTCTCAAATACGTGCAGTTTCTCATCTGTGTGCATAAATATTGGCAAAACCACTGTGGCTTTCTTTGAAAATATGACATTCCAGCTCCAATCTCCTTTTTAACCAGTCATATTCTACATTGAGAACTTCTGTGCAAGCCACATGGGTGACCTCCCACTTTTGGCAAACAGAGTAAGTAAGGAACACAACCCCAGCATGTTTTCATTAATATATCAGGCTAGGGAATTATTTTTCCCCTCCTATTTATAAAACACAAAGAAAAACTGGATATAGGGTAAAAATTGCTCATTTTTAGACATCTTCTCAAGTATTCCAACCATTATCATAAAATGACAGTACCAGAGATATCTTATAATGCACACAAGACAAAAATTTCTAGATACCTCAAATGGCTGAGCATATTTGCCTAATACCAACATCTGCTACAGTTCCAACAGTGACACTAGCTACTGAAAGCACAGCAAAAATCTAATCATCTCGGTCAAAAGATTTAAAAGTACTACACATGACTCTTTTAACAGCTTTCTAGATGTCAATCCAAATTAAATCATCATTAATTCTTTCCCAGCTTCCCAGTAATAAATGACAGCATCTTTGGGACACATTCATTCAACAGCTGAAAACCAGCTTTGCCTTTGAAGACATTCTGGCCTATCGGTGCAAGTAAGCTGCCTATAAAATGCAAGCAGCAACACAGCATTGGCATCAGCAAAGCTAGCAATATAATGCTGAAGAAATAAGACCTAGGGATGCTTACAAGCCAAAAATCATAAAATCATAGAATAGTTTGTGTTGGAAGGGACCTTTAAAGGTCATCTAGTTCAAACCCCCTGCAATGAACAGGGACATCTTCAACTAGATCAGGTTAATCAAGAGTAGCAAAGAGCTCAACAATTTCCCAGTGTTCAAAGCCCTGAAAAAAAAAATTACATTTTCAGTTTTGGCTGGAGCAATACAAACCTTGAGCCACAACTGCATCTTAGTGGAACAAACCTAGACCTAATAAATAAGGCTGCCAGGAAATGCAAAGTTTTTGTCAGGGCCTAGAATGCTCTAATAGGCCTTAACAGCCCTCAACAGCCTCACCTGGTGCCCCCCACCCACACCTCCTGCCTGTGGGTCCAGGAGCCCCATTTAAACTGGTCCTGTGCTGCAGGACTGAGCCTGGGCTGCCTTGGGTGCCCTGCTGGGTGGGACAGACCCCGGCTGGCGAGGTCTCAGGCCCGATGGTGGTGTGATTGCCCTGAGGTCCTGGCTCCCCAGCCTCAAGGAAGGAGCCAGCCCTTGCTGCTCTCTAACCCGTCTTTTACCACCTCAAATTGTCATTCACGTGCATTTTCAGTGTTAGTCCAACATCAAGAGAAGCTTTCCAGGCATAGAACCGAGGTCCAAAGGATTAGGAGTATTTCTTCAGACAATGCTACAATCTAAGATGCCCGGCTATTAAGCAAACCTTTCAAACCACGCATATTGTTTCATGTGCCAGTACAACCAAGATGACGCTTGAAAACATTGTGGATTCTCTGGCCACCTCTGTTAGGTATAGTTCAAAACTACAAAAAAAGCACATATTTCAGCCTTTTTGATTTCTAACTTTTTCTTTCCTCCCAAAGAAATGAAATCAGTCAAGCCATCAGGGCAGAAATTCTCAAAAACAGTGGTCTGAATCTCTTTACGCTCCATTTCACTTAAGAATTGAGCTGTCCAGTACTACCAATCAATTCTGGAAATATTTTCTTGTAAGACAGGTCGAAGAGCAACAAAATAGAAACATTTTTACTTACTAGTGTCTTTTCACATTTTCTGCATATTTCAAAGCTGGGAAAAATGCTAATCTTCCATTAAGCTATGAGTAAAAAAAATATTTTACTAGCCAGAGAAAACATTTTTGCCTTCTAACCTACTGAATCATCACACCACTTATTAGAGCAGATGTTCACAAATTAAATGGCACCAAAATAACATTTTTTTCTAGAAGATACTCAGAAGCATTAAATCTCACTGTTCCTCTCTTTTACTGAAATCCTCATAGCACCTTTGTCTTAATTTTGTGATCCTTAAGTCCTGAATAGCAACAGTGCTTATAAGTAATTAACAGAAATAAACATATACAGAACTAAATCCTGAAGTAGAAATTGCTATACAATACCTCTACTGTACTCTCTGCAGTAGGATGAGATTCTTGCTAGAATCATGTTTATCTGAGCTTGTCATTTGGCACACAGTAAAATATGACGGCCTTTAAACGTGCCATCACAAATCTTTTCTACCCCTTCCCTGTGATGAAACCATATTTTCCTCAATATGTGTATCTATAGCAAACATTTCAGAAAGACTTTAACAGAAAAGCTACTATTCCTTAGCCTCCTTTAACCTGAAAAATATGCAAGATTTCTGCTTTATAATAATGCCTTGCCATTTTGAATGCAAAGAGGGATCATCCTCCTTCATGCTTGAGACCTGAAAAATATTCAATGTCTTAAATTCCTGATTAATTCAGGGTGAATTGGGGGCACCTTGAAAGTACAGGCCATTAATGAAACAGGACTTATTTACCCTGAAATGTACAGTCTGTGGAATGTATAAGTTGTTGCAATACAAACATATCTTACTGTACTTGGGCAGAAAAACAAAAGGTACCTTTATTTCATATCAACAGTCCTTTGCGGTTTTCTGTATTCAGGCTCCACTGTGCAACAAGAAACTGCCACTGAATGACACCCTGAATTCATTACAAAGCTGTACTGATAGGGAGACAACAAAAGGCAGAAATTAAAGTTCATTCATATAGCAGATGAAGCACGTCAAGGACTGATATCATGGGCTCTGACCGAAAACAAACTTTCACTGATCTGTATGAAACAGAAATGAGAAACATGGTTGAATCTACAGTGGAGGTCAAGCCTGTACCCCAGTGCACTGAGCAGGCCTTGTCCTGCGATTGTCCAAGGCCAAAGAGAAAAAGGAATGCGCTCTCTCCATGCACATGGTTGGATTTCTCTCCAAAGAATATCGTGAGGAGTCGCTCACCTAGCAATGAAGATAAACATGCGGTGAAGCGCTCTGGAACCGCCCTCCTCTACGGCACAAGTCTACGTCAAATCACATCAATATAAACACCAACAAGGAAAAGCAATTGTCTTCTCAGTTGTCATATACTGCAACAGCAGGTAAAGCACTGTCTGCTGTTGACACAAGAAATTCTACGTGGCTTCAGCGCAAGAGCATTGGACTCAAAGCCAGCATACTTAAAACAAATTCAAAATACAGGAGCGGTACTGAATATATCTCATTGGATTTTCTGAATTGAAAGCTATCATTAATGTCCAAGATGATAATTTCAGAGTCAGTGTATGTTCTCCCACTGAAAAGGCCTGTATAAGAAGTGTTAGGTCTAAAAAAATAAAAAAACCCCTTTGCTTATTCTGACTGCTAAGAACAGAATAAAGTATTTAGCTAAAATTAAAGACACTTTTGACATATCTCACTGAATCTATCCATCCTCCTCCCTCCTCTCAACAGAAATGCCCCAGGAACATTCGAACAAGAGATTAAAAACAAGGAGAGACCTAAATCTATCTTGAATATGTGCTGTCACTTCCTACACTCTTTAGGGAATAACTGTAACACTTGGAAAACCTGCTCCACCAGAGTCTTCCTTTTGATCCTGAGGACATCACTTGGTCCCAGATTCAAGAGGCATTTTGCAACCTAACTCCTAATGAAATGAATGGAATTTGGGTGTCTAAAAGCATATTTTGTGAGTGTGGACCTAAGTCCCTCTGTAGTTGAGAAACAAGCAGACTGGAGCCTTTGAGACCTCCTTGTCGAAAAGGTTTCCAAGGTATTTCAGAGCAAACACTTTAAGAACTGTTTTGCACTCCGAAAGGATAGTTGTGGTAGGAGCATGGATTTACCAGACAAGCTAAAAACTCCACAGGACCCTCTCCCACCCAGTGTGATGAGCACCTTCCCAGTTGCACGACGCAGGAGCAGCCGCTGACCCAAGATGCAGCTGCTTCTGCCCCTGAGATCAGAGAGCACCTGGAGCCCACCCCTCCTGCAGCTGCACATCTGGTCAACAAATTTTCCCCCAATTTGTTTTCAAGGGTAATACCACAAATGCACAAGTGAAGGAAAAAAAAAATTACTTACCTACTTTCCCTCAATTAGAATATTTTACCAGTTTTTGACATGCACTTTAAGTTCCTTTTTCCTTCTTATATACTTATGTATTTATTTTCCAAAGGACCTGTTGCAGAAAAAGGTCTCAAAGTACATTATAATCTTACAGAAAGGGATTAAAAATAAAAATTAATGTAACCATCCCAGTACATAATGCCTTAATAAGTTCTCCTTCAAAATTAATGTCATCAGAGTTCTGAACACCCAGAAAACATGGTAGCAATATGTAAAGTTTCATATTTGTACCTGGTTGCTGGTACAAAACATTTATGCGCTTTAACCCAAAATTGATTTGTCAATTGTTTTTTCCACATTAGATGATCTCTGTTAAAATGAAGGAATGTTCTTTTTTTTTTTAATTGCCAATTTTTCTACACGCATTTCTTTCAAACAGATGTGCAAATATGATAAATCTATAAACTAGATCTTATTCACTGCAAAATCAGAAGAGTTTGATCTTTCAGTTATAGCAACAGGAAAATGCATACTTTCTCCCATGTCTACAGATGTTACAGAATGTTATTTACGTTTATTTAATGATAAGAAAAATATGTAACTTATATGCTGGGTGTTATAGATTTATTTTCTAAAAAAATCTTTGCTTTTATTTGCTACTGTCTCATGTGACTTAAAAAATAAATAGGCCTGTATTTATAAGGGGACACAATGAAAATAAGTAATAAAGAACCAGTAAGAAAACGTCAGAGAAAGGTAGTGAGATAGTCTAAAGCACCATTAATAGTTCATATCTAATTTGAGGACTATCAATAAAGTGTAAAGCTTATGCTAAAAATTCACACTCAGAATTAGTTTTACGAGTCCGGGATCACCAGAAAGACACATTTCATTTTTCAATGATGTGCAAGAAAGACTTTCCACAAACTAGTCACACATGGAATAGACTTTCTGATATTTTGCTGGTTTTCCATAGTACATTTATCCTACATTTCTCCAAATATGAAGAGGAAATATTTCCTATTCTTGGGTAGCTTAGCACTATTTTTCATATCCCAAGCCAAATGACTTTCGACACCTGAAAGTGTACTTGACAGGAACCTTCCATGTCAGGAGTTACAAAATAATGATTCCTTATTCAAGGTTATGGCCTTGTCCCGAACTCTGCACATCAGTATTATGCAAAATAATTTTCACATTCCAAAGCTACTGTCTGAAAATACACTCAAATCCCCCCTTTTCTTTTTTAATGACCATGAGAAGTCCATAATGCCTCTAAGTATTCCCAAACACTCTTGTCATGAATCAGATGTAATCATGATGGCAGTGGGTTTTTTAACTCCGTTGATCTCCCAAATCTATTTTGCATTACACTGTCATCACAGAAACATACTCTAAACAACAAAATTATGGAAGCAGAAGAATTTTCCTTCAAATTTAAACAAAAAAAATTATACTTCCCATCAAATAGAATTGGCCTCGTGTTGAATCGTTCTGAGGAAAGCTTAACTGAACACTAAAAATCTTTCCTAAGAACATCCTAACAGCATGACACAACACTTCTTCTTATATAAGTTTCAGCATCCAGGCTGAAATTTTCAAGGAATCAATGTAATATCGGGAAACTCCACAACTGTAATAAAGAAAAAAAAAAAAATGGAACTTCTAAGTCAGGCATTAAATCCAATACTTCAGCTGCCAAAACGCTCTCCTTATGAGTCTGGCCTTGGCACTTAAGATTACTATAAAAAGACTTGGGAATTTCTTTAAATAAGTGCAAGTACACAGTTAAGTATCAGCCTGTATTCGAAATCTGATTTGATGCTGCTGTGATTCCATGAATTCTAATGGAACTCCTCCAAATTTTTTCACCACTGCAAGTGAACCTGAAATATCAAAATATCTCATTTTACATTATTTTTAGCTGAAATGTATGTCAATGTGAAAGCATCTGAACTACATTAGTAGAACTAAAATGATCCCTAGTGTAACTCCATTCATGTCAGTTACACCAAGAATGCATTTCGCCATTATAATTTCAAATGTAAAATGCCCAAGTGATGATAAAATTATTTTCCTGAGGGTTGTCAGTACCCAGTAACACTGAGAAAGCTCTGACAGAAGCAGCAGTAGTAACTTGGAGCCATAGCAGCTCAAATACAGGGTTTCTCTGGCACACAACTTCAACTGAGAATTGTCTGCCGAACTGATAGCACAATCTAACATTAACCTATAATAGTTCTTATTTCTAATGACAAAATACATGTTTATTCACTGCAGGAGGCACATCATAGGACATGTCACCGTGGTACTGCAGTATGTAGCGCTGACACACCCAGAACGTTGCTTTGCCAACTGCTATGAGGTTCTACAGTGAGACCTTTTCCTTCGGAGGGTAAGGTACTGCTATGAGCACAGCATAATGTGGACATCACCACACTTGTTTCAAGTTAAAAGGTTGTGTACTGGTAGCAGAACAGCTGAACAACTTGCTGGACAAGCTGGGTAACCACTTAGGCAGTCAACTCATGCTGAGCTCCACGACCACAGCATGAACATATTCTAAGAGTCATTCAAAGAGTTTTGTTGCTTATTTCCATTAAAGATCTAAAATTCCACCTTCCCTTTCAACTGGCCAGTACTGCAAACATGTACTATTTATTTTCTCTAAGTTCTGCATTTACTTAGTTAGTATTTCTTCTACGTCTACATTCTTGCCATGGTCTCTGGTATTATATAGAACAAGCTAGTTTACAAGAGAACCCTTGTCTTTACATCATTAACTACTAGCTGTTAAAAAACAGTTTCAGTCATGGATTTTTGCTGGATTTTACAGAATGTTCATTCTTACTGCTGCTATTGCCCCTGCAGAAAAAAAAGTATTTAGTACATTTAACTCAAGTGAGCTACAACAAAATACAATACTCAATTTTGGCAAATGCCTATGTATAAAATTACTGAGTTGTTTCATTCAAAACACAGTCAGAATTAATATCCCCACACTAAAAAGGAGCTTTGTTTAATGCTTCACATCAAAAACATATTGAAGTCTGCTCTATGATTTTAAATCAGGAATCAGACATTTAAACACAAGTTTTGAACCAGGGCTCAGCACAATGCAGTCTTGTGTGTGTGTGTTGGGTTTTATTAGTTCTTCTGCAATGCAAAAGAAGACAAGCAGAGAAACTTTTCCAAGAGGTGATTCACAGAAAATCCATGGAAGGCAAAAATCAACCGTTAGAGAAAAACCTGTGTCTATGGCTCTGCTCAGTGCCACTGGATGCTGCATAAAGCAAACAATGTTTTTATCATTGATTTTCAGCTCCAAAACTAGAAGTCAGTCACTAACTATTCCTCCTCTCCCTGCAAAAACCCTCTACTCAGTTTAAATGAATATTGCAAAACTACTGTAACTCAGTAGTGTCGGTAGGTGCCTTTTCCTCTCATAATGGCCTGGACCAGCCCTTAAAGTGCGTATGCCAATTTGGTTCAAGTTTTATAATCCGGAATGTTCCACAGTGCTGCTTCAAAACCAGTTCTGGTTTAATTGTGCCTTCCCTAGGTAATTGTAAGTCTGAAAAAATGCCTGTTCTGAATCTATTATTTATGTTATACACAGCAATATATTACCTATTTCATTCTGGAATCTGGAATGTACTGTAGGCCAGATAATCTTCACCTACCTTAATCTCCTAGGAAGGGCAATGGAAGTTTTTGACACACAGTAAAATGCAGCTGGCCTAAGAGTCAGTGAAAAGAAATCACGCAATGTTTTCTCAAGGACTGCATGGGACCCAACATGTTCATTTTGAATCCCAGAATGCCTGTTTTGGATCTTAAATGTTGCTTCAAATACACATGGGTGAAAGCTGTAATTAAGGGAAAACGCTGCACCAATAATAGCATGTTAAAAGTTAGCAATTCTCAATTGTCAGTACTGTAACAACTGAATATCTTATTACTTCTACATTCTCCTCCCATACATTGAATTTCTTCAACACTGACAAAGGCATGTACTAATCATTGACTCTGAATGTTAAATCAACCAGGAAAAAGATATAAATTAGGTTGGTATTTCTTGAGGGTATCAGTAGAAAACACTGATTTCACGTAATTTTGATTATAAAATTTTACTTCACAATCCTTTTCCAGATCACAGATATTCATAATTAAAAAGAGTATGGAATTAATGTAATGTTAGCTGTTTAGCCATCAGCGTCACAAAGAAAAAAGAAACAATAAAATATGATGCAGAACTCGCTCTTCCAATGATTGTCATTGAACTATTACATTAGTAAACATTCACAGTATGAAGTCTCTTTCAATATATCTCCAGCATATAAAGTAGTGCAAAAAAGCTTTCCAGTCATTTTGCCTTTGCAGTCAGACCAGGTTAAATGATTCTCTTACTTCATTTCTTTCATTATTAGACAACAAATGCTGCAATGCCTCCAAAGAGAGTTATAAAAATAAACAATTTCTGGAGGTTCAGCAGCCTTTTCAAAGTAAATTTCCAGTTAAAAACAAGCGTTCTAGAGTTCAAGAAAAAAATTTAGATCTATCTTCTGTAGAATACCTTTTTACAATAAATTTACCATTTGAAAAACAATGACTATGATATCCGACGATTTATGGTAGCTGCTATTAAAGCACTGATAAATAGATAAATGACTACCAAACTTCATTGCTTCTTACATAGTAAATACCTCTGAATGCCAACTTTTACCACAGAGTTGTTATTAGTGATGTCGACAGTTCATGCACCCACTTTAAAACTGACTTGGTTTTAGTAAATTTTCCAGCCTCATGTGCAAACACTTGCATTCTAATAAAAATATAAGGTCTGAAGTTATATCAGATCTTGCAATCCCTTCCTCAAGTTATACCACTTACTTGATATGTAATACAAGTTTAGCAATGCTTTTTATTTGTGTTTAACCATTAAATGGCATACTACTGTATGCTGTAGACTCTTGTTTGCATATTTCATTCTTTTCACTGCACTCTTTAATGCATAAATATATTTGGAAACGTTTGAAACTACACATCAGTTTCCACAGAATTCGAATTTACACAGTTTTTCTTCTCTGACTCACTGCTATTCCCTGTGTCCTGACTTTTTTTCTCCTTTACACAAAGAGATTCTTTAACTCCTTCTTCCATCTCCAAATATTCTGATTTATCCTCTGTGGATGAAGATGATGAGCTTCTAAATTTCTTCAGTAAATTTGTTGGGAGGTAAGGGCAACTGACTGCATTTTGCATCAGTTGCGTCTGTTCTTCATTCTCAGTCTCTCTGTGGTAGAAATAGTTAAAATTGGAGACAATCACTGGCACTGGTAAAGCAATGGTTAACACTCCCGCAATGGCACACAGGGACCCAACTATTTTTCCACCCACAGTTATGGGTTTCATATCCCCATAACCAACTGTAGTCATGGTCACTACAGCCCACCAAAAGGCATCTGGGATGCTTTGAAAATGGGTGGCAGGTTCATCAGCTTCTGCGAAGTAAACAGCACTGGAAAACAAAATGACTCCAATAAAAAGAAAAAAGATGAGGAGGCCAAGTTCCCTCATGCTGGCCCTCAGTGTGTGACCCAGAATCTGCAAACCCTTGGAGTGTCTGGAGAGCTTGAAGATGCGAAACACCCTGACCAGACGGATGATCCTCAGGATGGCAAAAGACATGGCCTGTTGACCATTACTGCCTTGCTCCTGCGCCAAGTCAGTGCCCAGAGTAATGAAGTAAGGCAAGATGGAGACAATGTCTATGATGTTCATGATGTTCTTGAAGAAGTGTGCTTTGCTTGGACATGCAAAGCAGCGCACTGTAAACTCAAAGGAGAACCAAATAATGCATACTGTCTCTACAATGAAAAAAGGGTCATTGAAGATGGTGTGTTCCCCAGCGTCCAGGTGAAGTGACTCATTGGAAAGCCCCTTCCCTAAGCTGAGGGGCATGATGAATTCTTTGTCATCTCTGAACTCTGGCAAAGTCTCCAGACAAAAGATGACGATGGAGATCAAGATGACTAAGACAGAGACAATGGCAATGCCTCTGGCTGGACTGGAGCTCTCCGGGTACTCAAATAGCAGCCAAACCTGCCTCTTAAATTCATTCTCCGGCAAAGCTTTGTCTTCTTCCTCTTTGACAAACCCTTCATCCTCCCTAAACTTGAGCATGGCCTCCTCCCCCAGTTGGTAGAATTTCACCTCCTCAGTGAAGATGTCAAAGGGTACATTGACTGGCCTCTTCAGCCGACCACCACTCTGGTAGTAGTACAGGATGGCATCAAAGCTGGGTCGGTTCCTATCAAAGAAGTATTCATTCCTGAGAGGGTCAAAGTATCTCCCTCGCTTTGCTGGATCACCCAACAACGTCTCAGGGAACTGAGCTAATGTCTTCAGTTGCGTCTCAAACCGCAGTCCTGACACATTGATTACCACACGCTCACAACATTCGTACTCACTGTAGCGAACAGAGCTGTAACCCCCAGGGCCTCCACCATCATCAGGTGGCTGGTCCAAGTATGAAAACTCATCCTCCCCATAGTCATCATTGTAGTAGAGCTTTCCTTCTTCCTCATCGTCTTCATCCTCCTCTTCATCCTCCTCTTCATCCTCGCTCACGTCCTTCAGTATTCTCTCTTCAGAACCACTGAGAGGCAGCAGCTCAGAACAGGGGAAGGAGGCCCCACACTCCCTACTTCCCAAGTGGTGGCTCCTTTTTTTCCCTTTCTTCCGCCTCTTACCACTCTGGCGGTGGGGCATGCTGCTGCTGCGTGATGCGTTCCCGCCGTGAGAGGACGACACACCTCGACTCTGTTCCTGATGGTAGTGGTGATATGGTCCACCTCCACCTGTTGCCCCACCTTCCACAGCTGCTGTTGCTGCCGCTACGGCCGCGGCCGCTGCGGCTCTCGACTGTGCCAGCCGCTCTCGCTCTCGAGCCCGAGCTTGGACTGCGTATCCATAGGGCATGTGGCTGTTGCACCCAGAGCTGTCTGCACTCACCATTGCAACCTCCATTTTGCAACTTTTTTTTTTTTTGATTGCTTAATGCAAAAAGGTTTTGTTTTATTTACAGTGTAACTTTCACTATAGAAAGTTCAAAGCCATTTGCATTTGAAGGACAGTCCCTTGGACACAGAGCAGGGCAACATAGTTGTGACACTTAATCCATGTTTAGAAAAACCACAGATCTGCATTTTCTTATTGTCCAGAACATTTGACACAAACTACTGTTTTGCTAACAAGAAAAGATGAAACTCTCAAATTGAACCAGGGAACAGCTGAGGCCTCGTTCTTTCATCCACCAAGCCCATTTATTTTCATTTATCTCCTGTGGCTATCACAGATCTGATCAGCATCATGACTACCTTGCGGGCTACAAAGACTGCATTCATGAGAAAAAAAATATGCAAATCAAAGGGTACCTGCTCTCCACAGATGGTTTTTAGTTCATCATTGCAACCAAATGCAAATAGTTTCTTTCCTTATAATTTGATCCTGGTAATGCTTTGGCCTAACACTCTTATTATTCTTTAATATCGTTACTTGGGGAGTTGAAGTTAATTCCAGCCATCATTTTATTTACACAGTGAGGAGGTCTTTGTAAATCCTTTCTTCAGCCTGTCAACAATGTCTCAAACCTGGGAGCAGCACCCAGGGCGTCAGCAGCAGTGGTAAGAGAAGGAGGAGGAGGAGATGAAGACTGAGAAACTGCCTCTGAGGTCCCCATAGGACATAGGGAGTGGATGGGTCACCCTTTGGTTATGGTCATGCAGAAGAAGCACTTAACCTGAGGCACATGCACAAACACACAAAAATAAACAAAACAAAAAGGGAAAAGATTGGATTGTTTTCCTAAAAGGTCACACTGATCAAATGAAACTGTGTCATCTATTACCACGGTATATCAAATCTTCCCCTGCCCACACTATTCACACTTCTACATTACACACACACCCACATCACATGCACAGAGATTTTGAACGACTCTGTGGGTAAGGATGTGGGTGGGTATGTCACATATATATATAGACAGAGATACAAAATTCCCACCCATATAAGCACTTGTATCCATACACAAACACATGCATGCTTCTGAAACACCAACACATACAAACACTAATAAAAATACTGCAATACACAGTGCATTCAGATCTTTCAGTATATACGTAATAGATACCTACATATGTCTACACAAAACATTAAAGAATAAATGTAGCTACACGAAAAGCTTTTGCTATATTTGTAGAAACACATAAGATGCAGGAATGTTACATTTTAATCTGTAATTGAATTGTGTTTCAATCTCACTGAATTTAATTTGGAAAGAGGCACGTACAATGCTCACTCAAGTGAAAACCTGTGACATGGTATGTCAAGAAAACACAACTGCAGGTGCACTGAAGCAAGATCTACATGCAAGCACACACACACAAAAACACACCCCCCCTTTGGAACAGAAGCCTCATCTATAGCTATGTCTGTTAACACACAGTAGAAGGTGAATATGAACTATTGAAGAATCCTATTTTTAAAATCATACCTACGTGTCATACAGAAAAAGATCTTAAAAATGCTATTATACTTACTCTTCCTAGGCAGAGAAATAGCAATGCTGTTCTTGCTAGTGTAAGGATCTGGTGACAGCAGTCCTGAGGAGGGGGCTGTGCCAGCTGATCCACATTTGCAGGTGTGGATGGTCACTCGGCACCACAGGTTGACGAGTTATTTTCCTCCCTTCTTCCCGGGTGCAAAAAGAGCTCCAAGAGTGAGGCAGCGAGGCAGCTCAAGCTGGGGGCACTCGGCACAGCCACTGCTGCTCGCCCAGGCATTTGCAAAAAGGCAACAAGCAAGAGTCTTGTTCCAAAAGGAAAAAAAAATGAAGGCGGTGTGTTTGTGTGTGTGTGAGACAGAATGAATGGGTAAGCGCGGTCACTAGTCTTTCCAAGCCCAGCTTTTGCAAGAGATTTGTAAATCAACGTTAAGTAATCCGTGTACTAAGCCCGTTTCCACTGCTGGCAGGACGGGTGTCGCTTCTTGCAGTTTCTCCCCCCCGGACACGTCCAGACCGCAGCGGCTCAACCAGCACCCGCCCGCATCATCCACTTGTTGTGCTGGTTTTTGGTAACGCTTATTAAAAAAAAAAATAATAATGATTTTAAAAAAATATATAAAATAAAAATCAACAAACCCCACCAAGAGGAGCACGCAGCTCTGGAATACGAGGCTTTAATGGCCTGACGCTTTAAAGCCCTGGCTGCCGCCCGAGCCGCAGGGCGCTCCCGCCCCGAGCCCTGTTGCTGGCGGAGCCGCGCCCGCCCCTGCGCGCCGCCGAGCGCCGGGAGACGCCGCCGGGGCCGCGGCCGCTCCGCGCCCCCCCCAGCCCGGCTCCCCCCAGCCCGGCTCCCCGGCGGCCTCTGGCGGCCGCCGCCGCGCACTGCGCCCCCGCTGCCCCCGCCGCCCCGCCTCGCTCCGTCCCTATTAACGCGCTAATTATCGAAATGAACGTCCCGACGCGGAGTTACGCACAGGCTGGCCAGCGAGGCTGTGCGCTCAAAGAGATGCTGCAAGCCCCGGCTCACTGGTTTCGTGGGGTTTCTTTTCACACCTTGGCGAGGTGGCTCAGGGAGTTTCAAAACTAGGTGCAGATCAAGTTTGCCAGAAAGAGGAAAAAGCTGTCCCCACCTCCACGCTGCTCTGCTTCGCTTGCCCCAAACCAGTGCGGGGATTGGACTAGATGATCTTTCGAGGTCCCTTCGAATCCTTAACATTCTGTGATTCTGTGTGATTCTGTGAACAGTGCAAGCAATCCAGAAAAAAACACCCTCTGGTCCCGGCCAGCACACCCAGCCTGCCAGCCGCATGGGTCTAGCAAGTGTAGCCAAATTAACTTTTACTCCTAATCGCACACCTACATGGAAAAGTAGGGCTTAGTTCATGAATAGGGTACCGTTGCGTATTGGCTAGATGAGACCTAAAATAATAGAGTTTTAACACTTCTGCCAAAGATGTCACATCTCTGCTCCTTCTGCCCGCTGTGTGTAGCGGAAGCAGTGCATACACTGGCTATTACTGCTGCGCCTAGAAAATCCAAACTGTGACCAATTGCACTTTAAGTGAGCACCATGAACTAGCTTGGCTATATTCGACATCATATCTGCAATTCTACCATCTCAATAAGAACTTAAGTGTAAGCACCCTTACTTAACCTGGAAAAAGAAGGATTTTGGTGCTTTAGAGCCCTTGCAGATAGGATCATAGCAAGGACAAACGGAGAGTGCCACACACTCCAGATGCTTTGCCTCAAGGTGTTTGCAACTGGAGGCAAATTCAACTTGTGCAGCAAGTGGGTCAGGCATTTTTTTTTTCATTGCCTACGTCCACTCCTCCTCCACAGTGCAGACAAACAGAGAGCCTGGTGAGCATTCCCCTTCATAATCCTAGAAGCACAACCCCAATTATCCATGTTACCTCTGTCTCCACTGCCCACATCAGTGCTCATTCTCTTAAATCCCATTCATTTCAGCAGGTAACATATTACTATATAAGGGAGAATAAAGGATCAACCAAATAAACATACTAAATGCCAGGCATCAAATCAGTTCATGATGATCTTGCCAAAATTACTGTGAAATGTATAAACAGCAGCTATATTTAACCAATTTTTCAATCACAATCCTTCAAGTTCCACAGTCAATACACAGTAAAAGACATATAGAAATTCCTAATGTCAACCCAAGCGCCACTAAAACACAAAGTGGTGTCATCACAAGAGCAGTCCAAAATTCTGATGTTCCACAAATTCACTTTCAATACCAAAACCCAGATTCTTCTGCAACTTGGCACAAGAGCATACCAAAGACAGGGATCAAACCTCTCTCAACATTTAGTCACAAAGACACATACAATGCCATAAAAATAGAAGAGATATCATAGGTATGTTTTTTTTAATTATTAGAAACACCCAGACTTATTCCTACTTCAGTAAAACTCAGTTCTAGGGGCATTTTCCAGAATTCAGTCACTTCATTCTCTAGGAAGTGTTGTGTTGCTTTTTATCAGCAGGACCTGAACACTTTTTTAATTCCTTTTTGAGATGTTTCAAGGGCTTGAGATCAAAAAAAAAAATTAAGTAAAAAAAAAAAAAAATTGTTTATGTAGCTTTACCTTTCTTCCAAAGTTTCAGATGCATTTTCTTGTCATTGTCTCATGCGACTGTTAAACTGAAAAGTTCCATGGATATCTGAATATAAAGCCAGACAAGCTGAAACAGACCAATCGCTTTGGTATGCCCTTTTGATCATTATTATTGGGGTTTAGTAGCTAAAGCATGTTCTTGAGGAAAGATAAATAAATTGTGATGTATGGGGGGATACACACACAACACTGATAATGGGAGAAGCAGGATAGCTTTTTTGTACCTTTTAAAATCCATTCTAAAGTGAAAGAGATCACGTAACTACATGGAATTCAATTTAACTCAGAGGTCTTATTTGATCCCATTTTTAACTGATGTAAAAGCAAAAAACAAGATTTAAGCATTTACAGATGAATACTGCGACTCATTTCATTCAGCTTTGTATTTTCATAGTGTTCGAAGAGCAATTTTTGTTTGAAAGGTATTACATTCCCTCTGCTCCTTCATATTCATCGGAGATACTATTATTGGTAGAACAAAGAGAGCATACATACATGTCATTATCTTTGTAGTACTGTATTAAGAATATTATAGCGTAGTAAAGGATCTGTAAGGTGTGCTAACATAAAGATGTGTCCTGGTTTACAGTGATGCAGAGGAGAGAGATGCATCATTATTTTGTATCCGTGTATACAGTACCAGTAAAAATACACGACAATTTAATACATTTTCATGCAAAGGGAACATGAGATATAAAACGCCTAACATGTTGCTCTGCCCAACATTAATTTATGCTACCCCCCAATTGCTGCCATCCACACTGGCACAGCCTGGCCTCAGTCCAACACTAATCTTCCTGCTGTAATCAAGAGATCTGTGCGGCAAATAAGGCTGCACTACAGCTCAGTACTTACGGCACTTCTAGACTACAAATTTCCCTTTTGGTCTTCTCTTTTTATTCTTCTGCTCCATTCTATGCTTGCTTCACTGTTACTTCTATCGGCCTCTCAAAAGTAGCTCCGCAGCTTCCCACAAGATGAGGAACTCCTTTCAAAACAAGAAAAATGTTGCAGCAGTGGGCACTCAGGATAATCAAGTGAAAAGGCTGTGGTTACTGTATCATTTCAGATGCGATTAAACATGGTTCAGAACATGTATTTCCTCCTTTTTTTTTTTTTCCTTCTTTTTTTGACCTGTTTTTAGTTGATTACCATGCCGGAGATCCTTAGGTACCAAAATAGCAAAGAATTCTTGTCGCCACAACTAGATTTTCTCTCCCAGCATTTATATTGCTTTAGGGAGTTCATATTTTATTTATATTTTACTAACCAGCCTCACTAAGACACCCCTGTCAAAGAATCTGGCTTGAGTACTGTTCTTTTGAATATGACTGGCACTATTTAATGATAATTTAGCAGAATAAAATATGGCCTATTCTCAGTTAGTTCTTATACACAACATATATGAATAGCACATCTATTCATTTCTCATACTGCAACAGGCTAACCCCAGAAGCCAACACTCCAGAGAACAGCAGCCCTTTTATACTTGTTTGGGAAAGTATTCCAAACCACTGCTAATTATCACTGAGTCCAGGATGGATAGCAGTAAAAACACTGATCATATTTATATTCAGAGAATAATTTCTTGTACCGGAGTATTGACCTACCCAGAAACCAGGATAAAAATACCATGTATGGTTTATTTTTGGACTTGAATATTTTTTCAGTCATTCTAGGCAGATAGGAACTCATATCAGGGTTATTCTTGAAATCAACAATAGCACACATACACACACAAAAGATAGTATGAAGAGAAAGGAAAATAAAGAACAGCCTGACAATGGAGAGACCTTACTTATATTCTTGGTATCAGCCCAGACTTCCAAGATAAGCACATCACTCTCAATGCTGATCTCCCTTTTCCAGTATAAAAAGGATAATTTCCCACTCTTTTTTTTTTCCCCCCTAACAATTTGTTTTTATTTACAAGGGAAGAACTTGGATCAGGCAATGCCCCTTCTTAAAGATATGATAAGTAGTAGCAACCACTGTGGATCTCCAGTTTGGATACTGTTATTGTAATTAACTCATGAAGCAAATGAGTTAGGTTCACAGATTTACTTAAATTACTGTGTCACTGGATTTGCTCCATTTCTGTGTTCCAGAATCAGTATGTTACTGTGAATACACAATTTTAAAACTATGCTAACAGTAAATGCAAGAATTATAAAACCTGGGAATATCAGGTTGTTGTGTATATATTTGTCCAGATCAGATAACATTATAAGGGCATGACAGGCTAATTTATCGCTAGGATTTTATCAGGAATACTCTGAAGGAAAATTAGGTAGTGGGCTAATAATTAATGTAGTTTTGCACTATTAAGTTAATCATGACTTGCAGAGCAACTGGAAAGGAACACCTGTAAGACAATGGCTCAGAACTATTACTATTGAAATCATGAAGACTTATTAGCTAGAAGTCCAAGTATCTCATGCTCCAGGAACATGAAGCAGCAGGTAAAGAAAGGAATTTTAGATGCTCAGTTACAGCATCAGACATACCTCACACATTTTTTAGGTACGAAGGGTATTTCTACGAATTCAAGGCTATTAGCAGATATACGTTGCTCAAGTTCTAGTAAATATATTTTTACAACTCTTATTTATGAAATCAGCGTGACGTGAATGAAAAAACTAATAAAAGTGGATACACTCCAAATCTTGCCAGAAGGCTCCACTCACACTTAAATGGGATGAGAAACCTGCATTTACTGGACTAGAACAATTCCTACTAAAGATTTGGGCCTATAATTACAAGAGGTACATGTTTCACAGGTGACTGTCTTCATTCATAATTTGATGGTAATCATATATAGCTTCTAGGTGAACTTTTAAAAAGTTCGAAATCAGCATAGTTTGCTCTGGCATCATCTTGTTGCCCTACTGACAAATGCAGAACAACCAGGATAGACACCTGATGAGATTAGTGAAGAGAGAAGCAGCAATTGGACTTTATACCCTTCCTGTTAAGTAGGTCAACAGGGAAAGGAGCTCAGACATTTTCCTTTTGACCTTTAGAGGTGCGTGTGATGGAATGCTTCCCTACCACCATTGCACTGAAGTATCATTTTCCTTCTAAGGATGCATGAAATTGCTCTGTGTTTTAAAAGGAGACTGATTCTGATAGATCTGAGTTCATGGCATGTATTGAAATTACGTCAGAGTACTCAGATAAGAGGGAAAAATTTTGATTCCAGTCTTTCCCACAGGCATGCAAACACAAACCCTGGAAGAATTCAAGGGTTTTTTTTTAACCAGTCTTGAAAGACTTGCATATCAGAGAAAATGTAAACAATTTTCAATAAGGAGAACCATGCTGACAAAAATGTGAATCTATTCAGCCCCATGGCTTCAAGATGAGATTCACATGGGAGTTAGATGCCTAGAAGTTTTAAGTGCCATGTGCACTGATCCACATGGGAAAAAAATTATAAAACAAACCATTCCCAAATAAATTATATATGCATAAAAGTTCATTAAACCTCTTTATTTCAGAGATATTGTTGTATGATCTCAGGGGTGTCTTAACCACAAAGTTAACACAGAAAATAATGCTCCCAGCTTGAATAAACACACAGAATTAACCAACCTTGGCAGGGTGCAACAGCATTTATTACTATACAAGGTTTGAGAAAAATTAATTCTTGAGATTATCAAATAAAAACAATATCCTTGTGGTTAATTTTGAACTAGCATGCAGTGTAGAGAGAATCTTGTAACAGCCTTTATTTTGGTGTGAGGTAAACATATAGTTTTGTTGGTGGTGGTATGATATTTACTGAGGAAAACTTTTCCAGAATGTAAATGTCTTCTCTGGAGCTTTGCTATTGAGAAGGAAATTGGTCTGGGGGAACAGGGACTAGCTAGGAATCAATAAATTAAAACAGGTATCACAGAGGCTACATAAATATTGCTCCAATATTGTTGTATACACATGGAGATACTAAAAATACTTTGGAAATGACCCTTCTGAAGGAGACCTGCGTTTCAGGACATTAAGAATCATTTACAGTAATGCTGAGGAGACCTAAGGTACAATTAGCACAATAAAATAATATACCTTGTATGTGAGAGCTCACCTGCTGAATGAAGCATCCAGCTTGTTGTCTTTTCTTCAGAGCAAACAGGAATGAGCATTCTGGCAATCACACGCTGCTCTACCAGTGTTTCTCCTCACATTCAGGCAGAGCTGTCACAATCAAGTGAGGGAAGGAATTACAGTCAGAAGCACCTGTGTTTATGCATCAGGGTAGGTAAAGCTGTAAGATATAATTGTCATAGCCTCATTAGTACAGCCCAACACAGAGCTCCCCAAAGTAGCACCTCATCGCCATAGCCTAAGTAAATAGGTTGCACACACAGATCAGATATCATCTGTAGAAAGCTGATGTTCTTCTGCACACTCGGGTCAGATCAACTCCTGAAAAATTCCTAGCTAAAATTACCTCATTTTTACACTGTTCCTATCCCAAGACAGTAAAAAAAGCCTCCTCATCAACCCCTGAAAATTCGGAGAAATCTTATGGTTCTTAGCTGCAGTTTACTATAGCATATTTCCTCATATCTGTGTGTAAGTGTTGGAACTCTCATTATGTTACTAGATGCCTCTGGACATTGCATAACTGTCACTGAACACAATTAAGGACAAGAGTTTTCATAAGGAGACCAAAAACTAAACCAGTTGTAGTTTATAAACACAATTATCATTCATATGAGATCCTGAAAACTGAATTAAACTTAGGTCTTTTAAAAATTTGGCAATATACCCATGTCAAAATTCTGTTTCAGAAATTAAAATGTGCAAATTCCAACCCAAATGTTAACCTCGGCATGGAAGCCCAAGGTTGAAAGTCTTACTGAATGTGTTGCTAAAGTCAGAGAGTTAAGTGGATCTAAAGGTCCAGGTACTTCAGACCTTTTCCGCCTAACACAGATTAATATATTTCCTATATTGAAGTCAAAAGCTTCAACGAATGGTTCAGGATTAGGCCTGCGTAGCTAATTAGTTGGAACTAGAACCTTTAGTAGCCAGCAGATATACTGAGCTCTGTATCCCACGGGGCAAGTTATCATTTATTTGGGAACAGTTTATCACATTGACATGTGGATCTATATAAATCGCACACAAAGCTATTAGACAACTAGCTCCCATGTGAACCCAACAGGAACCAAGTTAATTTGTGTCAACATAATTCTCTGAACCCATTGACCAAAAGGGCCTAATGCTGAGGAATTTGGTGAGGTTTCTGACCTCAAGATGAGCTATAAACCCCTCTGTACTGACTGAAAGGGCTGAATCTACCTAGGCTCTCAGCACTTAACATCATTCTCCTTATAAATACGGTAGTGCTTCACACAAGGGGTTGTTGATGTGTCAGTTTGAAAGCACCCTGTGCACACACTGTGCTGTGAACATTGGCCCTGCTTCTCTGCACCATCATCTCAACATATTATGACATGGATTCATCAATGAATATTGCACACAGCCACCAGACTAACAATAGAGCAGTTGCTTTCCACAAGTAAAAATAACAACTTGAAGCTAGACTGAAGCTATTCCCTAAACCAAAAAAAAAAATAATAAAAAGGTCTGTTTGCTCTGTTGTCATGCCATTGTCCTTCTAATCTGTTTTAATAAGACAAAAGCCAGGAGAACTAACATATAAAATATGGAGCTGAATTCTGTTCTCAGATCTCATTAGTACAAAGCGATTTACATACAAAAAAATTTAACAATTTCAAAAAGTGCCTAGCACTCTCCCCTCTTTTCTGCAAAGTGGAATTAATACATTTCTGGTGCCTGTATATGCACAGGTATATGGACACCGATATGCAGGGCCATACAACACCCAGCTCACAGTTCTCTGAGATTTCCTTTGTGCATCCATGGAATTACTAAATGACAGAATATGGTATGTGAATCACCTGTGGGAAGAAAAACATTACTCAGAAAAACACAACATTTGGCCTTAAATAATCTTAGCTTTCTTTTACACATATGGCATGAAATCCAACTGTGATTCAAAAACAAAACAACACCAAAATCAGTCTGTGAAATATCTTAAATTTTTAATTCGTATTTTGCTCTTGTTGGCACTGGCAAATGGAAAAACAAAGGAAAAAAACAATCTAAAGGTGCTAAAGTAGCCCAGTATAGATCTGGAATATCTAAAGATAAGAATTAGCATTTTAACGACTGGAAAGTAAATAGATCCTGATAATAGTTTTCTATGAATACAGTCAAAACAAATCCCCTGTTTTATCCACAAATAAAGAGCTTTTCTCACTGCTGGCATATGTAATAGTCCATTACATATCTTTAGCTAGGAAGACAGATATATGAGCAACTACCAGCTTTAAAGGGTAATTTATAAAGACTTGGTCCAGCAGAGTGGGAGTTCTAAATGAATGTTATTTTAAATTTGAGTAAATGTCTGACAGATCAGGTTTTTTTATGCAGTTCTGGAATTTTCTTTATATTAACAGTGCACTTTGTCAAACTAGTAGAAAAAAAATCTGACATAAAAATGTCCATTATCTAGGGAAATCATAATTGGTTTTCATATCAGCTTTCCTTCTTAAAATACCCAAATTAATAAAGTAGATAATTGCAGAGTTCACAGAGTAGCGATTATCTTCTGAGTACAGCAACGAAGATGCTGACAAACTAAAAACTCACTATACACATAAACAGGCTGACTTCCGTTTACAGGTGACAAGAAAGCTAACCTTTAAAAGATACTTGTGACATCTCTTAATTCATTCTACTACGATTTACACATCTTGTTTGTGGCATTTCAGCAGTCTCTACACACTGGTTGAACAAGGTAAACCAACAAGCCTCTTACTGAAAGGAAATGCCTTTTGTGGACCTCTCTTTTACTTCAACGCATCCTGATGCTCCTTGCTGAACTGTGCAGTAACTAATTCTTAATGTATGTGGATATTAGTATCTTTCTTTTGCTCTCTCTCACGCAATGGGAATTTGTCTATAATTCTTTTTACGCAGCTCTGTGTAACTTAAATCATTCTTACCGTGCGTTTCCAGTTCCTGCCGTAGTTGTGTTATTTACACAGGGACAGCCAAAGCAGTCCAGTTTCCACTCGGCCACAATATATACGAAGGCATCTGGTGAGGTTTTGTTCCAGCATGATTGTTTGTTCCAATCTTGTACTAAATCCAAAGTTCTGCCTCTTACTTCACCTTGCTATGTTTTGATGATGATGAGAAAAATGTTAATCCTTTAAAAAAAAAAAAAAAAAAAAGAGATTGCTTTGCTTTGAAAATTCAGAAAGATGACAGGACAAAGATACCTTCTTTCTATTTTATATTTGGCATCACAATATGTCATCATTCAGCTGCAATTTTCTGTCTCCTGCAGCTTTTGCTAAGAAACTAATTTGCCATTGAAGAAACTTTTGCCACTGTCATTAAACTATGAACTTTGTCACTTCTTTTGAAGTTTTCTCCATTTTCAGCAACTTTCCTCATTTTCAAGGAATTGGATCTTTACTGTCTTTCTTCCTATATTTTTCTGGGGCAGCATAAAGGAACAAAATGCAGAAAATGTAATATATTCTACATTAACATAAAAGATTAGTAAAAGATATAAACTAACTCTCAGGCTTTATGTTACCAAAAACTCCGAACAACTCTCAGATGCAATTATCTGCACCTGACTATTCTGACAGAACTGAGAGGTCTTTGCCAGGCTGCAGTCAACTCACTGAAAAGTCTGTAATAATACATTCAATGTATCTGTGAACTACATGGCAGGATTTAGAAACATCTTCCAAAGAAGGTGCTGAATGCAAACACAAGTGCCTTTTTTTTTCCTAATGGCACCTATCAGAAAATCCTGTGAAGAATCCCTACCTTAGAAAAACATCGTATGTGTGCTGAATTTTTCTCCTTGCCAGTAGTCAAAGAGATTCCTGTTTTGCATAATTATACAGTTCTTTTAATAAGTACTTTTTTTTTTTTTTTTACTTTTCTAAAATGACCAGCACTTAAACCCATTCTTCCTACTTCCAGTTTTCCATAATTAAACTCCCTTTCTTCTCTTTGGGAAAATGTAATTCCCTAGGGATTTAAACCATGTCACGGTTGGGCTCTTTCCACTCTTACCTGTCATCCTCAAATTCTTCCTCAGTTACAGGTCTTCTTCCCTTTAGGTCAGCCTCCTGATAAAACTTTATTTAATGGTAAACCTTCATTTCATATTACCAATACCCACAGCTCTGTTAATGCTTCATTTGCTACATGGGTGACACTGGAAATCTCAAGTTTTACTCCTGTGGCCTCTTTGACAGCATTATTTGTGCAATGATTTGACAAGTAATGACAGGCACAGGTAACATTTAACCATTTTATTCAGTCATCAAGGATGTTATTACTCTCTGCTGTTAAGTAGTCTAACTAAGCAGTAAAATAGTCAAGTATCACATTGAAAGAAAGAGTAACACCAAATCAATTCTCAAATTTTTCCAACTCTTTATGGTGAACTTATGTAGGAAAAGTCATAAGGAGATGTTTCACACACCTTTGACATTTCAATGGACCTCAATGAAAAATAACTACAAATAACGGTCCCCATACTAACAAATGCAGATGAAGACAGTTAAAACCTTTATCTGATAAAGTTCATCCTCACCTAAAGGATACTCTTGAGATCTGTTGTATCTGCAAAAGAATGCTCTTACTGCACCAAACAGCAAATCATTAGGAAGAAAAATACAGCTGTATAGACTAAAAAAAGACTGAAATGCCGAAGTGAAAACGTGCCATGGCTTCAAGACTTCGGCAAGAAATTTCTTTTCCCGAGAAATTGTATTAGAGGTCTTTGAAACCAGCATAGCAGGGTAACAGAACCAGCAATACAAGGCTGGATATGCAAACAGAAAATGAGGAACTACTTCCATTAAACTGTAGATTTCTCCTCTTATTATCATATTTTAAAATACAATGTGTGTTGCTTACATGGGAAGTGAGAGTACTGGTGACAATGCCAGCTGGTTTGGAAACTTCCTAATGAACAATAAGAAGTGGAATCATAATGAGAAACAACTCAATAACAAAAGACACTGTGGATGTACTAAAATGTACCACTTTCACAATAGATTTGTAACAACTGGACAGGTCCTAATGCTGTCAGTAAGTAAGAATGATAACCACATACTCTTTTTTTACAGAATAGATATTATTTTTGTGATGTGAAGGAATAGATACACTCTAAGTGAGGCACATGAAGCTGCACCAGGGTTGCTGTATCATAAACTCTGCTTGGAGCAGTGGAAGTCAGTCCTGCATGGAAAAAGGTAAATACTACGAAGAGAAACAGCAGTCTTGCCTACCTACAGCAAGGCACTTGGAAAAAGGAATACTTTTAAGTATTCATAGTAATCATCAGCATAATTCCTGAATTAAATAAATGTTTTGCTTTGCTCTTGTGTTCAACATTGTGAGTCCACCCTCTGTGGTTCTTTTTGCCTTCGCTTTGAGTAATGAACGACTCAGGTATCACAGTTACTAGCACTTTTAGAAGACTGATATTCCTAGGGTTTCGTTTCTCAAAGGACTCACAGATTTGTCTTCCTTAGCTACAAAGTGAAATTGCTCAAAGACAGCACTGTCGACAGATATGTTTTAGTATGTTTGACTTGCTGACTCACTTAGAAATAAACAGCCTTAGCTTCACAGCACAGTTCATTCATGGAAGCAATTGGCTCCCACCTGCTTATTCTGCTCTCGACGGGAAAAGCCAACAAGAAAACCACCAGCATTGATGGGATCTGCAGCGCATCTCATCCAGAGCAGGTGGTAGAACTTCTAGGGCACAGCGCAGTTGGCTTTTGTGCTACATGATCTTGTGAATTTACATAAACTGAGGACACAGCCCTTTTCCTGGTGAAGATACAAGTGCCAATTTTGTTGCCAAAATGTAAAAAGAGAGAATCCTCTGTGGTCCAGTCTGTCAAGTGCCTACCGACTAGCACTATGCTTTTTAACCCAGGATTTCATTTATGATTCCAAATATTGAGATTTTTCACATGCCAGCAGTACGCTGTTGTAGTTTTCAGAATTGTTCATGCAACAGGAACAATAACAAAATAAAATATTTTCTATTCCAGGAGCATCTCAAAACCTATTCCAACTATCAGGCACTGAAAGTGAAATGAAAAGTGATTGATCATGCCACAAAGGGCTCACAAGGGCAATACAACTGCAAAAACAATGCTGTGTAGAAGGAACAGATCTGGAAGAGAAAAGGGACATACCATATAACAATAAGCCAGCAATTAATTAGGAAACATTAGAGTATACAAGCTGCCTAGTCATTATTAGATTTTCCAGCTAGCCTGAGAATAGTAAATTTTAATGATGCATATTAAATGATATTTTCTTTCATCTGTTTAAGATTATGTAGCTGTTCACCTTTTTAGCATGTTACAAAAGGCAACAACAAGCACTTTTATGAGAAAAGGGCTAAGTTTGTAGCCACTGCAAAAGAGTCATATATTACTTAATTCTGAAAAATGTATAGTGGCTGCAGATGTGTAGAACATTTGTTAAAGCTGATATATTGAATGGAGTTACATATTATACATCTGTATTTCTAATACTGAATTCAGTTAATAATGTTACTTTGTTAAAAAACCTGACTTCATTACATGATAGTATTTCAGCGATACTGAATTCACTTTCATATCCATTTCATGAAAGAAATGCAATTTACTTAGTGTTCACAAGTTAATTTTGCTGTTTTCTAGCTATAGAATACTCTTTCACTGATGTTAGATAATATTTGTGATAAAGATCACTTCATTACAAGATACAAAAGGAAGTAAATGTGCAAAATAGAGGTTTAGATTATAATTCAAAGTATACTAGGTTTCTCTGTGAGTGGAATACCAATTTAGGTTACTTTCAAGGTGAGATATATGTATCCCTGGCAATTCCATCAAGATAATATCTGATTTATACATCACATTAGTAACAGTACTACAAGGACAAATATTACAGAAACTACTTATTTATGTTTACAATTACAGCTTACTGTTGAGCTCTAGTCCCTTTTTCAGAAGGTTTGTGATATAAACTTGAGAAGCTTTTTATAACATGCAGCAACTCCATCATCTTTGGAAACAGGAAAGTAACGATGCCTCCATTGCCAATAAATGAAGCTGAAGAAGTGACCCTGTAAAGACAAAGATAACAGTGTGGTGTGTTCAGGAAAATGTGTGACCATTTCAATCAGCCTGAAAACCAGTAAGAAAGTGAGCTGCAGTGCATCAAGGCTTTTCCCAAAGGATTCTCTGCAATGTTCTATTTGAACTCCCTCCTATAGACAGAGCTATTTGAGAACTAACAGGCAAAAAATGGTCAAACTAACTGGTAAATATGTCAAGATGTTCAGCAGTCATAACATTGATGAGGCTTAAATTCAGTAAGTAGAAACAGAAACCTAACTGGATTACCACTCAGTGCATCAAAAATGGGCACAGAATTCAAGCTTTTGAATCTGTCTCCTGAGATCAACTTAAGATCGATTAGTTTCCCCAGCAAAGCCAATGTCAAAAAAAAAAAAAAAAAAGATTAAAAATGTCAGTGGAGAGGTAGGTAGCAGGGACAAATCCTTAGTAAAAACCAGCATTTAATCTTCTTTTTAAATAGAAATAATTTACCTATTACTTAAATAAAAATTGCTTGCTTACTTTTCTTGTATTGTTGCATCACAGAACAATGAATAAATCAAAGATGTATTTTTTATGCTACCTTTGTTTTTCTACACCTTAATCCTTTAAACTCAGCCTGCCAGATGGCACATATATTCTTTAAGCTCAGAAAACTACTGTTCGGGTTTTTTTATGTTTTGAAATATGGTCAGAATGTATATATCACATGACTGTATAGGCACACAGGTATCTTTTTTTTTTTCTGGTCACAGTGGCTGAGTTTTAAAAGTTGAGGAAAAAAAAAGTTATAAGGAAATGCTACTACAAAGGAACCATGTATATTCACTCTGACTTCCACTGAAGTTTTCTGGAGAGACATACACAAATTCTTTTTGGATTTTCTCTCTACAAAGACTCATGCAGGTAAGTTTTACTGACACAAATCTTCTAGAAGACTCAATTTCAAAGTCACATGGGTGCATAACTACAGGTATTGAATTTTGCATTTATTCACATAAATAAGTAACAATAATTTCTCCTATACTTAGTGAAGCAGGTGTGAACTAATCAGAGTTAGAAGATCACTTGCATACTTTGAAATTTACCCCGATTATCAATGTCAGCACAAGGCCTACATAGCTCTAAAACTCCACTACTGCCTATATAAGGACCACCTGTTATGTAAGGTAATACTATTTTTGTACCAGCTAAAAGATGACTGAAGATGAAACTGAAAAAAAAAAATGTAATTTTAAAAATAAAGGACTCTGTGCCTTGGAAGAAAATTATATATAAACAACTGCTAGTATCTAAAAATTATACCATTCCTAATCTATCCTCAAAATGGAGTGAATTCTTCAGGCTGTGTATGGAGTGATTGATTTTCAAGCTAGGTTCTGTCAATCGAGCCTATTTCCACTTCACTGACAAAACTTTCACTGATTTCAGTAATAATACCTTTAAAGTAGAAATCCCTTTAAAAAAATAAATATTTCAACAAGACTTTGAGGTGTCTGTTTATATTCAATTCAATCATTTATGCTCAGGCTACTTCCTCTTTGAACTTCAATCACATAACAAAACATTTAGATTCATCTGATTTATTCTCAGATTGTTCCTGAACTAAATGCCGGAAAGAAGTACAAGTGCTGAACTGTTAGCTTATTATAATCCCGTTGATTTATTTCATGGACTCTGAATCAGATATTGTAAATATTAACCTCCGAGTATTTACAAATTCCATTTGTGCTGAATAGCAACGATGTGGATTTGGAACTTAAAAGTACTAATAGCTCTTTTTTAGTTCCACCTTTACCTATTCACTTGACTTACACTTCCTTTCCTTTGATATACACACAACAACAGACAAAAAACTTTAAATTTACAAAACTAGGAAATCTTGTGGCTCTTGGAAAGGAAAATCCTGCTACTTCCCCCAGAACTACTTTGTCTCAATAGCTACTGAATTGGCAAAATTCATTATTTACTCTCCTGGTTACTTACTAGAACCTTTGAAATAATGTAACACAACAGATGTTTTTGAGATGTGCATCTGTTTCTTCTCTCACTTAAGTTTTGCAGTACTGTTTTCTCATACCCAGATTATTAAACATGATGTGGAACATGCTCACTAACAGTATAATAAATTAATCTCACAGGTTTGTGCCATTAATGAAAGCTTCCTCTAGCTTCCCTCCCCTATTCCTTTTTGCGGTAAACCAAAACGTACTAGTAAATACATCTAATGTTCCCACTTTGTCATCATCTATTTATAAATCAAGATTTGATGCTAGAGGTTTTGAAACCAAGTCTTATTATTCTGACACACAAGCCCAATGGCATCACAAGTAATGGAAAGTTTTCCTTCAGAGGAAAAGATGATGGCATTATTTTTGAATTAAATGTTTTGATCCTATTTTTCAGAATAATGCATCTTACAGAGGTTATCATCATTTATAAAGATTAATAGTACATCCATTTAAAGAAAACCATCTAGGGAAATTTTCATCATTGTCAGAAAGACACAAATACATTTCCATAATCAAACTTTAAACTCCTATTACCCACTTCTAAATCTTTTTCTGCTATCCATAATCAAACTCCATTTTCCTTCTTTCTGTTCCCTAAAAGCTGGTGAAAATGTTGAAGAATATTGTTCAAATTGCTTGTATTTATCTATAGTAGGTTTCCAAAATTAGTCAATGCCTGCTGAAAATTTAAGTTAATTATGTGGGGAGGTTTTATAGTATTGCTACCAATTCAAATATTCCAGTTTAGTACTGAGTACCACTGATTATAGTTGTAAACATAATTGACTGTGTTTCTATAATACATATTGTTGCAAATAGAGACATTTTGCACATGTCAGGAGATGACATGATAAATACATTCAAACAAACAGCACCTTCAGCTACCTGACCTTGTTTCCCCACAGACCTCATCTGGAGAAACACAGAGAGAAGCAAAAACTGGTCTTCATTCCAGTTCACACTTCAAACTTTTTTATGAGACTACGTGCAAAATCTGTCAAACTCGAGGTTTTGTGAAACGAGAATGATCTCTGTTGTAGGTCTGAGATCGTGAACACGTTTGACAATTACAAGATCATCCTTTGTCATTCCTGCCTGATGCCAAAGTATTGCCTGGCTCTGCATCTGCTGTATGTTTTGAAGAGGTACACAGGATGTCATTAAGATGTCACAAATAATTGTTGTGCAGTATGACAGTGGAAAAAATAAAAGCACCACAAAGAGGAAAAATTTCACTTAAAACTGATGAAGATACAATATCAATATTGAAGAGTCATAAAGAGCCATTAATGTTCCTTTCTCCTCCCATGCTACAGCAATCTGGTTTGCTTTCAGTAATGGTTTATCAAAATTACTAAGTGCCACCAGAAAATTACAATAAGCTCTGGGAGGTGATTCATGGGTTCAGAGAGTTAAACAGAAGTATTAGTTATGATACATAGTTTGTGTATAAAAATCATTATTATCTATATTATCACTTATCTGCAAATAGGTCCTAACTGTGCACAAAAATAATTTTAGAAAAAGTTTCTAGTACTCTGGAACAGTCATTTTGCAAATGTAAAGCCATATCTGTCTAACAACAACTAAAAAAATGAACTTTTTTGACTAATGAGAATTAATTTCTTGGAAGTTAATGGAACCATCTTTAGAGAATTCTTTACTTCATGAGATGAAATTGATAATCTATGGGGTTTTTTTCAGACTGCTAATCAAAATGAAGAAGGAAAAAAAGAAAGAGAGAGCAAACATTTTCAATTTCCACAGATACCATCAAAAAGGACCCAAGGCTTAGTTTTGAAAGTTCTTGTTTCATTTTGTTCAGTGTCTTCACAGAAAAGCCAGAACAGAATCAATGCATATATCAGAGAAAAAACACAATACGCCTCACAATGACCTTCAATTCAGATATTCTGTTGATTTCAAAAGACTGCATACTGTGAAAACTGACACTTTGAAATAAATTCACTCGTGAGCAGCCCCATTGTATATATTAGTGTTAAGTAAACAAAACTTTATTTTTAAAAAATTGACAAAAAAACCACACAAATATTTTTTAACAATATATTTTCCTTCAACTATATCTAAAAGTTAACCAAAATGAGGGGGTTTTTAGCAACAAGTCAAGCTCAAAAATTGCCAATATAGTTAGAATTGAATGATACTAAATGAAGATTGGTCAGGCTGCGCCATATTCATTCTGTGCTTCAAGACCCTGTCAGCCCTGCAGTTACACCCCCAATGTTGTCTGAGATTAAAGGCTTAGGACCATGAAAAAAAAAATGGCAGGCGTCATGTTTAAACGGACTGAACACCAGTAAAAATATGTTACAGTATTACACATAATCAGATACTCCAATCAAAACTCTTCCTAAGCACTGTGAGGATGATCTACGTCTGACCTGCAGTTTGGCTTGGTCAGTTAACGTGAATGGAAAGTACACAGACCACAGGCATTTTTAGGTTTAACTTACTCTTGACCTTGGAGTTCATCACTATAGCATTTTGTTTTCCAGATCTTTGGACTAAATGGTTTTGTTTTAATAGAAATAGTGGAAAAACCTAGTGACTTTTCATTAGACCATGCTAATTTTCCAAAACTGACTCTTTTTTTGTGTGTTCACTTATGTCCAGTTTTAATGAACATTCATCATGAAAGCAGATGCAAATAGAACTAATTTCATCTTTTCTTCTAAAGAATAAGCACCAGAAAACTGGTTTTTGATGTTGAGAGTTCCCCAGTAATAATCTGCACTCAATATTGGAGAGATATATGGGTCAGGTCGAATCATTTCTTCTTGCTATGAATATAGAAAAAGAACAGAGTTTCACACTGTGTAAAATTATGGTCTAAAGCTTCACAAGTGGCATGGAAGATACACAATCAGTGGACTATTAACGCAAAATATGAAATCAGATAATCAAAGATAATGCTGCAATAGATCCCAGATTCAGCAATCACATTAGACACAATTTCATTAACTGTGGGAGGCTATGCAAAACAGAATAGATTACTTTTCAGATATAATGCATTTAATTTTCTTCAGAGACAGAAAAATCCAGCTCTTCCTTACCACTGATAACAAAACACATGTCAGTGTGCTTTTGTTATTTATTGCCATTTTTGAATGTCTATTAAGAATTCTCTGAACATAATTCTGGATGCAAACCTCAGACTCACAATCCCAAAATATTGTAAGTGTATAGATTCTGTTACGTAAAAGATAATGTGTATAATTTTCCTTGGCACAAGCTGGAAATGGCAAATCCCACAGTTAAACAGAATGCAATCATATTTAATAGCTAACCAAGATTCTTGGACAAGTTATGGCAGTATCTACATAGGCATCCAAAGTAACAGTGAAGGTCAAAATATTGGAGCGATTCCTGACTCAAACATAACTTAAAAACTCAAGAAGAGTCATTCAACTTGTAGCAACATGAGGAAAGGCAATACTTACGACAGTGGATTACACAGAATTAGCCATAGATACCCACGCCTCTACAGCAGCAGTTAAATACGATCCTTTTATGAGGGACACAACATGAATATAACACCTCTCACAGGCAACTGCTGATCACCTTTTCTAGCTCACCAGGGCATCGATCTGTCTAAAAGGCTTCCTCTTTAATTCACAGCCTAATAGAACTAACTGAAACAATGGGTGCAATTCACCAGAACAAACTGTCTCAAAGTCAATCAGAAAGACTCTTTCTGGGAACTATGACTAAAGAAAGCACATCTGAAAAATTAAAGAAACACAACTCTACTGCTTTGTTATCCACAGTGAAATTCAGTAAGGTACCCATCCCCATTTTCCCTGGAAAATTCACAAGAAAACATCCTTTGTCCTGCTGATGGAATAAAGTGTTTCATTCTTCAAAACTATCAAGTCAGACAGTCATTCTGAAAACCTAAAGAATAAATTTGATTTTTTTCTTAAACCAAACAATTTACACACATATAGAGCCATGTTCTGTACTTACATGCTTTGGTCTGATTTTATGTTCCATAACACGAGAAGAATCAGTCTAAACCAGGGGTGTCAAACTAATTTTCACCAGGGGCCACATCAGCCTCGCAGTTGCCTTTAAAGGACCGAATGTAATTTTAGGACTGTATAAATGTAACTGCTCCATCATTTTCCCACCACCACGCTCCTCAGTTAAGAACCTGGCTCCATCTTCCTAGTAACTTCTTAGGTATTGAAATTCTTGCTTGTTTGTTAATAGATACAATATCTGTATCTGCTCAGACTGCAAACAGAATAACAAGCAATGCCTATAAATGGGAAAAATTACATGGTGTTAAATTTTACATTTTACCTGTTGATGTTTCTAAATATTTTGCACAGTCCTGTTTATATTTTATGAATAATTTTTTAAGGTACAGGTTTAAAAAAAAGTGATGGGGAGGGATGGCAAAGTATTACTTAGTTTGAGTGACAGATCACAGTGAAAGACTAGGAGTTAAACTACTTTCAGTTTTCTTATTAAATGCCCCCCTACCTGGTGTCACCATTCCTACTCATACTACACCACCAGTAGCTGTGGAGAAAGAAAATATATCTTTAAATCTGGAACAAAAAGCAGGACCCTGGCAGAGCCTTGGCTTGAATGATGCCCCAGTAACTACTATAATGAGAAAAAGACAGAACCTATATGACGAAGAGTAGAAAGATGGGCTTCTGAAAGGAATTTTCACAAACATTTTTGATTAACTATGAGAGAGGGTTCATCTCAAAGCATCCGTTCTGCAAATTTTCTTTTTTCCATTACATTGTAAAGAACATCTCATGAGTGTTGTTACTTCTGGATCAGCAGAGCATCTCCGAGGCAGATGCAAGTTTTGCCATCATTGGATTCTGGGCTGCTGCTTTACTATTTACATGCTTAGAAATTCAGTGCACTCACATTCCCCTGACCAATTTGTATAAGTTTATTATTCTTTCTCTATTAATATTTTCTACTTGTTTTAATGACAGAAAAGCATTCTTGAACCTGCAGGTAAAACTGAATCAAATTTTTTAAATATCAGAGCTCTGATAAAGGCCTGGTAATTTAACAACTATTAAATAATTAAGAGGTTGCAGCAGCAGTTTGAAATGGCCCTTGTCAATGCTTGGTAATTTCTTTTCATACCAAAACCATAAATCATGGGCAACCCACAGTCTGTCCTCAGATGACACCAGGAACGTGAAGTTCTAAGACTGTTTTGAGGAAAGGACAAAGAAAACACACTGCATTAATAAAGAAGTTAAAGAAAAATCTTTCTAGTTTAAAATTAGATTCTACAGCCAAAGTTCATTTCCATTTCATACATCTGCCTTTACATTTTCCCACTCTAATGAAAATGAATCTACTTTGCTCGCATCAAACATGAATAGACCAAGACTGAAGAAACAGTGTGTCTTAGTTCATCCTCCCGTACTCTTTCAACTCTTAGTTACTGCAACCCAGCTCCTGTGAAACTGGTGAATTTCTGTCCTTGATAAGGGAAGGACAATGGATCAATTTGATACATCTCTGTAGGCTCTGAGAGATAATAAAACACGAGCCAGCAGCGGAGCAAGCATGGGGTCAAGAAATGCAAGAACAAATGAATCTTCAAGAATAACGGGAACTGCAGAGCTCTTGGGGGGAAATAATCCTTTTCCCTACTGGTGCCTATAAAAATTCTCAGTGTTCTGGTGTGTTCTCAATTCTCCCTGGGTATAAACCATTGACTTTTGTGCACGTCATCAAGATAACTGCACATTCCCTTAGCCGTAAAATTGGGCACGGTACGGCTTGCAGACCGCTGAGGTGCCAGTTCTACAGGAAGCCAAGAAACCTTCACCGAGGTGACAAACATCAACGAGGGGATCCTTCTCATGGTGGATGGCTCCACCCAACATCCCTCTGCCACTGTTCACCAATTCAGGGCAATATAGGCAGCCTTCCATTTTAGGAGTATATTGGAATTAAAAACAATATACTGGGGCCCCTAGAGACCCAACAGCAATTTTAAAGAAACAAAAGAAAGCAGAATTATATCACCTACTTTACATTAGTTGCCTTATGGGACCAGGAATGGGAAGACCTGTCAAAATCTCCATTTTTTTTCTGGTCTCAAAACAGGATCTTCCTTCAGCTTTTGAGAATTTTTATCACATGATTTTTTCTTTGAATTCTGCTTTTGAATTAATATGTCCAGCTTTCTACAAACTTTACAACTATACCACAAGTAGCGGAGGAACAGATTCAAGTGCTTCCATTCTTAGGCTAATGTGAAAACTAGACCCACAATCCATCCAAATATCCATCAGATTTTCATTTACTCTGAAATAAGATTTGCTTGTAAGAAAACAAGATATAGCTATGACATAACTTTGCTTTTTTCCAGTCTTTCTAGATACAGAGACTTAAATAATTTTTGTAGTAATCTTAAATAAGAGCCACCGTAATCATAAAGTGACTGCCCATTCTTCATTTTCTCTTTAAGCAAGCATGGAAATCAAGGTCAAACCCTCAGGA
The DNA here is from genome assembly GCF_036013445.1 of Caloenas nicobarica. NCBI lineage: Eukaryota > Metazoa > Chordata > Aves > Columbiformes > Columbidae > Caloenas > Caloenas nicobarica. The sequence continues at coordinate 61,778,551 of NC_088249.1, read as the reverse complement.
CCAAATGTTCATCTGCTGTCAGTCAATAATCCTCAACCTCAACACAGGTACGCTGGCTACCCCAGCTGATCACTTTGCTCCTCAGCTTAGAAAATACGGAGGCTGAGAAACACTCAGCTCAAACATTAAAAAAAAAACAAACAAACAAGGGGGAGAAAGTAACATTGCCATTGTTACCACCAAGCTTGCTAAATCATATTGTGCACTTGCAGTCTTCTGAATTCAAAACTTCTCAGTTGAAAACAAACCTTAGTCAATTACTATTGATTATTGTAAGAGTGCAAGTGGTACACTACCCACAAAAGCAAAATGGTTTTGTGTTGAAGAAAAATACTGCTGCAATAGGATCTAAATGTGCACAATTTACCTTGGAGAATTTCTAGAAAAATTAATTACTATTTTTTCCTCTGAGCTAAAGCAGGTTTCATGGGGTATCAAAGTTGCACATAGATCGGGACAGCAACTGTGGAAGATAATAAATGCAGTATTTAACTCTGTGACTGAAAGAGAAGCAAGTCATTGGTAACAAGACAGGTCTGAGCTAACTTCATATCCATGCAAACTATATGCTCAAAACAAGCTTTAATGGAGGAATCTAATTTATCTGTATCAGGGAAAATACCTGTTACCAAAGACATGTTCCCTTCACTTTCCTTGTCTCATCATTTTTTTTCCTCCTAAAAAATGAGGTAAAGAAAACCAAATACTTTGCTTTAGAGGGACAGAGAAAAAATGTAGCTATGGTTTCTGGCGATGTTCATCACTAAAGGGCTGATCAGAATTTCTTCAGAGGAAAACTGTGACAGTGAAGGCAGTTGTCACACCACAAATCTCAAAATAGAACTAAGTTTAGGTGGCATTAATGATGAAAGGACAAGAAGAGGAAGACAACAGAAAAATAAATTAAAATGATGAGTGATCTGCAGACTTAGGACAGTGGAATTCAGGGAGCTGCACAAGATGATACAGTTGGAAATCAGAAACAGAAAATCTGTGCGGGAAATACATTAGAAGCAGAAGATAGTGGAGATAACTGAAAGACCTATGACTTTCCATTGGCATCCCTGCAGCCTCAGTGAAAGAAGTGTATTCACTGGAATTTCTTACACAAGAAACATTTTGGACTCTATTGCATAAAATGTCTGCAAACACAATGGAAGGCAGTTGCACTATAGTAAGAAATGCAAAGACCAGAAGTACAGCATTCCTTAAACATTAGTCCTCCCACATAATAAAGTGATAAGTATTCACTAGTTACTTGTTCTTTAGCCAGAGGAGTGCCTCAGAGAACATACTCCATTAGAAAAGCAATCTGCCCAAACCTTTCCTTCTCAAGGCAAAGAAAATTACTTCATTGTCAGAATTACAGTAAAAACAAAATAATATAATCAGTCTGAATAGGAGGCTGCCACTCTTATTCTGCCACTTTACAGCTGCAATCAATGATATGAAACTGAAGGGGACACGAAAGCCGACCAGCTACAGGAATTATTCTTCCTTCTGTGTGAAAGCTATCTGTAAGAACATGATCCAAAGACTAGAAACGTCCAGACTCTGCTACAATATGTTCCTACTAATAAATGTATCTTGCTGCCTCCTACAACCCATTGTTATTTCCAGGCTAAATTTATTCATTAGCAGGTTTATATCCATTTATCCCTCAGCTGACACAGTACCTTAGTTCAAGCATTTCGCCACCCTGACACATGCTTCCCGCTGCATTTGTAGACACGTCTCTTTCAGCCTTATTTTGCTGAGCTTACCAAAGCAGTTTTCTTGGCCAACGTGTGCATGGTCACATTATATGGGGCTGCCTCTCTTCCAGATGAGCAATGCACAAGCCAGCCCTTGTCCTACAACCCTCATCTCCGTGAGCACCCTGCCCTGCTCACGCTAACGAATTACAGGCAAAACTCTCAACTTCTCATACTCATCAGGGAAATGCATATGCTCTAGCTTAACTTCATCTGATTCAGTCGACCTGTACCACACACAGTGTACCTGAGAAGCTCTTACGAGTAGAACAGCATTTTTAATTTCTCCTGTTCACTATACCTGAGCATCATGTTTGCCATTTTCACTGACATGTCACTGCTGAATCATGATTATCTTGCAGCTGATTAGTATATTCGCCCATTGCTTCTTGTCAGTCGTTACACACTGATGAACCTCTAGCTGATAGAAATTCTTGCAATTAGTCCATAACCGCATGACCTTGCAACTTAATACTGTATTTCATCCTGTTTCTACCAGTTCACCTCAAATTCACTTAGCCAGTTTCATCTCATATTTGCATTAAATGATGTTTTCCAGCTTTAAGACATCAATGAATTTGCCTACAACTGGGTAAAAATGAAAAAGAAATGCATACTATTGATGCTTACACTACTCTGGAGTCTCTCTTTCAGACCACCAGTTCCTATCTTACAAAACATTTTTATTATTGCACTAAATTTTTAATCACTTCACAATTCATCTGCTCTGCACCACCTTTCCCACCTGAACAACACTTTACAAAGCACAATACCAAATATATTTCTGGAGACCTTATAAGTAAGGTTTGCTGTAGTCTCATTGCTTCAAAAAGAGTCAAAAGAACAAGGTTATCAGGCTGATCTATCACAATGTCTTATTTAGGTTGTTGTTGTTCCTTTATTATTTTCCTTTATGTTTTTGCTTACTTTTTCAGTTGGTAAGTTCACAGTCCTTGCATAATAATTCAGACTCATGGGTATACAGTTGTCCACATGTTTTTAGTTTGTTGGTTGGGTTTTTGTTTGTTTGTTGCTTGGTTGGTTGGGTTTGTGTGTGTGTGCTTTGTTTTTGTTGTTTGTTTCTTGTTGTGTTTTGAATATACGTGCTATGTACAGCATTCTCCAATTTGTATATAGCACTCCAGTTTTAATAGACTACAAGATCCTTGCTAGTAGTAATTTCACATGTCAGTTTTTTCACTGTTAGAGAGTGACACGTATGTTGAGTATAACCATTTTTAAGGTATGTTATAAAGTTCCCTCATAAAACTTTTTTCCCCCGAAGACAGTCGTGGTAAAGTTGTCATTTATGGAAATGGGAGATCTTTTTGGTTAATCATTGAGATATTGCTTTCTTAGCTGAAAGATTGTTCTTAACTTTGTTGAAGTGCGACATTTTGTCTTGCACAGAAATATGGTAAGCTCATCCGACAGGTTTCTGAAGCACAGGAATTATTTCCGTTTTCTCTCACAGATATACAAATATTGATAAATAATGAAAGTAGAAAAAAATTGTCAAAACCCATAGATTTACTTTACTGACAGTAACTCCATTTAGTTGTAGTATACTACAGTTCACTGCAGAGCAAAGGATAAACTTTTTCACCTAAAACTTGTAGCCATTTTTCCTCACATAATTTATTTCCTTATGATATAAAGCCTGTAATTTCCTTGAGAGGCAGAATCCAATTATTCCCTAATTAAGAAAAACCATGTCCTTTGTTTAACTGGAAGGGATCCAGATTCAAATAGTTGAATGTCCTTTTTTGTCACCATTAACAAAAAAGAATTCTTATGTTTTCAGGAAATAGCATCAATTATTTCTTCTAGATTTAATTCCTGGAAGAGGACTCTTATCTCAGACCTGGGTAGACCGAGTATCAGGGACAGTTTTACAACACTTCACTAGATTCAAACTACAGTTTCTGTACATCATAAATATTCCAATTTGTATATCTAGGAGTTGCACTTTTAAAATAACCGGCTGCAGAGAGATCCTTGTACCTCAAGCAAAGAGCAGACTTGCAAATATTTGCACAAGTTTGACCTGATCTCAGTGTGGGCTGGGAATTATGTCTTGATATTAAAATTCCGACCTGCATATGTGCACTGGAAAACAGGTATACTATGTCATTTGCATGTAAAAGTGCATGCATACTTTTGAAATTCTCCAAGTCTTAACTGCTGCTTGTTGGGAATATATAATTTCTTTTTAAAACTTAGTTCTACTCCCATAGGATAGCTGACTGGGACTTGAGAATATCTGGTAGACATTGTTATTTATAAGGCTTAAAAGCAAGGACTCCTCCTTTCCCCAATAGTATAGTACCCATGATAAATTTGTCTTCAATTTCATTATAAAGGGTTCCCAAATTATATAGGGATCAACATCTCACAAAACCATACGATAATCTTTCACAATTTCTGTTTTATGCTAAAAGAGAGCGAGAGGGAAAAAATTCAGCAGATGAGCGGGGAAAAAAAAAAAAAAAAATCATTCAAAATTCAGAACAGCTAAATAGGTCATTCAAGTCTTATAATAATCTCCAGTATCCAGAAGCAGGTGATGACATCGGTAGTCAGGAACAGAAATTAAGAATACAGAATGCTGGCATTTTTTGCAGACCTTATAGGTCTCATGAACACTGGACTTTCTCTAGCACATGTGAGGCTCTATGGGGTAAACCTTAAATACATTAATAAGTGTATGAAGGCAAAAATATGTATGAGAATATGCAGGACAGCCCCACAGCCTCAAAATATCTGCATTTTAAGCCATTCAAATACAATAGATACTACTTAGAGTCCTTTAAATAGTGCTGAAGATATCATGGTCACTTTAGTTAGCCAGCTAAGGAAACAGTTAAAAAACTTCCTCTCTCTCAGTCTGCAGAAAGTAACTAATCCATTGATTTAATTAGCAACTTTGCTCTACTCATAAAAGTATGGTAGCACTCTTCCCATGTCCTCACCTGGAGCTACAAAAAGTTTGCCTATAATGGGAGAATTGTTGTGGACACATGACGGAACTTTTCTGAGGTGATCGCAGAAGTACCTACTGAGCCTTCTATTTTTTTTTCCTAAAATATTCAAACCTAAGAGACTGATAACCAAGGTCTGAGGTCCACGTCCTCACCTTTCCTGTACCCTCAGAAGCCAGTGATCACAGCCAGCGAGAAACCTGCCCTAAGCATTTTACAAGTCTACCAAAACCACAGCCCATTAAATGACCCATAAGACTGCATCACCACATCAAAGCCTTTCTGGGTTATTTAGGAAAGGACATATATTAAATAGCAGAAGTCATTTTCTCTTTCAGTGCCCTGCCTGCTCAGCTCTCTTGTGAAGATTTTATGTCTTCTACCCATGGAAACTGAGATGTGAAGCAAAAATCTTTGTTTGGAGCTACTACAACTGTGGGATTCACAGCATTCACAGGCACTCAGAAATTTTATCAGATACATGGATATACTGACAGTCTCTTTCAAAGTATCATTCTATACAAGTCATTCAAATAGAAATTAGAATTCAAGAAGAGAAATACATTTTTCTGAAACTTCTTGTTAATCTTCAGGATGCAATAAAAATTGATAAAATGTTATAGCAAAACAGAACTGCAAACAGTGAACAACAGCGCAAAATAGGAGGCTGCAAAATGATACCCATTTTAATGCTACTGACAGTCTCCTAGTTTTTGAGGACTGAAAGCAAAAATAAAGCCAAATAAAAATTGGACTTTCATTAAGAGCATGCATGACAACATTACATTGAAACACAAGGAGCACAGCTTGGAGTGAACATTATTCTTTTTCAAGGTTTAGAGACTAGTAGGATGAGTGAAGTTCCCTCACAGGACACAAAAAGACCACTGGAAGTGAGGTGGAATGCCCCTCAGCATACCAGCTCTGAGTCAGAAAATGAGATGGAGAGGCCCACTATGCATGCTTTCCTGTAAATCTTCTTTCCTTATCCCAAACAAGGTGCATTAGAAGCAGGACTGCGCTCTCCCTATCCACTTTCAGAGCAGTTCTATGCTTAAGACACCAGCAGGAAGGATTATGCTTAATGTTCCACAGTTTAGAAAGAAAACTGAAGGTATGTTTTCTTGAGCACAGCTCTTCATGCCTCTCGTACACAGGGACAAGCAAAATGGCCTGAAGTCATTAACGCCACTGCATTTAAAGACTGCTGCGTTATCACTACCTCTTACAGCGAGAGTTGTGAAACTTCTTTTTTGCCCAAAGGTTTTACGAGCTCTAGAAAGGCCTGAGTACGGCAGGAATCTGGCCAGTAGCCAGGAGCCTCCAAGTGCTGTCTCAGTTCTAAACCCCAGCATTTAGTTTTTCTTGCCGCAATGCTGTAAAATCTGCTTTAGCTGTGAACTTTCAGCACTGTGTGAACTTTTACTCCAGCACCACGAGGTGGCACCACAACAAGCCACAAAAACCTGTTGAATCATCAGCAATTATGATCTTGCTCATTTAGATAATTAATAAAGCAATTGAGTAGGACTGTTTCTTTTTCAGGCAGCACTACAGAGATTACGAATGGATTTCTGCTCAGTGACTTTTCTATCCCTATAAAGCTGAGCAGCCAGTGTTTAGACTGATCCATTTCAAACAGCTGCTCGATACTGTGCTGAAACAGACACAACATAAATCAATATTTTAAAAGGCAATCAGGTATCCAATTTCAAGGTAATTTTAATCACATTTAGGAACCCTCATTTCACAGGCTGGCTCATTCAACTTGTCCTGCATGACGCATGCCCGGTGCCTTCCTCCCACACCAGCACCAACAACGAGCTGCTATCCAGTGAGTCTTCAGTGCTTGACACCTGCCATGGAGGGGCCCAGGCCCCTAATGAGAGAGGGAGAAAATGAGTTTCTAGGGTCTTTGGCAACATAAAAGGGACTCCAGGATCCAAAAGGGAATGATGAGCTGTATTTCCTGATGTCAGTCTGGCCAAGACTCTGGTTGGAGGTTCCAGCTGTCAAGTAGCTTCACTTTTCTGCTGTAAGAAAGCTTTCCGTCTCCCGACATCACGTTAGATACAGGAGTATTTACCGGAAAGGTTAAGCAACCAGTACATCCCACCGTGTCCCAGTCTGGTGCAGTGCATGCTCTCAGTCACAACACACAAAAGGCTCCTCATGTCTATTAAAGGCTTCCAGCTACTTTTTTAAAATATTGGAGTGTGTCTGATCACTATAATTCACATCTCCTGGACTATAACTGTGTTTCACCCTCCTGCTTCCTCTCAGGAACAATATTTCTAGCTTTTTCCTGCGGATTGGAGAGGGCATGAAAGGATAATATGACATGGTACAAACTGCTTTGTGCAATTCTCTAGTCAGCCTCTAGTGATCAGGAATGAAACAACATCCAGACCACACAGAAACATCCAGAAGACTTCAGCTTAAGCCTGAACCTGCTAAATTTGTACCTGCTTTATTTAAGAACAAAGCCTTTGTGTTTAATTATTATATTTGCCTGGAAAGTACACCATCAGGAATTTAGCCAAATACAATGCCTTTTTTATTTTTCTTCATCATTCTGCTAATACAACCTAACAAATTAGCTTTGTTTTTTGTATCGAGCTATATACTGGGCTGATATCTATAAAGCTTTTTCTTTAAACTCCAGATCCATTTCCCCATTAAAGGTCTGTGATACTGATTCCTGCAGTAGTTTCACAAAATTTCTTTGCAAATTTGCAATCTGATTACAATCAAACTCCCACAGCTCACAGAGCAACTCCAACACCTTATATTCTGCACAGTAATGGCTCCATGCCCTAGAATAAAAAGTCCATAGGACTGCTGAGAAAAAAATCCTTCTAAAAATGTTTAGAGTCTCTAAAAGCAGTGAATACTGTAGATACAGCTAGTCAGATATAATGTTAAAATTGCAGCTGAAGGTGGCTATGGCTGTATGCATTCTTTTCAACCTATTTTTCTTAAGCAATTTGACCTAAAAATTACTGCACTTGCAAAAAGAATATGGGTCAGACATCTTCAGCCTCAGACTTTATTTAGCAACCCAAATAAGATGGTCTTTTAATCCATTATCCAAGTGTGCTGAATCGTTCTGCATCAACTTTGTTGTGTTAATCAATGCACGCTGTCAGCAAGATTCAAATAAGCTTTATGTCATGTTTTCATAGCTGTAGCTTGAAAACAATTGGCAGGTGCTGTTGTCTATATGTGAATAAGGTACAGTCCTGCCAAACTTACTATTTTAGAAGAAATGCACTTTTTTCCAGAAGACCTTCCTAAAATCCATCTAGACAAATGCTTGCCCAGCTTCTTAGCATGGTTACAGAACATAATAGAAATACTGATAAATTTTTAAAGTGCCTGAAAAATTGCCCTTTTTATTTCTAGGTTTAACGAAACATGAACACAACAGATCAGTGAAACAAGCTACCTAGAAAAAAATGGAAAAATTCCTTACACTACTAACATCAGCCTTTGTCCTTTGGACTCAAGTGATTCTTTAATATTTGCATCTTAAAGTGTTATTTATATAAAAGTTTTTTTTTTTTTTTAAATGTGGTCATTGATAGAATCTGTGTACATTTGTTGTAAACACTGACAAGAAAGAAAAGCAGAAAGCCTCCTAGCTTAGAAATTGCCAGGTGTGTCACTCAGCAAGTTGTGTCAATCAAGCTGAGTATCTCAGCTTTCTCTCTAGCACTTTCTTTTAGGAAGCATGTGCAGTGCCAAGGCACTCAAATGCAGTCAAAATGGATTTGGCTTTTCAAATTAATACTCAGATATGCTTATTTGTTTAAGATTCCAAAATTCAGTCAGCTCCTCATTAATATAGTCTAAGGGAGTAATGTGCAGATAATTGCCTCTTTAGCAACCTAAGAGCATTGTTTTCCAAAATAGAAGTCTAAAAGAATCTGATACATTTTTTCCAAATATCTATCATTTCTGTAGGTAAACGGCAAATGGCGAATTTCAAATTTGTTGAAAACTTACTCTACAAAGATGATTTCAATGAAGTTCATTGAAGCTGAGGTTTCCTGCCAGCTTTCTCATCTGGCTGCTCAGAAGCCTACCAAGCTGGGTTGCTGAGGATACTGCACTTCCAATGCTGGGGCACCCAGTGCTCCCAGTATTTGCAGCTGCCTGGGCAGCCCCTGTGTGTGCTCTGGCTTCAACAGACAGTAACCTGTGACAGAAAGACAGTAACCTGGAGCAACTCAACAAGAAAAAGGCTTTTCTTCTACGGAAGATTGCAAACTTTCATGCTTTCTTTTTTATGAATTAAATGAAAATTTAAAAAACAACTGGTTTTCCTCTCTCAGATATTTTTGCTTCCATTCACACCAAACTCTTCAACTTAACAACCCATGAGTCACAAATACATCCAAAGGCCTCTCTACTACTGCTCAGTGAGGAAGATGACAACTCTTAGCACAGTTCCCACCCAGGCACCACTTGAATTAGAATGAAACAGATCTGGGCATGTCTCTGTACTCTGCGCAAGACCAGCAAAACCAAACCATAATGAATTACATCAGATGCAGCTTCGTGCCCTTGTTTCTAGTTTCTTCAACTTATATAGTCAGAAATATTTCTGCACTTTCGCTATCAAAAGCATAATGGCAATCCCATACAGACCCAAGAACTGCTCACATAACAAAAAGGAAACCCTAGCTACTTACATACTAGTGGAATACATTATTTTAAATATATTGCCCATCAAGTCTCTTCCTTGCTTTGTCAACTCTTTTCTAATAGATTAATCTATTTCATTAAGTACATTACGATATTTTCTTGTTCTTGTTGAAAAGCACTAGTTGTTCCCAGAAGTTTAAAATAAACCAGTAGTGCTCCAGGACAGTCACAGGATCAAAACAGCTACTTATTCACACACGGAGAGGCTATTCCTAGAAAAAAGTTGTATTTTTCTTTGGAAAAACACAATACTCAGAAACAAAGTGAGATGGCAAAATGAAAGAATGATAAAGAAAGAGGAGGGGAAAAAAGGAAAAAAGCATTCCTAACAAATGTATAATTTTTAAACTTCTGTTACTCTTGAGCAGAATCTTAACGTATGTTTCCTAACAAATACTGCTGAAGTTATCAAATGATCTTATATAAGAAGCCAAGATCACACTGTGGTTTTGCAAGAGCAAACAGCTGAAGGTTGTAAGAATCCCATCACTGAAAAGCATAAGAAAATGCAGCTGGTTTATATATTCAGAAATGTGGTATTAAAGGAAAAAAAAAAAAAGCCATGAATAAATTTATATAATGCAAGACAAAAACTACAGGAAGAATAACAGACTGACAATAACATAAGCATTTGTATTGCTCCCTGCACTGTTCTGTGTTTATTAAACACTTCTCAGAAGGATTAATTTCTGCTGCTGTTGACTGCAAGCAGGATTTTCACAAGACTTAGAAAGACCAACAGTTTGTGTAGGTATTTGGACGTATAACCTTTGTTTCAAGTAATGGAAACTTGTATCTCAAAAGCTTTCTAAAATTCCACAACACTAAATACATAGTTAACACATTCTAGCATTTTCTTTATTTTTCCTGGGGTGAAGTAGTCTGCTTGCATATGGATGCATATATGAATTCTTCATTAATGATTAACTCTTTAGCGACACTAATTAGTTTCACCTTTCCAAATTTGTGTTCGGCAAGTTCAAGTTGTTTCACAATTCTGCACCATCAGTGCTGGGAAATTAAAACAATATCTGTAAAAATTGTATTGAACAATAGTGACCAACTACCCGATGCAATTACTACTAAAGCCAATGAGGGTCTCTCTAATTACTTAAATAAGAATCAGAGTGAACCCCAAAGGCACACAGAGAGGTAATGCAATGACAAAAGTCATCTCCCACCGGTAGTCAGCAACAAAAGGGAAAGACAACACTCCAGTCAATTTACTTAACACAGGCTTGTGCTGCTGTGCTGTGAAATACCAACCTCACACAGGGAGCCCTGAAGCACAGATTCAGAAGCCATTCGCAATCTGTGTACTTCAAGGATAGCAATTTAGTCAATCGCTGGGTAGCAACAATAAGATCCTTTGCTTTAAATACCTCAGGTTAAATTTTGACTTGTGCAGAAAAACATTTGGACAAACACAAAAAAAAAGGGGAGAGGGCGAGTACTCAGTCAAGACAGGCTGTGTGCAGAAGAAACTCGACACAAGCACATATTATACTGTTTATTGCAGCACTGAAGTGCACAGCTCCACTTCTAAGAGAACCAACTCTCCATCCTGTTCTAACCCATAGAAAGTTAATTAAGCCATAGATTTAAGCACCTTAAACATACCTTGAGACATACTTTGAACAAGAAACAGCTTTCAGTTGCAGAAACTATCATCCCCAGGAACATATCTATTTAAAAGGCCTAAAACACGTAACCATAATCATGAATCTAACAAACCTAAAACCACATTCGTCGACACATTTAAAATAATGTATTAGAAGATAAAGCTAGTTTGCAGCTGGAATAATTTACAGATAAGACCTGTCTTTTATATCAGACGTGTTTTTTCTACTAGAAGGTTCAATACCTCTACTATCAGGACAGAGTCAGATTTATGACTCATGGTGGATGAGTTGCACAGATATAACCAAGTTTTCCAATAGCACTTTGATAGATGCTGAAGTTCTCTAAAAGAGCTAAACTACCTTCTTTTAAGAAAGGTAGATTTACAACTTGCAGTAACAGAATTGCTAGTCTTAAGGTCACCCCTCTTGAAAACAGAAATTTCATTAGATTAGGACATGTAAGAAACACGAAGCTTTCAGGTCTATATTAGATGCTTTTGAGAAACAAACAAAATCACAACACCACACACACAAACAAACAAAGAAAACCCAGCCAGAAAAAAAACCAAACCACAACAGAAGAAAAAGAGCATTTACTGCTTAGAAGGGAAACAGCAGAATGTGTCATAGCACTTCTAGTTGAAGTGATTTGAAACAGCAAAGCAAGTGCTCTCTTGTGGCTGCAGTGGTAACAATCACTTGTTAGGTTAGAGCAGTAAACAGTCCAAGAGAAAAAGCCATAGAATAAACAAACAAAACCCAACAGAAAATCAAACCACAAACAAAAACCACCAATCAAACAAACAAATTACCCCACAGAAACAGAGAAGCCTTTTATTTCCCTGATATGCCGCTAATGCATTAACTCAGCCACGCAGATCTGCTGACCACTATGACTTGAACCAAAGTTGAACCACCTGTATACGAACCAGCCTCCTGTCCGTGTTGAAGACCAGATCTCCCATTACATCATTTGCCAGATTTCCCCACTTACTTCAACAGGAATGCAGCAAGCCCCATTGACTGGGCTCTCGACCATTAAGTACTAGCTGTTCCAATCTAGCTCTTCCATTTCCAACCATGATACAATTACAGGATTCTGCAGCAACTTGAGCTCTCCCATAGGGCTTGCTAGAGCTTCGATTCTGCACAATGGACCCACAGACAAGATAACCCTAGAAAGGTGGAGAAAGAGCATGAGATGCTTTGCCCCAATATAAACAGACCATTTGCCAAAACATTGAAGATTTTTGAATTGCTTACCTAGCTCCAAGTGTGAGCAGAGCATACACAGGTCTGCCTGAATCTTTCTGTATAGAAATGACACAATATCCTTTAATTTCCTAGGCTGTATGGCTTCAGTAATTCCTCTTTGACAATCTGGACAACACCTAGCATCAGCCTAGAAGCAAAATGACAACTGCTAAACCTAGGATGGGCAATACTGCTTAAGAACTAGATAAATAAAAACACTACTTGAAAGTTGCTGAAACATGTGAAGAGGAGTGTTCTTCCCTCTGACATTATTCCCTAAAATGAAATATAAACCATTTAAAATGGAAAGCATAAAGCATAAGCATACAAAATTCAGTAACACAGAACCTACATGTTAAAATGATAGCTTTCTGGATAAATAGCATGTGTTATTCCCTCCAAAACCACCATAACATTTTTTTTAATCTAATGGGAACATAAACTTGAAGGAGTATGATATTATTAGCATATAAAGATTTCCCAGAGGTGTGAACTAATCATAGAAAAATTTGTACTTACACAGCATCCTGCCCATCATGAGAATTCCTTTAGTGTATCTTTCTAATAAAAGGTGTGGGAACAAAATCAAAGCCATCTAAGTAACAACTCACCAAATTACCAGTTCTCAGATGACAGACTGGTGGTTAGTTGACTGCAATTCGTAATTTCCTATTACCCTAAAAATGCATATTCATATATTCACCAACGAATTTAGCAGAGTTGATAGCTAGAAAACAACCTAAAACTGATGATTACAGAAACTCATGCCCTTGAATTCAGTGCAGGATGAACTTCTCCTGTTAAAAAGTTCGTATCATGTTTACAACATAGTCTCATGAGCTCTTTAGGGAGAACATTACGTAAAGCATTTCTTGTGAACCTTCCCCCTTGTTGCCCCTCGTTCCCCCTCCCCAATCCAATCCCAGCAATTACACTGCTACAGCTGCTCATTTCATTGCAGAACAAATTGATATGGATTAGCAACAATCCTGTAAAAGACAGCTGGGCTGGATTTCTCCCTTTTAATTAGAATGATTTCCTTAACTTGTGTTGCTACAAGTAAGGAGGCTGAGTGGGTCAGAACAAGGAAGCAGGGGAGGGAAGAATCAGCACAGCAGGAGCTAAACTTGGACTCTGCTTCTGAAACTATGATTTTCATGAATGGGTATGACTTCTTCCAACCATGACACCGATCATTGCAACTGAGAGATTAGATATTTCCCATATTGTCTTTTGTAAGTGAAGTTTATTTAATTTTATTTAATTTGCATAATTTAGGACTTAGAAAAGGCCACATCCTCAGGAGGGATATAACTAATTGTAATCAGCTTTTGTCTGGCATCTCTAGATTTAGTGATTTACAGCAAGTGAGAATCTTCTCTGAGAAGACCATCATCAAACAATCACGGAGTTTATATCAGTAAATAGGAAGATATCTACTTTCTTGACTTCTTTATAAATTTAATTGAACTGTGTTCTCTTCAGACGAAGTTGTTATTATTATAGGAGACATCCAGGGAAAATTTGTAGATCACTTTCTAACTTTGGTGTCATAGGAAATTCATTAACAAATTAAGGTATTGCAGACTGGATGGAAACTGGAACAGATGGCCAGTCTGCAGGACCACAGGAAGGTACGAGACACTTAAAGGACTCATTTTTAAAAGCCATTTTGAAAAGTATCCTGTCTGCAGGACAACTAATAAGTCAGTGAGAATTTCTTTTCATGATAAAATGTTTTTAACTGTATGTCCTTGCCTAGTTTTCTTTTGTGGATGGATTTCTGTAAAAGTCAGACTGACCATAATAGAACAGTCATAACAAAGCCAGCCTGGCTGTTCTGGCCAGACAATAGTAAATTCGGCGCTTCTGTGAGTCATCTTCCACAGAAGTGATATGTGAAGTTCAACAAAGTTATTTCTCTGTCATTATTCTGGCAAAGAGGCACACATCACTAACGTGTGAACACAGGAAAAGAGCACTGAGTGGGGGAACACTATTCACAGGATCTTTTATTACCATGACAAACTAGAGAATGCGTTCAAGATGAGTTTGCATGGTTGCCTGCCAAAAATATTAGCATTTTCCCTGTAAGATGACAATATTTGATCTGAGGTCACTGACAGAAAACACAGATCTGGACCCTCATTATGACATCCTTACAGTCCCTTTCCACGACACCGACATCCCTCACATAAGTTAAAAAAACTGTGACCATGAAACAGACAGGAACCAGGACTGAATATGCTGGGATAGAAATCTGGATTTTGGAAAACCACAGTGCTATTTGAAATGGTAAAGAAGAGTTACTCATGGTTTAACAAAACCACATTACTAGCTTTCTTGGACCATAGATCAGTAAACAAGCACATATATATGCAGCTCACTAAGAAAGACATAATTCAGAGAAATTCAATTAAGATTGACTGCCTGAAGAACTCAAGAACATGTTCATTAGCCAAGAAACACTGTAGCAATGTTTGCGCTTTGAATTAACAGAGGACCAGCTTGCACCCCAAGCCTATCCATTTGAGGGCTGACATAAAACACAGTCAAAACACCTTAACTTTTCCAAAAATAGGGTTCTCAACCTTTCAAATTGTGGAATGGCTCAGCTGTTTCTAAATGCCACTGAATCAAATCCAGTGAAACTTCTAAAAAGATATTGTGACAGTAACCTTCACCATCATTTCCTGACTGTGTTTTGCTTTTCTTTTTTCCTCTTAACAAGGCTTGATCTCACTGTCTGGCTGGCCATTAATCCGCTTTCACCAAGTACCAAACTAATGCTTGCTGCATTAAGGCATTGCAAATCCTCAAGGTGTAAGTTACACATGATTTAGTATAAAAGGCAAGCACAGGGCTTGCTCTTCACTACAGCTATCCCCAGGAAGGCAAGTAGAATTCAGGTAAGTTTTCATCAGATTCTGATCAAGAAATCTTTTCTAAAATTACAAGCACTTTATGTAATTCATTGCTTCTGAAAAATAGATTGTCCTTTGCTCTCTCTCTCTTGCTTCTTTTTCTTTCTCCTTAAAGACAAGACACATTCACTGTGCAGAAACTTAGATAAAAACAGTTCATTGAAATTGGTATGGTACTCTGCTATTATTATTCTGCAAAGATTGCTGACATGCCATTTCAGTCACTCAGGAAAATCAAACTCCTTTAACAATAAACAGACAGATCTATTTAATGGCTTTATCCTATGTTCTCACTGATGTTTCTGAAAGCTTGCTATTATAGAACCCCTTGAGGATAATGTGAAGACTCAATTTCTCCCTATTTCTATAAATATTTCCTGTTGCAAACACCTACACATTTATCCAGTATAGATACATTTTTTGCTTTATACACAGGATGAAGACACTTAATTGTTACCTGCTGTTATTTTGCTGGAAAGCAATTTGTTGCAACAGCTGTCAGCTCACCAATATTACTATAGCAGTGGAAAGAGAAGAATGTGAATTCTGCATTACGGTGAATGCCACGTGGTGCTCAGGATACTGCTTCACAAGGGTGAGAATCTTAAATTTAGTTTCAGGCACCAGAATTAAATATTCCAAGTGATGTATAAATAACCCATTTCTCTAGTTGGTAAAAAACACATAGGCAGGATGTGCCTTGTGAAAGAACAGGTTGAGTAACTGCTGTGCAGTTTGACGGGAATGTAGATACACAGTTGGTCTGAACCACAAAGGGAAGGTTGAAGAGATGCTGGTAAAATTCAGATCTTTAACTGGCTGCACACATTATGTTTGTATTGTTTAACTAGAGTTGAAAGTATTGCAATCTGGAGCTCTGCCTTGTGTTCCGTTTGTGGTTGCAAACGGATAAAATAAAGCAGCGATTACTATGTAGACTCCTCTACTATTCCAAATAATTTGAAGAATAAAGTAACTGATCAGCAAGATTGTCTCGTGATGGTATGACATGAATTTGCCATATCAGCCCTCCTGAAAGGAGAAATCTAAGGATCTAGGTGAAATAAGAAGAATGTGATCCAAATCCTTTTGATCTCCATGGGATTTTCCCACCTGTTTAATTAATTTTCACATCAGGCCCTTTATTTTATAAAAATTTGGAATTCTACCCCATAAATGAATTTCAAAATAGGTATTTCCTTCTTGTAATTTTCAGGATCCAGTATATAAATATCCACCAGTATCATCCCTTCAGCAAACATGTACCTTCAAGGAGGTTGTGTATGAAACAGTGAAGATCCCTGGCTGTGGTGATCACCCCGAATCTTTTTATTCGTACCCGGTAGCTACAGAGTGTCACTGTGAGACCTGCGACACGGACAGCACAGACTGCACCGTGAGGGGCCTGGGGCCATCCTACTGTTCCTTCAGCCAGAATGGAAGTAACCAATGAAGGGTACTTGAGACGGCAGTTTGGCTTTAGATGCTCACTTGTAAAGAAAGGTACTGATCGGGCTTAAGTGGAAGACAATAGGCAAAGCTATGAAACAAAGATTTTTAAGGCCAAAATGGGAGAGCTACTGACTAAACTTGTCTTTCAGGCTTGCTTATCCCATCAGCTTTCTTAGAATCGTTTTCGTAGGTCTATAGAATGCTACCTCCAATTCCTTCTGCCTCCTTCTCTACTACACCTTCATTCTTTATATTACTGTATTTCCACTGCCTACTTCACTTAACTTATTCTACGCTATCCTGTCCTATGCCTTCACAAAGTTCCCAAGTTCCAGGTCTTTATTATCCCCTGCTTTCCATCTCTTCTTGAAATGCACTTCTTTTGAAAAGCCACTGGTTTTCTTACAAACAACATCTACGCTCTCTCTTTTAGTTGGACTGCAAACCTCTCTCAGCTGAGGTTTCCACTTTTTTTGGCAAAATATTTCATATAGTCATTATGCTCTGTAAATAATAACAGCATGTTTAAGAGCCAAAAGTCTAGGTTCAAATGTCGAACGTCACCTGAACACTTATTCTTTCTTGCTAAAGCTTGTTAGCTCAGACTCAGTACCACAATAACACAAATAACATGAACTCTAGTTCATACCTGGCTAACTTGAAAAAAGGAATAATCAGCTGTCTACTTTCACCTGATTAAACATATCTTAAGTCAGTTAATTCTGAGAAATTTTGCCACCTATCAGAAACACTGGATTTCCTCTCATTATGCAACTAAATGTAATAATGAGATTTTTTTTAACACTGTTTAAAATAGGAGTCTCATGAATTATTTAGGGATGAATATAGAGGTACATGATCCCAATAGTGTAAACATGGTGTGATAACAGGCCTTTAAAGTAGTTCACAGTAGTCTCTTCTGAGAATGGAGGTTCACAGAGTTCTGCAGCAACCTAATTCTGCAATGGCCAATATGAAGTTGGGATGGTCTGGAAACAAGCTGGTGGACTGACTGAATTAGAATGGAAAATTATCTGAAACCTGCAGAATTAAATCCTATCAGGAAAACTAAAAGATACTGCTCTTCATCAGAAACAATCGCCTACGCAAACACAGAGTGGAGAGGAACTGGTTCAGCAGCAGTTCGGCACTGAAGACTTGGAGGTTATACAAGCTAAGTATGAGTCAACACTGCGGAAAAGTGGGAATTTGAGGAGTGGAGCCTACAAGACACAACCTACTACCACCACTCAGTTCAAAACAACAAGGACCTCAGCTGAGTTGTTATTTCCAGCTTTGGACACAGAACTTCAAGGCATTGAAAGTCCACAGAAGAGCAATAAGAACGGAGAGAGGCCTAAAAAACATCTTGAGAGAAAAAGATATAAATAAATGCGGTGGTTTTGCTTATGGAAGGTAGCAGGGGGGAAATCACTGGAACCTTTTACAAGCTTGAAGACTGTTACAAAGAGAAAAGGAACAGTCAGTTCTCTGTGTTCATAGTGAACAGAACAACTAATGAAAGATTCAGAGTAGTCACTCGCACATCTGAAACATGCAGACAGCTTGACACTGAAATAAACTCTCAGGGGGCTGAGGAAGGATGGAAGGAAAAGAGTAGGGTCTGTGGAGTAGTGACCACTACAGGTCTTCAAGAACACATTGAACCTGTTAGGAATGACAGAGATAAAGTTAATTCACCATGAGAGAAGGGAATGAAGTAGATGACCTCTTGATGTCACCTGGCGTGTCTGCTTTTGAGACTCTTACAGACCTGTTTATTTAAACAGAATTTGTCTGTTACTCTGGATGTCTCTTATAATAGATAATAGATATTTTAACTTATTTCATTTTTAGCTTTTTTACTGAAAGATATTAGTTGTTGCAATTTAATTTTATTTATAATATTAATTCACATGGACATTTTCTTGGGTCATTTCAGTTTTAAACATGAGTTGACTTCATTTAAAACTAAGCATATTATTCATAGCAGGAATTATTCCATTCTGGATGAGAGAATTTGGAATTAAAATCGCAAACCAGAGTAGCTTGTAGTAAAAAAGTATGGAAAAATACATGTTTTCAAAATAGATCTGTAAACACCTGTATTGTCTGTTGTGCATTTTGGAATAATAAAGATAATTTTGTTGCACTTCTGTTATGTATGTCTTAATAAGCTAATTAAAAAAATTTAAGAGTCCACCTGCCCACTTTACAATGCTTCAAATCACACCTCTTCTTCCTCCCTCATAATTTTTTTCATGTAACTAATATGCTCACCTGAGCCATATTTGCATTGTAGGGCCAAATCACATCAAGTAAAAGACTGGTAGATTTTAGCCTGATCCAGTAATGTGATGATGAAATATTACATACTTGTGACACAACAAAATTGTGGATGAGAATAAAGATTGTCGTTAATATTTTAGTTAAACTATAGGGACTAGAACCTCCCCAGAGCTGTGTCCGCATCTGTGTCACAAATTAGCTTGCATGTGAAAACAAAAATCATACAGCTCTTCTTTTATCCATCAGACAAATGCACCACTCATTCTCATTTTGCAAACGAACCTACTCAGAACCTCAAATCTAAAACTGTAACTAATGTAGTCAAAAGAGCATTGAGGTTAATATCAGAATGCTAGCAAAAAAATCCTAATCATGCATCACTATAAGCTTCCGGACTCTCACCTCGTATCTCTCACACATCTTAGGTACCAATGCTGAGGGAAATACCAAGTCCTAGAAACTCAAAGATGCAAAGAAAAAAGTGCCCTCCATATAAGCACTAACCCCTGCCAACAAACTGTAGCCTTTGGGAAGCCTGCTTTCCAACACTTTCTCAATTCCTGTCCATTACCAAGGTGAGAGTTCTATCCAAATCTCTTCCTTAAAGCTGGCTGTTTGAAAAATGGGTAGATCGTCCATCAAAAGCTTTCTGTTTTTCAAAAGATCAATGATAAACAGCAAACAAATAATTTGTTGAATTTATCTTCTTTTTCTAACCATAAGTGATCACACAAAAGGCTCAGGAAACATATAAGTCCCAAATGAAGTCTTCTGTTAACATCAGTGAGCTTTGAATACATGCCTGCATTTGTATGAAACTATCATTGGCATTCTACTCTGAAGTAAAATCCATTCCAAAGTCAGTCAATAATTATTTGTTGTTCTACAGACTAGTGGCAAATGTTTCACTGTTGGTAGTTTCACTTATAGAAATTCAGAAATTCTTACAGACGGCTGGCCTGACTTGAAGATATTTTGGACTACCTTTGACAGTTTGTGAGACAGACTCTGACTTTATCTTCTCAAAGTTCTCTTTCCACCCAACGTCCAATTATCATTTCATTAAACGTACTTTTACACCAACGTTTTTTCCAAAATTTGTAGTGAAAGTACATGCAAGCCATGAATATCAACGTTGTCTGAGGTCCAAATCTGCTTTGAATTATTAAGAAAAACATTTAAGAAGTGATTTGTATGCTCTTTGCCAGCTCTGTCATGATGAATAAATGGGAACTCTGTCAACAGGTGAAAGTCTCAGTATGACATGCTACTCTAAATACTAAACTGGCAGATAAGCTTTTAGAAACATTCCTAATAGAGTCAGAAGTAGATTTTCAAAAAATTCCTACCATGACCCTAACCCTTTCCACTGAACTCAACAGGTAAAATGCTTTTCAACATCAATAGAACTATTCTGCCAAGAGTGAACTTTTCAAAAAATGCGTATCAATTCTATTTTTAAAGGCAGGCTCTGCAAAAAGACCTTACAATATGTCCGACTTCAGCCACCAGTCTACGGAAACTAACTTTAGAGGTAGTAAAAACTAAAATGGACAGATCTACAGATTTACTCACAATTAAGTAAAATTATCTCTTTTCTTGCATCACACTGAAAGCAGCAAATCTGGAAAACTATAACTTATAACCCCCTGGTGAAGGCATACAGCACAGAAGCAATACATAGTGTTGAACTGTCCCCTAATGATCTTGGAGAGGGACACAATGCAGGATTCACTGTGTTGTAATTAATTAAGTCTTTCAAATACCCAGATGTATAGATAAACTGCATGAAGATAAGTCACCTCTGCCACCACATCTGTGGGTGAATTAATACTTTCTATCATTTATTATGCAGACAGTTTGACCTTGATCTTAGCAGTGTCTGTGCCAGTTGTACTTGAAGCTCTCCAGACATCAAGATGGGAACACGAAGTGCTGCAGCAGTATTCATAGTCCTACTAATTGAAATGACCGCTTAATCCCAACTGCCTTTTTAGGTAGAAGCATACCTTGATTTTACAGACAAACAAAGAAATACAAGTGCCTCACCTTGAAGCTGTTAATAAGGTATCAACATATTAGCATCACCCCGGTGTTGTCGATGCTCAGCTATAATTCCCTGCCTAAGTTCTGTAAATCATTCCTCTTAGCTTAAAACAGGTTTAAACTTGCCTTTATAACTTTTGGCAGATAACTGGGCTCACAATGTATTGTACCATAAGGAAGAAATATACATGTTGTATTAACCTAGCCGATGAATAAAAATGTATTAGTCATCCACAAATACTCAGATAAATCTCACCTGAGACAGAGGCCATTACAAATAACAGGTGGAAAACAGGAATGACGGGACTCCAGCTTGTACCTGTGAAGTTGAGGCTGCACTTCACTTGGGCTATTTGAATGGGAAGGGGAAGATGGTTTAGCGTGGTGTTAATACACTATATTCCTCCTTCACTCTCCCACCTCACAAAGTGCATTTTGCTTTGTCAGCATGCAATACTTAGCCACACACCTCAATTTCATTAAAAAAAATACAACTAGCATCTTCGTTGAAACTACAGGAAAAAAAAAAAATCTACCAAAAAAAAAGAGCTAAGCAGCTTATCTGAAAAATTCATTTGAGGATGGCAGCCTTGAGATTAGTGTCTCCCCTTCACGCGGGCAATGGGATCTATAAAATTTTTCTGTGTATCTCAGGTTTCTCTTCAATTTATGTTATTAACATTAGCTATCAAAGCCTTGGTCTTTCAGTGTGACTTATACCAACAGACATTACAGCAGCTCACAAGGCTGCAGTCTCTGGGAAATACAGAAAACGAGACAGGAGGAGGGTTAGGGAAAGGACATATTTTCAAGAAATCAAATGTCAGTGTTTCATTATGTGTAGGTGGGGAAGAGAAAGAATTAACTAGCTATGCTTCCCAGTCATTAACCGTTAGTTTTCTTTCGTGTAGCAACTACAAGAGGCAAGAGGTAAAGTCTTACTTCAAGCTGATGGCCTCTTAATTCACTGAAAAAAATACAAGAGTGTCAGATGTATGACATTATTCTGTATGAGAAAGGAAGGTAAATTCTAGATCTAGTATCTTTGGATTACATTCAACTATATCAATATACATTGAATAATACTATAGACAGAGGTGTTTTTCAGCCAGAATATGAATCTAACTCCTCAAATACATCCTTCAAGACACATAAGATAATCCAGCATTATCCAATTGCTTCTAGAATAAAAACTTTCAGCAACTTCAGGAATCCAATTTTTCTCTCACTTCATGTGTTCACATTTAAAGTTTCATTCAAAAATTATCTTAGCTTTCATTATCTCCCTCTCTCATTATACAGTATTGGCAGGTCTTGATGCTTTTGTGAATGCTGTGGAAATTCCTAGTCAAAATAATAGAATAATGAACAAAAATGTTAATAAGTTAGAAAGAAAACTTTTGGTTAAGGCACTGTAAAAATGTATGTCACAATGAGGTAAAGGGTTATGGAACAGGTCTGTGCCTTGGTAATACTTGCCTTTCTAAAGAGGCATTTAGAATCATCAACAGCATGATTCTGTATAACACAAAAGTAAGGTCTGCACTTCAGCTAGAACAATGATCAAGAAATAATAAAGATAGTTTAAAATTAATTCTGCCCACACTACCAAAGACAGCTCTGCCAAGCAACAGATCTGGCCCAATCTGTTAAACTTCTTCCCTATATGATTTTCTCCTTTTAGAATAAATATCTGAATCTTCGTAAGAATTCTAAATCACATGTGAGCTAATGCTTTAGACGGGACACTGATTTAGACCATCAGTGTGAATGGATGCAAATTTTACTGCATTGGCTTTGTTTACATGATCTAACCTTAAGACAAGGAGATACTGATCTATGAGTATCTGGACATGTTCATACACTTGGATTATTATGTCTGGAACTCAAAACCACTTTACACTGTGATGCCTAGTTCAGGGACAATGTAAAAGCATAACCAAATCAATTCCTGTCTATGCACAATCGAGCTACTTTATATTTGTTACTCAGCACATACAACACATGAAGGACTGACTGTAAGCAGAGTGTAGAAACTACCTTGTCAAATTCCAATATCCAGCCAATAAATTAATTAGACATAATGAAGGCACAGCAGTTTGACAAAGATTCGGTTCACCCCAACACAAGTCCGAAAGATCACATCTAAGAACAAGCACTGTAGTTAATGGAAAGTGTGTTGTCTCAAATGGTCTTATAGACTCCAGAGAACCATTCTAAGAATATTTGTATTTGTCTATTCAACACTACATTATTTTGAAATATTTATTTTAAGAATATTAGGATAGCTAGTGGGATTACAGAGTATTCCAATGTAGCATCTGAGGAATATCCGTTTAGTTTTGCTTCTACTGTGTAGACCAATATTGCTTTAATAATCAAATACAAAATAGCATGATAGCAAGCCTGGGAATGAACAGCATTACATCGGAATAACTAAACCTCACTTATGAATTTCAATGCTTCAGGCGTTAAATACCGAACAGTTTGTGATGCCCTGAAATAATTCAGTCCACGTCCTTTCAGTAGATGTCTGATCTATTAAATATTCACAACACTTTGAAGACTGCAATAGTGTCAGATCTCAAATTAGAAAATTTCCTTTTAATGTCACTCTTGCGTTGATTTCTGTCATATTATTTCAGGTTATTCGCCACATCTCAAACTAGGTAATATTAACAGCACAAAAAAGGGTCTTCTCTTTCTTGGTAACTCAGTACGCCATATGAAAGAACCAAGCAATTCTGCTTTTGACATATATAGCCCCATTGACTTCAAAATGGGAAAAGTGAAGTGCCCAAGGGTTTGGCAATCAAGAGGGGAGACTTCAGGACCTCCTGATTTCTCACTCTAGCAAAGCTGCATAAAACCACAGTTTGAAGTATTACACAATTGGTAATATTACTGCACTGCACCAGCTTATTAAAAATGTATCCTTATACTTGATCTGAAAATAAAATAAAAGTTTATTGCCCATGACAGAAGAAAGAAAAAGTGATAAGTGTCAAATTATAACTCTACTGCTAGACAAAAAGAACCTAATGTAGACTTGCCAGGTTTTGAAAACAGACAACTGAACTGGGAAACCCCTTCAGTCTTGGTATTACATCACTACATAAATCCTTATTATGTTAGATGGCTCCAAAACCATTATGCAAACAGCTGTTCAAAAAGCACTGACACAAGATCTTCCATACATCAGGAACTTTGTGTCATAATCGGATTCCCCTACTTGAAATACGTCACATTCTCCCAGTGAACATGTCTGTGCCAGGCAAAGGAATTCCTGCTTACCTCAAAAGATTCCTAATGAGAAATCCACACAATTTAGTCCTCCTTTCAATTTGAGAATTATTTCCAAGTAGACGTTGATAACTGGTTTGTTTGCAATGGATAATGCAACCTAACAGCACTACAAAGCAAGATGCTTTAGTCACATTTCTTCCTCATATCAATGAGGGGACACAGTAAGGGACTTATTTTCCCAATACATTCCAGTTACTGTGTGAGTAATGACATGGCAATAAATATTGCTAGTCTGTTTGTGACGTGACTAGGACTAATTAGTGTGAACCTCGACATGCTATGAAACATTTGACAATCTAAATTTTTGTCAGTGAAAACAAAGAAACTAAAAGCACTGGAGATCTCACAGTTAAAACAAGTTCAGTAGAATCACCACAGCACAAAACAAAAGACCCTCAGCCATTGCCAAACACTAGAGCAAGAAATCAACTACAGAATCGAAAACGTTACAAGCAGGAATTAACTGCATAATATACTCTAGTCAAGCATTCCCTCCCTTGAAACCTGGTTTGCCATTTTCCTTCTACAGGGAAAGACTCAGGTGTCTGAAAGACAGGTATTCAAGGAACAGATACCTCAAATTAGTCTTAATTTCACATCAGTAGAGTTATACAGACAGAGAGCTATTCTGGATTCTGGAGAAGCAAAAGCTTCTTCCCAAAAGAAAAGAAGACACAAAGGAAACTATAAACTTGCAGAATTAAGCAGAAACAGACCATGCCCTTGCAAATAGGCTTTTCAGTATTTATCAACTGTTATGCAGCTTAGTGACTGGTTCTGATGACAATTACTGCATCTCTGACTCAACAGGTACGGACATTGTTAAGGGAAAAATATATCATGCTGGATAATGCATCACGTATCTCAGCAGCAACCTCTCTCAGTCCCAAAGGTGCCCCAGCGATGACTCACCTTGATGGGGTTTCACACCTGGAAACTGAGGCTGAGGGGAGCAGTCCTGGGGAGGGCACAGACAGGGGGGTGCCTTCCTCCAAGTCCTTAATTTGGGTTCCCACTATGCCTTTGTGCTTCTCTGGCCTTAGAGACACGCCTCTGATGGGCTGAGCTGAGCATGACTTTGGCATCCCTGCCTGCCCTTGTCTATCTGTGCTCTTCTCTGGGTGTGCAGACAGGCTTTTATCACGGAATCAAACAGACACAAGCCAATAATAGAGCTGAATATTTATGAAGCATCAGTTTCTGCTGTTCACACTCACTCCAGAAGTAAAATTTAAAATGCTGATCATCATCTGTTTGTGAAACACAAAGGTGTGTACAGTCTCTCTCATGAAGTCAACTGTCAATTCTTGAACTCGAACTTGAATTTATAAATTTTCCCTATTGTTTAGCAAAACTCCAAGAGACGAATAGTCTTTCTTTGGCATCCATTTAACACATCAAAGATCGCCAGCCTGGCAAATCTTACTGCCCTTTCACTCTCTTAATTGATGCTCAGGATTTCAGGTTGTGTCACTCTTTGTAAGGCTTTCAGGTAAAAAGGAAAAAAAACCCACATCCTTATTTAATTATTTTACATTTGTATTGAGAAGTTCTAATAAAACAGCTGCTTTCCCCTTCCTTTTCTTACCACATTTTCTGGCTACTGACAGTAGCAGAAAGAAAGAGGAATTCTTGCACATTTTTGATCATGACATTGCTAACAATTCACATCTACTCCACAGAAAGTCTTTTGAAGAGCAATCCTAGTCACTTTTTTGTATCAGTAACTTTGTTCTCATTCTTTTCATCCAATCATGCCCATTTTTCCAAATTGTGTGCGTAGCATTATGCTCACCTTATTGAAGTTCACAGATTAAATGTTTCCATACACATATATCCAGTTATCCAGTAGTTTTGCTCTAATACTAACTGAATGCATTCTCACTTTTGGGCATACATAATGCCACTCTACAAGTTTGAAAGTCAAATTTTCAATGACTGATAATGGCAGTGACGTTAGGTACCGAGAACCATCATCAGTCATCATCTGCTTAGGATGCTAGGCAGATATTTTCAGTACTGCCTTTGACTTAAATGCACAACAGCATGTGTCTTTTTAAAAAGTCAGCTGAAGGACATATGGCAAAAGCTAGTTAGTGCACTGCATAACTATGAAATGCTCATATTCTGTAGTGAAGAAGAGAGCACAAAAATCTTCTGAAGAACTTACACCTCCGGTTCTCCTTGGAAAAAACTATGTTATATAAGTCCCTCCAGATTGGAAAGAGGTATGATAAAGTCTATAAATAAGCTACCACTGGTATTTTTAAATGTTTCTTTAGCTGGTTTTCCATCTCTGCTGAGCACAATGCTACATCTATTTTACTGCTGTTTGAACAAGAATCACAAAAAATAAGAGAACGAAATTGATATTGTAACAAGAAGAAATGCACATATGAGTAATGAAATTCACAAAGTCTGCTTTTAACTTAGAAAAAAAGATAATTTCCCCCCTTCACCTCTTCAGCTCAGACAGCCTTTGGCATTTATTGAGCTCAATGTTTTGATTTCAAGCAATGTTTTTCTTTGCCTAGATGAGAATGACCTTTATGTGGCACCTGTATTAAAGTAAAATTCATTGGCAAATCAAGGCCAGACAGATTTTCTCAGTGAACACTTGAGTTTCCAAAACAAATCACGTCGTAATTCATTGTAAGCAATACTTTCAGGAACATAGCTTTCGTTATCTAAATTAAATCTCCACAAGTCAGGTTTCCTAAATCTAATTTACTCTTTAGTACAGTAATGTGCCCGCAGGTAGCTCACCAGAATAAGCTGGGAGCCTGTGTAAGAGCTGCCTGAAGTCAGGCTCTGAATTTCCACCTAACTTGTAAGACCTTCTGCATTTGAACAGTCCTTCCTAAATGCATAATTCTTTTATGAAAAAGACACACTCTAAATCACAAACAGGCTTTTCAGCATAAGAATCCTTCTCATTTGCCTATGTAGCATTAACAGCAGCTATGAATTCATGAAATCAAAGGGCTTGTATTTAGGTTCGAAACTCACTTACGGGTGGCTTCCCATTATCTTTATGACATAAGTATCATGAAGTCTACTCAACTCCAGCAGCATTTAAGAACACCTCTGGGCTATGTCCCTTCCAGGAACTTGAGAAGAGATGAAATGGAGCCAGCTACTTACCATGTGGGAATGCCTTGATGCCAAATATCTTCAAACGTTTGGAAACGAAGCACAAGATTTAGGAGCAACCAAGTGAGGATTTATCCCTGAAGCATGGACTGTGTGTGTTTTTCCAGGTCATATAAGCGCTGGCAAATTTCTATCACAGACATCTATTTAGAAGTTGCCCTGGGACCTGAAAAAGATATCTAGTTTTCCACGTAAGTGATATTGTATGTCCTTTCCAGACAAAACAAAACATAGATACACAAAACATGCAACTGTTAAGTATGACCCTTAAGAAAGACAAAGCAGACAAATTTTAAAAGGAGAAAACTGACCAAGCAGCAGTACAGCAAAAAGGGAATCTCTGAGTTCAAGTGACTAACAAAGAAATTATGACTCAACCACATACGGTTACAGATATTTAAAATCTCATCCTAAGACCTATTAATAGGGGGCTAAGACAAGCTATAAAACATAGGAAGAGGTTTTTTCTTCTCATTCCATCAAGAGTGGTGAGGTTTCAATTTAAATAGCATGCCCAGTCTGAGAGTTTCACACTTCAATTACAAGGTTTCTCAGAAACAAAAGCCACAGAACTAAAAACTTAACAAAGATCACCTTTGCATTCAACAGAGCAAAGGAAAGCATAGTCAGCAGTAAATGCCTAAACACAATGTACACCAGTTCTGACAACCCACTGCATATTCTTCACTTATTTAAAATCAAGAAAGGGCAGGCTAAAAAAGGGGAGGTAGAGAAAGACAGAAGAAGAAAAACCTTTTAAACAGTGTTTTTCTACATAGGTATTATATTCGATTAAATCCAAATTATATCTTGAGGACTATCTCTGCTTTCCTGGCAAGTGTGAAAAAATAACTTTTTTTTTTTTTTAATCAAGTGTATCTCAGACTTCAAAATGGAAACATAGGTCCAGGCACAGGCCTAACCTGAGCCATCAGATAGCAATCTCATCACATTTTAGTAGTGCTGAAATTTACACTTTGACCTAATTCTAAATTTTTCATAGCTTGATTAGCAACTACTTTAAAGTGAAATATAATATCTATAAAAGATTCTTTGAAAGCAGAAGCAGTACATTTTCCCAAATAATAAGTCAATAGTAAGTCAGTAAACCAAGGTCTGGAGCAAAGCCTAACGTTTTTAAAAATTTGGCCACAATCCACAATTTTTTACTCCCATCACCAAAAACTCTTCAGTTTCCAGGGAAATACTCTCTAAGTGCAGATGGCAAGATTCTCCTTTAATATGATGCTATGATAGTGTTCTCTGACTTTAAAATGTACCCCAGTAAATTATATTTACTCATAAGGAGTCTGTTTCCTTTTATTCCAATGGATAGGGATCTCACCCTAGGAATCTTCCACTGATCTTTCTCATCCCATCAAGACTGACTCAGAAAGACTGAAAGTTCATATGATTCTGGAGTGAAGGGAACTTTCCTTTTAATTCCCATAGGTCTTTTCTAGAAGTCTCACTACTCTCTCAATCAACTCTTACAGATACAGTATTCAGAAAATAACCTTACAGTGTCTGGAACAGTATGAATAACTACGATATTAATAAAGTGATATAATTTCTTTCTCAGCTCACAGAATGCTGACAAGCAAACTAGACTGAATGTGTGGTGATTTTACCCCACAGAGTGTTCCAGAATATTTGCAAGGAAAGTGGTAAAGACTCAATACTGGAAATCCTATCAGCCTTAGCAGCTGTGATGGGTCACATAAATTAAGTAGCATAATTCTTTTTCAGCTGAATAATGTCAGCTCTTACAAAGAATCCACTAAGCACAGGTATACATATGAATTTTCCCATGTACGATCATTCCCACATGTAAACAGAAATTTAGACTCCTTGAACTGCCAGAAGTAACATTCAATTACCTAAACTTGTTTAAAGAGATGCTAAAACTAGCTGAGCATAACTAAATTACACTCAGTGATGGAGAAAAAAACCCAACAAACACACACACCAAAAAAAAAAAAAAAAACACCACCAAAAAAACCCACCACACACCTAAAAAACTAAAATATCCACACAGAAATTATTCTTAAAACTGTCCTCTTAGGTAGCATCAAATAATGGCAAATAATGGCAGAGTAACATACACAGACGAAGAGAGATACCAGACACACCATACCACCTCGGCTGAGAGGGCATTTTATATTCATAGAAATAATATTTATCTGTTTAGCTGCTTTCACTCAAGTGATATAGTTTTTGTGTGCTAAGAATGTAACAGAAAGTCAATGGAGAATTAAACATTAGGGTTTGATCTATACTATGAATAAATACGTTCTGCAAACATCTATGTCACATAGGTGTCTCACAGCCTATGTTTTAGCTGCAGAACTTCCCAAGAATATGCCTTAACCCCTGTGATATTGTGCCACAGCGACACATTTGACAGAAGGAAAAAGTGAAAATAAACAATATTTATTCATCAGTGACGTTAACATCAAATAGCAAAATGCATGGAAAATTAATAATCTTTTGCACTCTGTATAGATAACAGATTTATGAAGAATGCTGCTGCACAAATCATCAGCCATGCTTGCCAATCTAACTAAACCATTGCTCTTTGCAGCCTTCTACTGACTGTGCCTTCTCTATTGCATTAACCATAAACTATTTGCCCTCACTTTTAAGGCTCTTTATGATTGATCCTTTCTACCCATCATCTCTCATTAAGTATTTAGAGGCCTCCAATCAAGCTACAGTGACAGCTTACATCATCTATTTGTTAATTTTTCAGACAAGCACCTCTATACTTTCTGTCAAGTTAAGAGTTGACATATCCAAAAAGCCCCATTCTGGTTCTCCT
The DNA here is from genome assembly GCF_036013445.1 of Caloenas nicobarica. Taxonomy (NCBI): domain Eukaryota; kingdom Metazoa; phylum Chordata; class Aves; order Columbiformes; family Columbidae; genus Caloenas; species Caloenas nicobarica. The sequence goes on along the minus strand of NC_088249.1, from coordinate 61,748,239 downwards.
TCATATCTTCCCTTAAAATTCTCCTTTGCTATGATGCCAATAATATTGTGGCGTATGAAAATAGATACTTAATATATTGATTGAGAATATTAAATTGTCTCCTTGACAACCTGTCCGTAAGTAACTTTGTGTTATTTTAAAGCCACGAATTATTTACTCTTCTTCATAATGCTTTAGAGCTTGGTGGTTTATTCTGTCTTTTATGACAAGATGAATGCACAGGTCTCCTCTGAGGTAGAGGGAAAACGCGCGCCAAACCCATAGGATTTGTTACTCATTTTAATCTAGAGTAATATAACAACAACTCCACAAGATGGCATTACACTACATCCGGGTGGAGGAATGCGAAGCACTGGCACACACTCACTCTTGACTGCTCATTTTCAGGGAGGATTCAATACTCACCAAATCACCTGTAAGTAGCCAGCGTGCAGTAAACTGACATCCCGATCTCTGCTCTTGAAAGCAACACGAGAAAACATGTAAAGAAATGAAAACACAGAACAGCCCAAATTACACTTTTTCCTTTTAGAAAACACAGAGTACTCACTTCATAGATGATATTTTACATAGGAACTGTGTGTGAGCAATTTACATCCTGAGCACTGATGCTCACTCAGTTCCTACCAAACACAGGTCTCTGGCTGGAACAATGTTTTTCACTTGGTCTGACTGGCCATAAGGGGTGCAGTTTGACATTTATATACAGCAAAAATTAATGGGGCACCAAAATGGGGACTCAGCCTGTCTGTGCAATCAATAAGAGTGTGCAGTTAGCTAAAGAAAAAAACTGCAGTGTAATTTGGTGTTCTCCTGAGAGTCAAATAAATTCCTCTCAAATTATTGCCAGTGCATACAATGCATACTATCTCGGCAGTAAAAACATGGCATTATGAGATTTCCGTGGCCTACTGCTGATAAGCCAGTGCCACACCAAGATTAAAACAGTATCTTCTCAGAGGCTTTGGCAGGAAAGCCATCTTGCAAGATGCATGCAGAGCCTGAGACAGAACTCCACAGCAAGGGAAAGATCCTATGAACTGTAACATCTCAGAGGCTGAGCAAGATAATCTGAGCAGGTAGAACTATTCCAGATCTCCAGTTCAACCTGTGCTATTTCTAGATAAAATAGATTTGTATCAAAGCTGTCACTTGTTTAGTCATTGTCCTGTTCAATGGTACACAGAGTCATGGAATCAGCAGTACACTGTGCACTAGACTCCCAGTGCCAGAAAATTCTCGTATCTCCCAATTAAAAAGAAAAAAAAAGGTACTAAAACCCTAACTACTATAATCTACCTCTTTCCCAGAGATCAAGTGGTGGGAGCATCTATTAAAACAAATACCCATGGCAGCTACTGCTTTATTGTTAGTTCCATGCGAAACACTGCAGGCCAGATCTAATTCAAAGCCACCTGCTGGCTTCAATGGGCTCTGGATCAAGCCTTAGCTGAGGAAGACCTTTTAGTTATCTCGTTAACAAGGCACTCTGCTGATTAACAGCCCTCCCGCCTGCTACTCTAATGAGAATGCTTTTATTTTTATGCTTCTCAGGGCAGCAGATATGCTTGTACAATCATCAGCAAGAAAACTTTAAAGAAAAGCTGTGTAACTGCAGCATCCATTAGTGTATTTACACTGCTTGGTTGCTACAGAAGATCTCAATAACTTCACTGGGGGCAGATCCACATTTCAGGATCAAACTATCATCGTAGCAACTGAAACGCTGATTCTAAAAGAAAAGTGCATCTTTTAGAGCATGGCGTCCTCCAAGTATCAAAAAATACTGATATTAAAAAAACCCACACAAGACAATAGTGTGATAAAGCAAGAACTCTGAAGACTTTTTGAACTCAACACAGGTGAGGGAATGTTAAAGAGATTGCAAAATCTCCACTAATTGCAAGATACAATATGAACTTCACTGTTCATTAGATATTTGTTGGATTAAAAAACACTAAAAAGGATATTAAGGGGCAATTGGTTAGGAAGATGTAGAAGTTTGTGAAAAGGACGGACTAAGTCTAAACACAGCAGCGCTACATTCCCCACCAGGAAGACTCCAATGAGTGTGCACACTAAGGAGGAAGGGGGATGGAACTGTCCCAGGCCGTTTGGAGCAATAACATGGCAAGCAGCCCGAGTTACGCACTCCAGTCCAGCCCTTATCTCATGCTACACTTCAGAGAAAACTATGTGCATAACATCTTTCTTTCCAACTGCACTGGAAAATGATGAAAGTCGATACAAAAGGCTGGACACGTGCAGTGGGTCTTGCTTTCTGAGGAATAAACATAGTACTGAAGCAGAAAACTGCTGAGAATATTTATTCTTTGTGACTATAAGGGTCACTTATCACACTTTATATTGATGTGGTATATTTTCTATAAGTTCATAACAAATTAATAGATTTTCTGCATTAGATGTCTCACGAGAAGATTTTCATTATTTTGCAAAGCTTAAATTCTAATGGACATATCCACATCACATTTATGTTGCTACAAATCCAGAATAACTAAGTTTTACATACTGCAAATTTCTACTTGTGACACTATAACTTGATTGTAAACTTTTAAAATTGGGCGATGGCAATCAGAAAAAAAAATTATATTTTAGATGTAGACCATTGACTAGGACTTTGATTTTGTCTGCATTACACTACTAATATTGCTGCTCAGAATACTGTTCTATTTAAAAGAATTGTGCTCGAAAGTACCTCTAAAGACGAAAAGCAAATGGTCTGATACTACTTATTCCCTTCGAAATTATCCATGCTGCTTGTCACACGGAGAACTTTTCCTTCCTGCTTCATCATACAGTTGATGTTGCCACCAATAGCAAAAGAAACAAACATTGTTGCATAAATTATGCACCAATGAGTCAACAGCCTGTTGCCCCAGGAAAGATGGGACGACAGCATCCCTTATTTTAACTAACATGCACAGGAGAACACTTCTTGCAAAGAAAAACTGTTGTCTGTGCTGTCTCAGCAAGTGATCATGGATCATCCAGTTAGCGACTCACAAAGAACTCAGATCCTCCTTCTCCAAAAAGCCCAAGTCGCTGCCACCAGAGCTAACAGATTTCACGTAACTGACAACACTCTTGGAATAGAACATGATTTCACACTCAGAATGGAATCAGAAATGAAGAGGAGCAAAGGTTGCTCACTCTGGTTTAATACGTATGATCAACACATACATTTGTAAAATGAATAAATGCACTTACTTTACAGAGGCTTTAAGGATACAGCTAAAATCTACACTGAAATTTCGTGGGTTCTAAAGGAAATTCTAAGCAAATCTGATTACACTGAAAAATATACCATTTCTTCAAAAGTGACAAAATGACATAACATAAAACACATTCTATATATGAGCAAGCAAGGACTACAGCTACTAGAAATATAACCAGATACATTATAATCTCATTCCATGTTTATAACAGACATGTTCCAGCTCAACAAGAAGCCCTGTGTTTGATCCAGGATTTTTTTAATTTTTTTTTTTAAATAAGTACATGAAATAAAATTGGATGACCCTAAAGATCACTTCTGAATTTATAATCTTTGACTATGAGCCTATTTATATCTGTGAAAGGCAATTAAGAAATCACTATCAAACTCAAACTATTAATTAAAACTACACTCCTAATACTTGTGGGAGTTCCCTTTTTCAGTGGCAAACGAGGTTAACCCTTCAGAAAGCAGGCAGCTGCTTATGCCCTCCTTGAAATCTTTTTTCAACAATTGTAAATAACTGCAACAGAAGAAAGGTAAGAGAATTGGGCCCATATTATTATATTCTAGCAAAACAAGATGGTGTACTGACATTTCTTTCCCTTATAATAAATTAGAAGATATTATCTCTTTCCTGTACTTGACATTCAACTAAGTGACTGAGAATATAATGAAAAGTGCAATCTCATGGGTATGACAACATATTATTAGTGGAGTAAAACTGGTGAATCTTGTCTAAGTACCGTAGGCCAATCCAAATTTTCTGGTTCCTGGTATTTGAAAACCCCACTCACCAGCTCAGTAATTTGAACTGAATATTTGATTGCAAATTCACTCTAATAACCCTCTTCAGGCTTTTCTTGGTTTCCTCTGAATTTAAAAATAAACTAATTTGTCTATTGAGCAAATGTCCACATCTAGCTGCTTTGATTGCTGCATATATGTAATGGACTTTTAAACTACAATTTTAACCTGATCCTTCTGTTTTCTGCCCCCATTCAACTCCATGATTTCTGTTTGCTTTTGTTTTGTGTTACTACAGAACATTGAAATATACTCATTTCATAAAGACTCTAGTAGACTCAATTAATCTCTATATCTAAAGTGCAACAATAGTCCGAATTGCCTGATGACACTAAATACTGTTTCTCAAATTTTAAATACACTCAGTTTAAAATCTAGCATCACCTTATATAAAATTAAACATTCAGCATCAGATCAGGAATCTACTATGTAAGTAACTGCTCATGCTCTGGTTTTGCAATGTGACACTGCATGGAATTTTAGAGCATCACTGACAAGAATTGAATGGAAAAAGATTTGTCAAACATTCACAGCAAAGAGGTAATTGTGGTGATTTATCAGCTTATAGCCAAGACTAAGCATGTTGCCCTGACAGACCACAAAGTAACACTTTACACTGATGGAACATAATATAAATAAAGTTGCTATCAAGGATTCCCACACATAGAGAAATTATTCTTCTATACTAACTGCTGCCAACAATAGCTTTTCACTGCTACAAAGAGCTACTGTGTTCTATTCATGGCCAAAGAGATCCTTGCAGGGAGACTTACCTGAAAGCATGACTTGCACAACATTTTGAAACCATTTGAGACGTAGGCTGTTACTAAAATGAACAGGCACAGAACAGTAAGAAAATTTTCTCTTCTGTTTGAATTACCATGGTTTAGTAGCACATACCTTCTTCTTGAGTCTTCTCGTCCTAATAGCCAAATAGCCTAATAGCCAAAATATTGACTTTTGGGTAAAAATAGTCGATCAAGAAATTTAACTTCTTAGCTTATTATTATGCAAAATTTCAATATGAATAAGGTATTGTATAATTTTATTTGAAAATTTCATAAAGTACTATGAAAAGCTCAATAAAGGCCACAGCCTTAAACTCTGTTTTCTCTATTAAAATAGTGTGTTTGGGTTTTTTTTCCCCCTCAGTTCTGGGCATGTATTATCATTACATGACAATTTAAACTTGTTTATTTCAGAATGTGAGCCAAAATAGAGTTGGTAAGCTCATTCTTAACCCTCTCTCAATAAGACAGTTATCTCTAAACTGTTTCCTGCTTGCCGCCTTGTGTTTTCTTGAGGAAGTTGTTTTTGACAGAACAAGAGTATTTATTATAGAGTTTGAAACAACCACTATCTAACATTTTAATTCTTACATGTCTATATCCTGGGCTCTCAGTGTTCATAAAATTGCACAAAAACACAGAAAAAGTGCCCAGTTGGTGACCAGGGCAGTATTCTGTACCATCTACTCAACTGCTACTTTTTAAATGAAAGGGAAAGCAATAATTGTACTGGATTTTCTCATACTTGCTTCCTAAAGTTAAAACATATTGCTCTCCCGCTATTTTCCCTGTTTCAAGAAACCAGTGTACCTTGACTGCCAGGAGGACCAAAGCCAGATTTCTCATACACTATAAATTTATCAAGTGAAATTAACCAGAGGAGAAAAAACACCACTAACTTCAGATGTCTGGTCTCTTCCATTACCACTATTTATTTTGCTTCTGCCTTTTTAGCTGTTTACATCTTTTTCTTTCCATCCTTTATTCTCCAGCCCTTGAGTCTTAACTATCTTGCATTCCCAGTTCATATCAAATTTAGGTTCTCAGTCAGACCTCAATGTTCCTCCATTGATTCTGTCCCAGTCCAGCCTTGTCCCTCATTTTGTGTTTTCCTCCATTACCTTTTCCCCTCCTGTTCATCTTACAAAGTTCTGGTATAAATTCTTTCTGCTCTAACATCTGCTTTATCTTCTCAGAGCTAAACTTTTTGCAAAGCTCAAAAGGATTTCCCACAGGGCTGCACTGTACAGGCATCAGCCTGCTTGTGCTTCTGCTTGAAAAAAGACAGTTCAGACATTATTTGGTGCTTGGGGAGACAATAGTTTGAAAAAGATTGGATAGTATACAGAGTTTTTCTATGCAAATGATTATAACATAGCACAGTATGTCTTTTTTGTTAGTCATGATGTTATCTGAGGAGTAAAGACAAATACAAATAATCTATTCCCACACAAACACGAAATATTTCTTTCACTTTTTTTTAAATGTTTGCTATTATTTTCTGATGCTTTCCAGTATTTAAAAAAGAAAAAAAATCTGTGACAAGACACAAAAGCGCACTGAAAACAAACTGTTAATACAAGTCTGACCTAACTCCTGATTCAAGCAGAGTACACAGTGACCATATTTCACTTTACAAAATTAGCTTCCCCCCGCTTCAGCAAAGAGCCCCAAAAGAATGAAACACTGTGTAGAGTACAAGTTACCTCATGGGAACAAACACAGAACAAAGCAGACGCTTCTGTGTACTTTACTGAGTTCTACCACTCCAAAGAGCTTGTGGCTACCAAAAGAAAAAGCACATTCATTCAGAGACATCTGATAAATATACAAAACATGAATTTATGAGAACATACTCCCCTGAGACAGAAAACTGTGGTTCCGTTGCATATCCCTTACTTGAGAAGCCACTAATTGGAGATTGGATGGGCCTGCACATTAAGGTCGTTCAAGCCTCTCTACATTTAGAAAGGATTCAGATTAAAATCCAGAATAAAAACATCTCTCCAGTCAGATCAACACATCATAATATTGTAACAATTCCAGCGAGAAATTTCCAAGATTCTATAAAACATTAACAATACAAACTAGCCCTTTGAGGGACAAATTTCCTCAATCTGACTACATCACCCATAACCTATTGGCTGAATCATTTTCTGGACAGGTTTCCTAATATCCATTTGCTTGCAACAACAAAAGAACAACTAACCTCTTGGGTTTGCTCCTTTTTTTATGCAGCAATTGACACATAGAAGTCGTAGCCCATAAATGTAGTTCTGCCAAAATGTAGCTGCCAAAATTAAAAATTGCACTTGTACATATGAATTATATTTTCAACAGGACACTTACACAAAGCTAAGAACTTCTGATATGCTAAGGACTTTTCCAAGGACTTCCTAATATTTCAAAATCCATAGAAAGCATTAAAAAGCAAATAAATCCATGCTTATCATTCAGAGTAAGAGTCACAGAGACTTCTAAAATTCTTCCACTTATTACAGTACAGTACCATAAAGAAGCTGTATGAACATAATGTGCATAAGCTTCAAAATAAAGCAAAACAATATAAAACACCATAGAGATTACAGAAAAGGAAATTCTACAAAAGGAAAATAAAATTTTGGTCACAGTCCATTAAAGTGAAGAAATAAGGCAATGTCCCAGTGGTATGTTTATATACTTAAAATGACATGAATTCAAGATGGCAAATGGCCCAAATGTTTGTGTCCTATAGCTGGAGGATAATAAGGACAGGAAAATAAAACAAAACAAAGCATGTACAGAAAGCAGAATATTCATTTCAAATGTCTGAAATATCAGCCTTTTAACTCCCCACTTCATAAGCCCGAGAAGTGTTTTCATTAGCATACTTCACAGTCAGTGTCACTAGATAGTTATGACTATTTTGTAACTAAAATTGATGTATGTAACTGAGTCCTACACACGTTTTTTAAGCACAACTGTGGGTGCTGCGAGCACTTCCCAGCTTCTATATCCTGACTGCACAATGGCCACTATCCCATTCTTCCAAACAAACCCAGATGTGGTAAGAGCTGTCACATATTCCATCAGGTCACTCAGTCTGGACAACCAGAGACCACACCAAGCACATTGGAGAATGTTCACGGTCTGCAGTGTAGACCAGACCCTCTAATATCGATATACAGTGTGTGAACTTGGGTATTCAGGTAGTCAGTTTATCATGTTAACATAAAGGAGGTTGTAAGTACTGGCAATGGGGTGAGAATCTTGCTTACCAAAGTTTTAAGATGATTTATCAGCTATTGCCCTTTCTCGGCTCCGCTCTTCAGAGGTCTCGGAGAAACAAACACTCTGAACCAATAGCCCATGACAAAAAATTCTGAAGTATAATTTGAGAGCAAATGTTCAACAAGACCTGATTCTACAGTGGCACTCTGACAGCATGGCAGTTCTGCCCAAACTGCAATGATGCAATTAAATAACAAGTAAAAGACTAGCGAAGTATTTGTCTCATCAGAACTATTTAAAATGCCCTATATGAGACACGAAACTAAGAGTCGGATATTAATTGCATAAGAGAAAAAGGTACCTGCTCCTTTGAAAATAAAAACTGGGAAAGTACCAAGAGATTTGTCCAAATCAATCAGCAATTGTGTTACAATTGGAAGCTCACAATAATGTGTAGGTGACTAGATAGCAGCTGGACAAGCAGATAAAGGGAATCTTTTTGTTCATGCTGAAGAATAAGAACCTGGAGTCTTGATGCAATGGTATTTCTCCCGGTATCACAACTGTTCTTTGTACTGCAGGAGTGTATGAAGCAAATTTCAGAAGCAGAATTAACCCCGTAACACCATGAAATCACTGTTTCCCTAGGATTTCAGTCACCACTGAGCATGTTTTTATGATCTATGCAAAAGCACATGATGCTTCCTAACATTACCAGATTTGGAGGAGGCTGGATGGCTCAGCAGCTACAAAACATCTTGGTGAACTTAAAAGGAGACTCTGCCATCAAAAACAATAGATTGAATATCTTGCTGCTGACTAGAAGAGATAAGAGTATATTCTATCCGCAGTCGCACAGAATGTATTACGGACCTATCCGTGGCGACCCTTTGAACGACCACATGATACACTCATCACGTGTCAGTCTTTGCTATGAAATGCAATGAACATTGGAGTTGGTTTAAAAAACTGTCAAGAAACACTGACTATCATACATAAATAAAGCATCAACACAGTACACTGGCTTAGGAAAAAAATTGGTAATAACAATTAAAGCATGAATAAACAATAAGGTACAAAGCACTTAAACCATCTGAGAATGACATGAAGCTGTTCTAAAGTAAGAAATAGAAGAAAAAACAATTTACTTAACTGTTGAAGTTCAGGAAAACTGTGGACTCTCCAAACAAAAATTGATTTAAATGGTGAATAATTTATTTTTCCACAGTGTGTTTAGAGATCATAGCAAATTTGCTTTACTGACACGAGAAACAAAACCTTTGAGATATGATAGAGATAAAGATTTCTTAGAAGACAAGGAATGCTTCTACCTGAAATACTATTGGGGAAAAGCAGAACTTTGTCAGAAATCAACCAGCAGACTGACATGCTGCGACTACGTCCAAGACAGACAGAAAAAAGCGTTACAAAGGAAATTATAGCAGGTCATTATTGTGAAGCTAGCACTCAACTTACCCAGTAGAAAAACTTAAAAAGAGCATTTGAAGTTGACAATGAAAAGAGAAGAATATTAAGACACGAATAAGTAAGCCCAGCTCATGGTTTAAGCTGCCTTAACAAGCCATTTGAAAATATTCTAGGAGAAGGTGTTCAGATACAGTGAAAAAAACAGCCTCTGGAATCCTGGAGTCTCAGAGCAACTCACCACCGAGTCTATGCCGTCTCCGGCTGATTTCAGGACAAGAGATTCAATACACACATGGAGTCTTCCCTCAGCACTTTGTGGGCACCTGGTGACCCGCTCAGAAGCCCTAATGGCCAGGACCTTCCTCTTCCCCTCAGCTATGATGCTGGCACTGGAATGACACTGAAAAACCTAGACAAACAGTAAGTCTTAATGAAGTATTAATATACAATGCCAATCCCCACACCCTTCATAAAGAAATTTTAACTGCATGCTGCATGGTATCACCATCTTTCTTGTTCTCTAGCTTTCAATAAAGACATAATATGAAAATTTCTAATTTGAAAAATAAAAGCTTGTAAGTACTATCAAAACCAAGGAAAGTTTTCTAGGTTGTCTTTAGCATAGTTACACCTTTTCAGTTTGGTAATAGCTTCCATTTGTCAATACAGCTGCTGGTATTAACTCCTATTAACTCCTGAGGTGTCCCCTTTTACGTATGTTACTTGAATTCAACAAAGCTATAAAGAAAACTGTTGCTGTAACTTACAAACTACTGTACAACACTCTTGATTCACTGTATATTGACTGATTCATAAGTTGGTTTGTTTCAGAATAGTAAGTAATAGTGTTGGTTTGGCTTTGACACTCTAAAGTACATCAACAAAATGGTCTTAGGTTGAACGTGTTTTACGGTGGTTTTTTTGAGGGAGGATAGGAAACACTTGCATTTTCTCCGATCATTTATCAGAGGCTTTCCTGTTTTACCCTTCAAAACGACAGAGGATAAAACCTCCAAAATCTGATTCCTTGAACACTGTTAAATAACACAGCCTAATACAATATGTAATGGTCTTACATTATTTTTTGGAATTTAAAACCAGCTATGTTTAGACTATTTGCAGTATTTTCTGGTACCTGCTAACAGACCTGTCAGTTGCAGACAAATGCACCATTTTGTCTCCAAATACATAATGATGCGTGAAATCCAGGGGGCAAACAGTGTGGTTTTAGGTCACTGATTTGTCACAAGGCCATAAAACTGCTGGACAATGTAACTGACTCCCATGCTTTAAGAAAAAAAAAATCGCTTTAATGTAAAAGTAGGATATAAATAAACTTGATTTCAGTAAAGGTTTCATGGGATAACTGTCTGGTTTCTATAAGGGTTTCAAGGAACCATGGCAATTCCCATAGCTACAGTTGATAGAAAAGTTTGCTGTACAGTGAGTCATGGAGCAGAAGACTGTAGAACTGAAGAACAGTTACAGAACTATGTGCAGAGCCCAACCCCTGCAACAGACGAGGACAGGAAAAAAAATCTAAACTCACAGATACATTTCTTTTTAATTTATGTATACAACAAGCTGCACTAACCATTTTAATACCAAGATTTTATGTTTGATAAGAAGTCATGCAACGGACTTGATAGTCAAATATAAGAGCCAGTTTCTGACATTCCTTGTCACAAGCATTCCAACCTTCGCTGTTCCATGAGCGTAACCAAGGAAGTGTGGTAGAACTGATGTGTGAGGAACAGCAAGCTCAGCAAGCACACGTACTCCTGCAGCAGGGCCTCACTAAAGCAATGGGCAATACTAAAATATGTTTCCCATACGAATTATACCAGTACCACTGCACCAATAAAACCTTGCACAAGTGCCCTCAGGGACATAAGTCTATGCTGAGACTTGCTAGGCGCTACTTGCTACTGAGCTGCTTCAGGATTTCAGCAAGTCCTTTAACTTCTCTAAGCACTATTGTTTAGGACCTTCTCAATAAGATGATAAACTGAGTGTTAAGACAGATGTGATTTGCCCTGGAAAACATCATTTTAAAATACAGAATGTATCAGCTACCCACAGTAGCAGAAACACTTTTATGCCAGTGTAACCATGTCAACAGAGTAAATCTTTTCCTTGAATAAAAATATCACAGGAAAATGTCTCCCTTTACAGATAATATCATACACAAGAGTTTCCAGGATATGGCTAATAATCACTGCTAGCTATTTGTGCCTGCTAGGTTTTCCAAGACTAGGACCTAACCACAGTTCTTCTCAAGAGCTGGTGGCCACTGCACAACCAACACTCCTGGACCTGAATCCTGATCTGTCCATTTCTTCCCCTCAACTTTGGTGTTCAGTTAGGACAAACTTAGAGCTTGTTCTCTGTGGCAGACAGCATACAAGAAATGCAGAATAACCACTAATCAAGCCCTACTATTTAACGGGAAACACTCATGCAAGGCTTCCTAGAATGATGTATGACTTACATACCCACACTTACATTTGGACATAATGCCCATTCAAGGACACATATTAATTATCTGTGCTGTTTGCTTCCTTGCACGTAAGAGTGCATTGGGAAGAAGTAACAGATAAATAGATAAATGCATGGGCATGCATCAATGCAAAACCAGTGGTTTTCCCTATTTGATTCACCAGATCAGATCATCAGATTAACAAACTTCATTTTCCATCAAACCAAGCATAATGAGGACACTTTTCTTAACAAAGCACAAATACTAAATTCCTTGAACACCCTAATCTGTTACCAATGAGTAAGCATGAACTTGTCTTAGGTCTGTGCAAAAATTAGTTGCTCTCTAAGAGCCTAGAAAGAGGCTGAATTAGATTGCTTTTTAATAACAGCAAAACCTAAGGTCCCTACTTTCTGAAACAGAAAAAAATTCAACACCTTTACAGATGGGTAAAGAAAACTTCTCCCAAAAAATCAGCACCATCTGAGACACAAATGTTAGAACAAAATTCTATCTACTGGGGCTTTCTAATGAGATACAAACCTGGCAGCGAGACGTTGCGCCAGTTCCAAAGGACAGCAGACATCCATGTTTCTAAGCACGTTCTCTTCTGCCTGAAGCAAAGAACACAGTATAGCAACGGGGTGATGCTACATTATCTGTGAAGTTGCTCAAACAAGAGGAGCAGATTGGAAGTAACAGCCAAAATCCTGTTCAACACACACACACACAAAAAAAACCTCACTGAGCGGTCAGACAGAATGTTCCAGGCAATAAATTTATAAAGACTTTCAAGAAATCAGCCTGGAAAGGGCAAAAGATTCCCAAAGAGGCATCCCAAAGTCAGATGCCAGTAAAGCACATGATCCTCATTGTGACACAGTGAGAATCAAAGTGTTAAGGGGATTTTAGGGGTTTTTCAGCCTGACAGAATTTCTGTTATTTCTCTTACTCAAAAAATGCAGCACAATATGAATCTAAATATTCAACATTTGTGGGTCAAAATTTAAATGTAGATTTTGAAAATTATCCATAATCTTGATAACATTATCAAACTAAAATAAAACCCAACCATAACCAGGCCAGAAAGTTATTTAAGCCAGTATATTTATGCTTTTATATACATACCTTACAAAGTTATTATCATGTTACAAAATATGCCATGGTACTTTTTATTATTATTTTTTTAAAACATTAGCTTTATAGTGATATTTGGACTTTTGGCAACTTCAAAATTTGGTGTGAAAGAAACAGTTGTTGGTGACAAGAGATTAGCTCATGACTCTTAGATAAAATGCAGCTTGTAGCATCACATTTTTTACAAGGGAAAACTCATGTGGGCTACTTATTTAGAACTCTGCTTATGGTTTAGTGAATGTTTTTATGCTTGCATTTGAGTTTGTTCTGGCAAAAAAAGTGAAATCAGCACTCATCCTTATTTGTAATAGAATATACTTATTTAGGTGTCATTCAAATGAAACTGTAGGTCCTTGTAAAGAGTAAAGGTAAGAAAACTTAACAAACAGCAACACAAAAGAAAAATAAAATCAGTTGGACAACACAAATTTAAAGCCAACATAATAAATTCTCTAAGGTCCTTTTCTTTCACCCTTCCACAAACTAATGTTTTTGCTCCACAAGCAATATTTAGAAAGGTTAATACTTACTCCCAGATTGTAACATTCAGTCAGAAAATACAGAAGTCCCCTGAGCTGGGGACCCTCATAGCATAAGGGAACATTCAAGGTGTAAGAAGAGTGGCAGCTTCCAAACACATCTAAGGATTTACTCCAAATTTGTCACCTGCTTTCTCTCATCAAATCTTTATTTTTCATTATCAAGAGCCTTGTAACTCACAATAACCCTTTTTGTCTCTGCCTTCATGTTTTTGAAAGAGCACATGTCAATATTTCATAAGAAACTCACAGAAAAACTCAAAGCAGACAACAGCGATGCCTACTTAGTGTTCCAGCACATTTGCTAGGAGCTACACAGAGATGTTTCCCTACAATCTTTGAAGAAAATAAACAGGATCTCTGGTTGTAAAATATATAAAATAGAGACTTTTTTTCTTATCAAATAAGCCAAATATAACACTATGCAAATTTTGTTTTCATTTAACACATCAGTTTAAAAGAGACAGTTCGTGAGATACAAAAGGTTCTGTACTAATGGACTATCCTAATCTGCTGTTACACTTTCATAAAAACCAATTTATCAGCATCCTCAAATTTGCTGAGCTTCCAGAAGTAATTAAACAAAATCTCTGACCTTTACCAGCATTTTGCTGTTTTCTAGGCCAAGCTACCTGGATATTATGTAGTTAAACTAAATTTCTGGAAGTTTTCTATGGATAAGCTGTAAGCTCTTAAAACAATGCTGCTCACATTCAAAGTCACGAAAAACTTAAACCCCAGGTAGTGGTCCCAGAGGAAAAAAACTACCAAAAGATTTACTTTCAGTGCTTTCTCAGGTAGCCCTGTCCTGTAAAAATTTTCACTTGATTACTTTTGAAATTGAGCTGAGCTATCTGGAATCTGTACTGTATTGAATACAGTGCTCTTATCATCTTTCTTCTGAGCCTGTCCCAGTGTTTTGCAGGCCAGTAACAAAATTGTTACCGCTTCAAATTCTGGAAAATCGGGGTGACAGAAAGACACAGTAATTTTAAGTGATGATGTGTGTCAATACTACTTTATTCAGTTTTACATATGAATGAACTGAGGCACGCACTAATCATGGAATCTTAGCAAGCAGACCAAAACTGGATTCTGTGAGTATGACTTCTACTACTCTTCAACATGAAATCCATTAAAAATTACCTTGCTGTGCATAGTCCTTTGCAGCACAAGCTTTGGTAGCTTTCGGACACACTTATGTAGGAAAATGGCATATGGAGTCAAGCTGCATTGGCAGAGAAACAAATTTAAATTCCACCCCAGTATTACCAAAATATATAAGAATATTCTTACTGCATCCAGTCTAGCTCATGACCCCATTACCTTTCATCTTACATATCTAGAATACTTTTACTCTAAACCCCAAACTTCTCCCTCATTAAGGCACAATTCCATTTACATAGATAAAAATTAATGCAATCAACCAAAACCAGTCCAAACCCATGGACGGCAGACTTGTAACAAGTTAACGCGTATAACCTGAAATCTTTATCTAGCCCTATACAATCAGCCTCACAAATTGACACTAACACTGAAAAAGTGAATGCACATACCCCACTGCTCTTCCTATATTTATTTAATACAAATTGATGTCACAACCTGTATTTCAAATATCTCCTCTCATGAATTATTCTCCTTCATTAACTCCACACATTCCATCCTCAGCAGTACAAGCTGGCAGGAGCAGCTTTATTGAAGCCCCTGTGAATGATCTGTCATCACTGAGCCAGTGTATGACTTAAGCAATATATATATGGAATTTGTAACGGCTTTCTTTAACGGTCAGATGGAGAAACAGAAAATGGCAAAGCCTACCTGCTGTTACTGTCACATTAAAATTAAAGCTTTAGATTCCTGTGCTTTAGAATCCTGGCTATCTCCTAAAGCAAGTACAAAATTATTTCTTACCTTCACAGGCTTTTAACTATTTTCAGACAACTATTCCACCAATTCTTCAGCACTGGGGCAAAAAGTCAAATGAAAAGACATCCTGATTTACAGTCTTACATGTCAAAGAGATACAGACAATTTCAAAACTGTATTTTTACCTGAAAATATCCTTTTGCTGATCTCTTTACCGGTACTTAAAAAGGCTACTGTGAATAACAGACTGCAAGAGGACCCACACACACACACTTAGCTGCTTTGGATCTTTTGTGCTAAGATTTGTGCCCTGTTGGCTTCAGTGCTTCATCATGCTAAGATTTTTTTTCTAATGGCAAAATATAGCAGAGCCATAAAATCTACTGCTAGGCCTCAAGCAAGTTGTCTATTTTTAAATATTTTTAGGTTAAGTCGACTACATATTTCAAGCCTTTAAGGCAAATTTAGTTTCTTTCAGGCTTGGCGCATATTTGCCAAAGCCAAGATTCTGACACAGCTTAAGAACACTTCCAATTAAACCAGGCCCGAAAGATGTTTCAATCACTTTAACCGCCTAAATCTACACCCAAACATTTTGGCTTCCCTTGCACTAATCACTACCCTAGCTCAGTCCTAAAATTGTTTATTTATTTAGAAAGAGGTGTCGGCCGTTATCATACCATCCATCAGCTGTGTCAAGCCCCAAGTAATGAATATGGTATTACTCAACATTCTGTTACTAAAATCAGTTTCTATGGCTCATGATTCCTTTTAGGTTCATGCCATGCCTTTCTGTATTTGCTCTGACTATACTTCAGCTTTCTTACTATTACCATCCACTGAAAACCTGCTGGAAAGCCCATCAGTAATTATTTAGTCACAAATGATTGGGGGGGGAACTTAAGCCTCTAGCGTCACTAACTGGGTGGCCTTAATTTGCTGCTGATGTTATGGGGCTGTGACATCCTGATGTGCTGTGGGTGACAGCTTCAAGGGGGTAGAAACATATTGTGGACGATCTCGCAGATTTTTTGTGTCTCATTTTGTCATAACTCAGCAATAGGTGGTTACCGTGAGGACTGGAGCAACACAAAAGGCTCTATCCTGCCTTTGAAGAGGTTTGGAAAGAAGAGTCACATCCTCCAAAAAACTCTGGGTTGAATCCAGTCCAGAAAGAGAGGAAACTGACAGAAATAGAAGAAAAAGACTCTCATCCAGCATTTTTTTCTTGTACGCTCTAAAATTCTAAACAAAAACAGATAAACCAGCTTCATATGGGCATTAATTGGTAATTTAAGGCTTTTTTTTTTCTTTCTAGCATCATTATAACTTAAAACCAGCATCAGTATTATAAATTTAAGGTACTTATCAGGACACCTGCATTCTGTGTATCATCATTATTGTTACAAAAGCGTAGGTAGAGTGTGGTGTCACTACCGAGGCTGTAGAACAAATAAATACCAGTTGAAATTTCATACCTCCTCCCTGGAAAGACTCATTGTCCTGAAAACTTTATTGCATTTAATAAAATCAAAACAAACAAATAAAAAACCACAAACAACCAAAACACAACCAACCACATAAAAACACAAAAATCAACGAACAAACCCCACAAAAACAAACAAACAAAACCCAGCAAACCACATAAAAACACAAACAAAAAATCAATGAACAAACCCCACAAAAACAAACAAACAAAACCCAGCAAACCACATAAAAACACAAACAAAAAATCAAACAACAAACCAACCCCACCTACTAACAGACTTTTGAGACACTCTGCTGACCAAGACACTGGGGGAGGTTTGGGGTTTTGTTTTGGTTTTGTCTGGTTGGTTTGTTTTTTCTTAAATGAAGCAACGGATTTTCTGGATTTTTTTTTTTTAATTTAAAATAAGTAACAGCTTCAGCAGCACTGATTTCAGGGGCGGGGGATATGGTGTCCTGAGGAACTTGACGGGGGTGAGGGAAGAATATAATTACCGGCTCCCCGAGGTTGCCCTAGTCTGGTAACAGAGCCTCTCCCCTGCAGGCGGGAGCGCTCGGGCGGGTCGCGTTTCCTGAGGGGCAGAGCGGGGTTTGCGCAGCTTCACCCCCGCGTCCCGCCCTCACAGCACCCGCCGCTCCCGGTGCGTTGCACCCGCTACCACCGTCCCCCCAGCCGCTCCCGCCCGCCTCACAGCGCGAGCCCCGCCCGCAGCGCGAGCCCCGCCCACAGCGCGAGCCCCGCCCACAGCGCGAGCCCCGCCCACAGCGCGAGCCCCGCCCACAGCGCGAGCCCCGCCCACAGCGCGAGCCCCGCCCACAGCGCGAGCCCCGCCCACAGCGCGAGCCCCGCCCACAGCGCGAGCCCCGCCCACAGCGCGAGCCCCGCCCACAGCGCGAGCCCCGCCCACAGCGCGAGCCCCGCCCACAGCGCGAGCCCCGCCCAGCGGCGCAGCACGTCGCGCACGCAACCACCGCGCACGAGACGAGTCCACGCTTGGCCACGTGATCCGCACAGCCCCGCCCTTCCGTCCGCTCCCGCGGTGTCGGCGTTTCCCTACCTGCGAGCCGGAAGTGCCGCTCCGGGGCCGCCCGGCGGTTCCGCCGCTCTATGGTGAGCCGGGGGTCGGGCGGGTGAGAGGCGGTTAACGGCGGTTAACGGCGGCCACGGGCAGCGCTGCCGCCGCGGGGGTCACACGGGAGCTGGGCGCCGGCGCCCCGGCGGAAAAAAATCCAGGGCAAGGTACCGGGGCGACCTCCTGCCGCGGGAGGGGCCGTGGAGGCCGACGGGCCGGGGGACACACGGGCCGCAGCGGCACCGGGCCAGGCCCCGCGGACGGAGAGCCCCTCCGGTGCTGCCCTGCCGAGCTGGGGGGAGGGCGGGCCGGCTGGAAAGGGACCTGGGAGACAGCAGGGTGACCATGAGCCAGCACTGGGCCCTTGCGGCCAGGAAGGCCGATGGTACCTGGGGTGGATTAGAAGGGGGGTGGTTAGTAGGTCAAGAGAGGTTCTCCTGCCCCTCTACTCTGCCCTGGGGAGAAGGGGAGACTGAGGGGTGACTCATTAATGTTTATAAATATGTAAAGGGTGAGTGTCACGAGGATGCAGCCAGGCTCTTCTCAGTGACAACCAACAGTAAGACAAGGGGCAGTGGGTGCAAACTGGAACTCAGGGGGTTCCACTTAAATATGAGAAGAAGCTTCTTCTCAGTGAGGGTGACGGAACACTGGAACAGGCTGCCCAGGGAGGTTGTGGAGTCTCCTTCTCTGCAGACATTCCAACCCGCCTGGACACCTTCCTGTGTAACCTCATCTGGGTGTTCCTGCTCCGGCGGGGGGATTGGACTAAATGATCTTTTGGGGTCTCTTCCAATCACTAACATTCTGTGATTCTGTGAAAATTTGCAGTTGGTTTTAGAAGCAAGCGCCCTTTATTGACGCATCGGCTCCCACGGGAATCGTTTCTGCCTAGTGGGGGTCCCAAACAATTCCCAGACACAGATTACATCCACCCAGATCATATATATTTATTACACTTCCAAGAAATCCTTTGCACATGCATTACATTCCTTTGTTATTCAGCTTGTAACCTGCTTGCGCTGGTGTCACCACCTTCTGAGAGCAAGAGCATTGTCTCCTCACTTTCTTCTGCTTATCTTAAGTCACAAGAGTGGTATTTGTTAACACCTAGCAAGTGCCTAACACCTATGAACCTTATTACGTTAGTAAATGCCTAAAATCTATGACATTGTATAGACACATTTTATTACTAATTGCTGATTTCAAGTATCACAGGGGTTGGTGCTTGTTCCTCCAGCCTGACACACGGTTCCCAACTTTAAGTACTTGGGTTTTGAAACTCTCTCCTATTTACAAAGAGGAATCAAAGGCAAAAAGCTTTGTACTCCTCCCAAAGGGGATGAGGAAAGAAATGCCTCCGAAGCTTCCACCAAGGATTCTTACAAATCAAGTGCATGGGAGATTTAACTTAGGTCACCAGCTCACTATCATTTGAACAAACTGTGGTGATACACTTGATGTGCTTTCCCTCTGTTTAATATAGTGGTATTTCAGGTAGTGTAGTAATCTGTCAAAACAGATGCCTGCCAAAGATGGCAATGAAGTAATTCTTTCCTGTTTTTTAGAAAACAGGTATTTTTCAGTTGGAACATCTTCCAAGAGTTCTGATTTCTAATGCATCTGCAAGTTTCAAAAGTTCAGATCAGTCATATATTGACCTAGTGTGCTTCCTCACCTACACACACCCCCCCACCTGTCTCAGCAGGAATCAGGCAAAAATCAGACATTTTAGCATTTGAAGCAAGCTGGTTCGCAACCTACAAACTACTTTGAGTTAAACTGCTGTTAAACTGTTAACTCAGCAGCAGTGAGCTTTGAGCGTACAGTTCCAGTTACTTTAGTTTGAAAGACAAACTTTGTGCACCTAATGAAAAAAGATTTGTTCCGAGTATAGCTGGTGCACTAAGATGGTAAGTTTGACAGATGGTCTTTAAACAAGAGAAAAGTAAAAATCGTTCTAAGTCAGTACACCACAGTAAAAGTACATAAATAGGCAAAGGCACTGGAACTTTTATGTAGTAAAACTTAACAGACCACTCCTAGAATTTAGCAGGCACTGAGAATAAGAATTTTTAAAACTCCATTGATATGTATACTTTACTCATTATTTGTATTATTCAGTGCAGATCTGAAGAGCTGTGCACGGTCAAAACTTCAGGAGAGGCCTTAGTTAACTTAGAATACAGAAATTTCAGTGATGAAGAGGTCAGATAGCCTAGAAATTTAGGACTGGACTAGTTCTAGTCCTTAAAATACAGAATTTAGGTTTTGACCTTAGAAATCAGTGTTAAGTATTAGAATACTCTCTCTTATCAGATAACTTGCAAAAAACAGAACCGAGTTTGCTTTATTTTCAGAATGAAGTACACACCCTTTTTTGCAAACTCTGGTGTTTATAACATTGTGCCTCTGCATTCAGGACTCTTTGTGCCTCTATTGTTCTTGCTTTAATTTAAATGTGAAAGCTGGAGCATTCTTAACAATAGGCTGAGAAAACTTGTTTAAAAATAATTGTTCAGTTATACCCAGTTCTGTCTTGAATCAGATATAAAATTATACTTTAAAACAAGTTCACTGGCCTGAGTACAGCCCGGTATATCATCTATATTTGGATCAGTTAAATCACTAGACAATAGCATGTCCTATGCAAGACCCTGAAGTTACTGTGCATACAGTTTAATATATTGAAATGTGTTACATAATTGCATCAGATACATACATCTTTTTCAGAAAAACTGAAGTATTACAATGAAGAGGATTTCTGCTGCAAAAATGCTCCAGGTGGTGACTTTTCAGAGTAATTTTCAAAAGCCTATTAACTCCTTACTGTTCTGTTAGAATGCTGCACTGCTGTGTTCATAGTCCTGTCTGTTAGATAAACTTCCACATTCCATGTCATTAGGTTGCATGTGATGCTGTTTGCTTTTATTTTATTGAAAGCAGCATCACAGAATTTTTCCGTTATACAACTGGCTGAGACTTTTATTGATTAAAAAAGCCATATTGCCCTGTTTAGTGGTTAGCACAAATAACTGCGCTGTGGTTTAACCCCAGCTGGCAACTAAGCACCGCACCACTGCTCATTCCCCACCCCCCCATCCCTGTGGGATGGGAGGGAGGATAGGAAGGGTAAAACTGAGAAAGAAACTTGTGGGTTGAGATAAACAGCTTGGTAATTAAAAAATAAGTGAAAAACATGTAAAAAAAAAAACAAAACAAAACAAAAAACACCACACCACAAACACACACACAGAGGAAAATAGAAGCCCAGAAAAACAAGCAATGAAAGTGAAAACAATTGCGCACTGCCACCCGACCGATGCCCAGCCAGCCCCTGAGCAGCAGCACCCACACCTACCTCCCCCCATTTTTATTGCTGAGCACAACATCATATGGGATGGAAAAATCGCTTTGCTCAGTTGGGGTCAGCTGTCCCAGCCGTGTGCCCTGCCAACTTTTTGGACACTTCCAACCTACTTGCCAGCAGTGCAGTCTGAACATCAGAAAAGACCTTGACACTGTGTAAGCATTGTTCAGCAATAACTAAAACATCAGCATCTTATCAACACTATTTTCAGTACAACTGCAAAACAGCCCCATACAAGTGCTGTGAAAAAATTTAACTCCCAGCCCAAACCAGTACACTTTGCTTTTTAATGTGTCTGGATTTGTCTTTGCGGAGTAGCACATAGGTGAACATCAAGATCCCAGTTAGATTGTATTCATCGTAATTAAGGTTCTCAGGAGTTTTGAAAGCAAAGTAATTCTTTGCGTAGGAATTTGTTCTTTACGTTGCAGTAGAAAACAGTGCAAGATGGGCTCAGGCTCTGATGTTTTAGGGCCAGTATTGGATTTGCAAACTTTGGCATGAGTACAAAAGCCCTCTGCAGTAGCTAACTTTGTATTTGGTAGTTATATTTGTGCTGAAATAACTGCTCAATATTTACATCAAACAGACATGGCACTCACAGAGCTGCAAGCAGAGGCCGCATGACCACAACTGCAAACACCTGGAACCACCCATCTTTGTGTGTAACACCACAGGCTGGTTCTTGATAAGGTTCAGGTTGATTCTGTGCGTTGACCTGCACCTGGTGTACATGGGAATAACACGCAGGAAAGCGCTGCTGGATGTGAATTACCGACTGACAGCCCGGGCAGCCTACCTTCAGCAGCTTTTTCCCCCAGAAACTACTTGTAAACAGGATGGGTGAATTGTTTAGCCATCAGCAGTCTCTGCCTGTGGGCCATTTTTGCAACTGCTCTTGACTGGTAGGGGTTGTGCTGAGAGAGGGAGCCCCCAGGAAACCTGTGACCAGAGCAGGCTGTTATCTGAACAGCTCATCCACCTCATACCTCGCTACCAGGTTGCTTTTGGGAAAGTAATGCTACTAAACATCTTGAATTTATACTTCCTGTAGCTGGGAAAACTGCGTCTGAAAGGAATAGAAGATGCACGGTTTAATTCTAGAATTAAATTCAGTGCATTTTTAGTCTTATCTAGACTAGGTTAGAATTGCTTTGCATGTTTTTTAGATTACTTAAACCTAGTCTGTCAAGCTTACAGCCAGAAGTTTACAGCAGAAATCTGATTTTAATGTTTTCTCTAGGGTGATCTTCACAGAAACTACTAAAGACTTCAAAGAACACATTTTAGGCAAAAAAAGGTGAAATACATTCTGAAAAAGTAAAATGGATCCTTGTTCAGTTGGAGTTCAGCTTCAAGCTACCAATGAATGCCATAAAACATATTATACCCGTCACACTGGCTTCAAGACTAAGCAAGATACATCTTCATCTGACCTACTGTTACTTCAGCTTAGGACTGGAATCACCCTTTCAGAGAACAATACAATCTGCTTCCACCATGCAAAAATTTACATTGAAAGATTTGAAGACTTACAAAAATCATGTTGTGATCCCTTTAACGTACACAGAAAACTCTCAAAGAAAAACTTGCGTGCAATTGACTTGGATGATGCAGTTTTTCTAAGTGCCAAGTTTGGAAGGCAATTTGTACCTGGTTGGAAGCTTTGTCCCAAATGTATGCAGATAATAAATGGAAGCATGGATGTTGAATCCGAAGATCGCCAAAGAAGAAAACTTGATTCGGACGTATGTATATGGATCAGTTTTCCCACCTTCCTTAAGTGCTGCAAGCTTTTGGAATTGGGCTTCATACAAGTCCTACATAAAGAAATTAAGGTTTTTTAATAGAATTATTAAAAGAGTGTAGCTTTATAGATGTGTGGGAGTTTAATGTGTTTAAGCCTTTATTTGGAGGACCTTAAAAAAAATCCTCTTCCCTAGTATTATGTCCTTTTAAATTCAAGTGACTGCATGTATGAGGGTGACTTAAAACTCGTAAGTTTACGTAAATACCAGACCGCTGCTGGTAATTTAAGCTGTTGCTCAAGCCTTACATAAAACAAGCTCAGATGCTTGAAACTGAACACTGCAAAGGTTGCTTCTAAGGATGCCAAGGTAAGCTTCTTCTGGTTTAGTCTCTTCAGTTTTAAAAAAAAAAAAAAAAAAAAAAAATCCACTTTTTCTAGCAGTTCATTACCAAGTGAACATGCATTGAGATGAATTAAATGTACTCTTGTTGTGGTATCTGAGCTGCGAAGGCCGTGGCATTTGTTCAGGGGCAGTAATGAACTGGTGTGGGAGGATCATGCTTTGAGTGCTGAGTTTAGAATACAGCTCGTATGTTGTTGGATGCATCATTCAAGATGTGTGCAAGTCATCAGCAGAAGTGTGGGCAGCCAAATCAGCAAGAGCTCACCCATAAATGCCCTGTAGCAAAGCAGAATTGCATTGTAGGAGCTGTTGTCCTGTTCAGCCCAGGGCTGTTGCCCAACTGTACTTTTCAGTTACATGCCAATATGATTAGGAGACTGATACAGGGTGGAATTTGAAAGCATTGATTAAAACTGCTACTATAAAGCTTGTATTGTTGGGTTTTGAGACTAGTACAGTTCTCTGGTATAAAAGTTATAAGACTTAAGCTTTTTCTTATGGGAAATCCAGTGCTTAGAGCTGAGGTCAACAATTTACCTAAGTTATTACAATATCCTGGCTTGACTGGATGTTTTCTTATGAACTTAGGTTTTTATTTGTAATTAAATGAGATTTTCTGTCTTTGTTCAGGGGCGTACAGCTAAAGCTTTAAAGTCTCTACAGTTTGCTAATCCAGGACGACAGACTGAATTCACTCCTGAAACCAGTAAAAGAGAAAAGAGAAGGCTGCAAACAAAAAACGCATCATATAATTCAGACAGGTGAGCTCTTTCCTGGGTTTACATTAGCTTTCACTTCAAAATAAAATAACCTTGATGGTCAGTGTCCCTGTAACACTATAACATTTTTAAATGGATGTTTGTGTGTTTATTGATTGGTTTTTTGGTTTTGAGGACGTTAAAGCTCACTGTCATGACTGAGATAAACAAAACAGAAGATAAAGTGTTACCATATAGGCTGTATTTCAGGCAATTAGAATATAAACAAGTGTTTGGTAAGGCGTGACAATACTACACAGATTAAGGTATTAAATTATGCACAAGCTGGAATTCTGATAATAGGCTAAGTTTGAAAATAGGTGAAGTAGACTACACTTAAAATACTGGAGTTGTCAGCTTTCAATAAACTCAGTGATTGTACTTTGTAAACAAATATGTACAAGTTAGGACTTTACCTTCCTTTTAAAAAAGGAAGTTAGTGTCCAAGTTAGAGAATACTGGATAACAAATTTCAGCCTTCTAAAGTGACTAGTTTTAAAATCATACTTTCTACAGAGGAAACATATACGCAGCTGAATCTTGCATGTCATTTTCCACTAAGAGTTTGGACCAGTTCAGTCTTGTCCTAGTAGGAGGGTGATAGAAGTCCCAGCTTTAACTAGTTGTACAATGTTTGTTAAAATGTGCAAGAAAGATCACATTAATACCTTTCCCCTGCTCTCCATCTAAGTTTAACTTCACAAGACAGAAACAGACACTAGATGTGCTATTCACAAGCCACACATCTTTTTCTCCTCTATTTGTTTCTTCTGCTCAGTTTGGGCACAAGTTACAACCAGAGAAATGTTGATGAGATATTAGGAAAACTTTCTGTGTATATAGTAAAACACCAGATCCAAAGCATTGTGGCATCCCTGACATTAAAGCTTTTCAGAACTCAACTAGATGCAGCCCTGAGCAACCTAATTTGAGTTGACCTGGCTTTGAACAGGGGGTCAGACAAGGTGACTTCCAGGGGTACCTTCCAAACAGAGTTTTTCTGCGATTCTGCACTTCAACAGAACTGTTACAGAGATGAATGATGATAAAACCATAAAAATATTTTTAAATTAGGATGTGCACACCTTAATGGTGCTACATGAGCTTCTTTGAATTACAGCTACACGTTACAAAAGAGAAGTAAATTAAGGGAGCGTTTCACATCCTCTGAAAGGTAATATGAAGTTCATATCATGTAACTAAGAATATTCATGAGTGGTTAAATAAGTGTGCTATTGAAGAAATAAAAACTTCCCATTCTTGAAGTTATTTCTAAAGCACTATAGTGGAGATAGAATTAAGGCTGAGAAATGTTGTCAAATACAGTAACATATATACGTCTTTTAAATTGACGGAGTGTTAAAATGGACACCTGAAGAAAGGAAACCTCTGTTCTCAACTATTAGCAGCTTGGCATCAAAATAGGTGGATTTTTTAACATGGAAATAACTTGGTTTTCATTATACAGGCAACTTATACCAGCCAAGAGTAAAGTCTACGATAGCCAGGGACTCCTGCTTTACAATGGGATGGACCTCTGCGATTGTCTCGATGAAGATTGCCTGGGATGTTTCTATGCTTGCCCCAAGTGTGGCTCCAACAAGTGTGGAGCCGAATGTCGCTGTGACCGCAAGTGGCTGTATGAGCAAATTGAGATAGAAGGAGGAGAAATAATTAGAAATAAGCATGTTGGTTAGTGTATATGTGTGTTGTTTATCCTGAGTATATATTTAATGCTTTGTTTAGACACAGCACATTCATCATTTAGTGGTTTAATGAAAACCATTGGAACTTATGATCCACATGATTAATGTGCTCACATTCATTTTCAGTATGATTATGGAAATATGGTTAGTCATACGAGTAAGTTCTCATAGAGCAGTCTTTCACTGTATTTAAGATGCTAAATTTTCATGTGACATATCCTGAGCCACTCACCATTGTTCCATATACTATTTTGTATTAGTGTACCGTCTCCATGGATCCCTTATTTTTCCTTCTCTAGTTCAGGATCTCATGTTTTGAATCTGCTTTGTGTGAAACATCCTTGAAGTTCACAGTAAATTTACATGCAGTATCAATAAAGCTCTCTCTAGTATTAATAGCAAATGCTGTATCTTCTATAGATTATCCCAGATACATCTCAGAAATTAAATCCTTTTCACTAAAATGGATTCAGAGGCATTTAGGAGTTCAGATCCCATCCAAGTTACTGGGATTTAAGATCAGATGATCCTTATTAATTCAAGCCTCACTGTTAAAGTGTTATTAAACTGCCAAGGCATTGGAAAAATATGTTGAGCTATTTAATAGTTGATACTGTTTGCTGGCTTCTGTACAACACAATTGAAATAATTTTGCTGTATTTGTTATCAGTTGGTAATTCAAATGGACTAGTACTTCAACAGCCCTCTCCCCTTTTTTAATTTGTGCTTGTGTTTAAGGGAAATGTTCATACGCAGCTGAAATGAATTTGAGTATCTGTTTCCAAACTAAATATCTAGACTGCAACAAAAAAAGAAGTTGAATTGATGTTTGGTTGATACAATATCTGTCCTCAGAACATTAAAATTTCACAACATAACCAAGATTTATGGAAAAGAGATTCTATAATTGAAATCTTAGTGAAATCAGATGTTATTCCTTGGTATTTTAGTTGTGGTTTGGATAAATTTCCTACTTCTGTGATAGACTTGGAAGATTTGCATATTTATTGGGTTAAATTTATTCAAGAAAACTGTTAACTACTGATTTCTGAAGACTTAGTAGTTTAAATTGTATAATCATACTATTTGTTTAGGGTATTTTCTTTTCTAATAAGTATCAGGAAGGTTGATCACTAAAATCCAAACTTATGCTTTGAATTGTACTGACACCTGCTGGTCCTAGTGAAGCAGAAGCATCAACTTACACTATATTTTTGTAGCAGATGTAACAAAAATGATCAGCCTTTCATTTCTTGGTCAGAACATTGTTCTTCCAATGATGTCTCCCACATGGGCCATATTTATCACAAGAAACATCATGTGAGTTTAGTTAGGGAGAGCACAACACTCTTTACACTCTCTTCTAGACAGCAGCACCACAAATGAGTAATAGCCCTGGCTTCCCTTACATGCAAGTGGCATTTAATACATTTTACTTTGTTGTCTACAGAGCACACTTATCCTGACACAGCAATTGATCTTGTGTGCTTGATCCATATTTGGAGCTCTTTCAACTCTTAAGCAACTGTTTGGATTAGATATAAATGGTTTCCTCCATGGAAGCAAGAGGAAAAATGCTGGTCCAGTGTTGTAATTTTTATGCATTTATTATTTTTTATATTAGACCCAAGTCAGCACTACCCA
Organism: Caloenas nicobarica; assembly: GCF_036013445.1. Classification (NCBI taxonomy): domain Eukaryota; kingdom Metazoa; phylum Chordata; class Aves; order Columbiformes; family Columbidae; genus Caloenas; species Caloenas nicobarica. Next base: position 61,720,558 of record NC_088249.1, on the reverse strand, counting down.
TTGTTACTAAACCTGACAGGCTTCCAACTGTTTGATGAGTATAACTTATCATTTAAGTGCACAGTTAGAGCTTGGATTCTGTAACCATTAAAGCTTTCCACTGAAGTGAAATGCAAGTCCAGCAGTAGTTTAAATTGCCTAGAGCATCCCATTATTAGAACTGTATTTCTCTATATCCATTAAGTCTCTGAAAAGTGTATTCAGTCTTTCATTTCACAGATTCACTAGCAATGAGTACTTTGCCAAATAAATCACTCAGGTTGTTGCCTAACAAAATGCATGGGGCTGGTATTTGAATAAAAACCTATGCTAATTACTGGTTACTGTTGATTGCTATAGAAGCTGCAGGAGACTTCGGGTTTTTTTCCCCTCAGTAAAATAGAACTTTTGGCATTGGTCATTCACATGTCCTGCTTACATATTTAGAGCATTTCCATTTAGCTCTGTTCCTTGAATAGGTTGTAGTGTGTTGAGTTCAATAATATGTTTTTATATACTTACACGTCTCCTTCATCTATTTTTCTGTTAAAAGTCAAACTTTACTATCTTGCTAGATTTAAAATGCTTAGAGATACTAATTTATCCATTTTTTCCTGTATGTTTTCATAAGCACCAAACTTACCCCATCAGCAAGCTATTTTATAATCTATAAGTGATTGCATATTGTTCCCAACAGCATATGTAGTTCCCCATCTTTCAGAATTACTCTACAACTAAGCCTGTTAACCAGTACATTCTTTTAATATAGCCAAAGGAAACAACTGCTTTCTGTAAAACCTGAAGCTCACAGACCAGGTATAAAAACCACTTTAAACTCCACATGTGTTGAAGAGAAAAAGCCAACTGCAGATAGAGCCCAGTTACGATGTTAAGACTTGCCTTTTGATATTAATTGCAAAAATTAATGCCCAAATAAAGTTTACATTTTCAAAAGACAGAAATCAATGACAAGAAAATAATCCATTCTATCAATAATACATATCACATGGATCAATTGGAGTTTATTGAACAGAAGCTCCAGATTTGTGATCTGTTGTGTACCGTGTTAAGTTCTGGTTTGGTTTCTTTCCTCACACAGAGCAAAACTCACACCAAGTTTAGAACATGGTCAAATTCAACATCTTCTAAGTCAGTGAGGGTTACCACAGAACTTCGGGGTCATACCTGAGGCAGGACGTGTCCCTTTTTTCCTTCCTTAGCAGAGATGAGAGTTTCAAACTGATGAAACGTGCCCTGGGATGCTTTCTGTTGAATTATGACTGCAAATACTCAACAATATAGTACAGTCAGGTAATTAGAGAAGCTGTTGTATTAATATTTTTGGTAACTATGTTACCAAAAAGCATTTATCTTTGGGAGATGCATTATAGCCTTAGCCACAGCATGAATTTGGTTTTCTTTTAATCAATTAAGTTCATAACTCTTAGAATCTAACATGAGGAGACTCTTAACTTCTGAATTTTTTGGCTGAGCATTCAAGATAGCAGAAACTGCAGAAAGCAGACGAACCTAAACAAAAAGTATGGTTCTATAAATCTCAGAGTCAGAATTAAAGCCACTAAAGGAAAACTGAAAATAGAGTTAAGGTAATTTTTTTTTTTTTAACCTGATTTTAAACCTGGTTTAATGTTCTCTTTAGCCTTGTCATACAGGTGTTAGCCAGAACAGACCAATAGACAACGGCACAAGAGCTCACACTGAAATCCTGCAGTGACAGCTACACAGAGGTCAAGTGTTCGGGTGGTTCTGTCACTTGTTATGTGACAGAAACAGCTACATCTTGCTGGAATCAGCACTCAAGCCTTTGAGTTCTCCTACTCTCATGAAAAAGCATAAACATACAGTTTCCAGTTTCAATTATTTTGTTCTCCTCTGAAATTAGAGCCACATTTTCAGTCATATTTATGTCCTAATAAATGCAGAGATTCAGCATTTTTCAACTAATTTTTCAGTGGAATGTAGGATATACAGATATGCAGTAGCTTGTCTTTCATGATCCAGATAATTTTCCCCAATAATTCTTCAGCAAACATTCTTGAAGTTTTATTCAACTTTATACTGACTTCCAACCAGTCAATATAATAATAATGACAACTTTATTTAAACAGGCTAAACAGTTCTCTACAACTTTAAGTTATACCTGCTTTTAAATCCTACTGTAGTAGAGGAACTGTTTATTAAAAGGATTATATTTATATTTGAAGATCTTTAATTACAAGTTGCATCTTATCTTTGGCAATGTGGGAGCCATAACAGGAACTATTCTTATATTTATTCACTGCAATTAGATTTCGAATTAAGAATTCTCCTCCAAGCACATATTAAAAGCTATTAGGGGGATGTGTGAAAAACTGTGATTAAACTGCCCAGTTCACCCTTTTGTAGGGGCTTTGTTTGAAACACATTTCTCCTGCTCTGAAACTGGGGTTTTACATTTTGACAGTTTCTCATACCCAGCAGAGGGCATCAGCTTACTGCAAACCATGAGCTGCTCCTGCTGCACCTCTTAGAGATGCATCTCCAGTTGCCTGAGCAGAGGGGATTTTATTATTATTGGACAGACTCAGGAATCGAGCCCAAGATGAGAAATCATTACCCGCATCAGTGAGGCTGAAACACAGCAGGCTCAAGTACAAGATTATCTCTTAAAAATAAGATAAATTTATTTTCTTTTTTGTCTTTATAAAAGCTTGTCACCCAGCACCGCCCCCCCCCAAATACCCTGCTGATTGTTAGTTCTCTAAGTAGAGCTCAACACGATTTTTTGTAGATACATTAACAACTTACAGTGTTCACTATGAAACCTTGGTTTAAAGCTTCTGCCTGTGCATCCCCTTCGAAATTCAGTATTAGGCAGAGAAACCCAGTCACAGGAGGGTCCTGCACTCGTTAGCAAAACGGGAGACTTTGACATCTGCACTGTTGCTACTGCCAGTGTGCAATATGCAGCTGAAGAACCACATGTGTCCTGTTTCCCAGACAAACAGACAAAATATTCCGACAATATTTTACCAGAGTAGCTGCAATAGCAACCAGAAGCCGCCTCACAAAAGCTGTGGCAGGCCTGGGTGGAGACAGACAAGAGGGGCAGCTGGACATGGGAAAAGTTTCTCTGGGTCTCCTGCTATTAGTAAGCAGAAGTAAAACTGCCCTAATACTTCTTTTCTTCCCCCAGCTTCCTTTGGCAGCCTTTCGCACGTTCTCACCAACAAACGGGATCTGTGTAGCACACTAAACGACGTGCCCTTCTAGGCACTAGTTAGCAAAAATATTAACAATCAGCACATAACAAACTCAATTCTCCATCTTGCCCACCGGAGAAAGAACCTTCTGAGAGTAAACAGTGATCTTGTGTCCATGCACAGCCCCACACTACAACCAGAAGTAAAAGCAATTCTGTTAGATCATCTCTGATTTTCACCTTGTTATTCTTCTATTTGTTCTTGCATTTCAATTGATAGCTCTACCTACTTTAAATTGCTCATTTTAGCTGCCAAATTAATACCACAAAGCAGACAATTTAATTAACATATAGGAAAAAAAGGAACAAAATAGTCCCAGCAAGCGCCAGCTAAGCATCCTAAGTGAGCCACTTACTGGAATTGTCAGAACTTAAAAGCTGCTTAAAGAGAAATCACTGAGATCCTACTCAATTCACAGTTCATAAGGCCTCACAAGCCATCTAAGAAACTGTAACTGAGGATCAAAGCGTGTTCTTCAGAGTCCATCCCAGATAGAAAAGAGAAAAGCATCAAAATCTAACGTATATATAAAGACTACATATTCCACTAACGCAACTGCTTTGCTTAAAAGCCGAAAAATCAGATTTTACTGACTTCCCGTAGCAAAATAAGTTTCCAAAATTCAGTATGTCACGTTCTAGTTCATCCTTCCCAGGAGTACCGGATAATCCAGATGTATTCAAGAGAACAGGTTTTCTCTTCACTTCATTTTTCATCACCAAAACAAGCAAACAAACAAACACAAAAACCACCAGCAGCAAACCTCCAAGATGCTCCTTCCCTTCTGTTTTATAACAGGGTAGTGCTCAGGTGATGGCATTGGCAGTTTCCAATCAGCTGGGCTGGATCCTGCCAGCTGACTTCAATATTGCTAGAACCTTTTTTTCTGATAACCACCTCTTCTTAATAGTTATCTTATTAATTAGAGTGATTATATTGCAGTTTAGGCTTAAGTTATTAGCTTTGTGTTGCTTCTTGGAAGTTTCCTCCCCACCTCAAAGAAAGAAGAAAATCAGAGTTATTATTCCGTTAAATACACTTGTGTAGTACACCTAACCTCCAGCCAGACTCCTTAAATTGTACAAACTCCTCAGATGACTGAGGGAGCCCCAAATCTCAGCTACACTCTTCCACCAAGCTGCTTTTTCTATGTATTTCATGGGCAATAGCAAACTGTTCTGTCTTGGTATTGAGTTTATACGAACTGTCCTGTTGACTTCAGTGCAATGACTTAGGTGGGTAAGTAAGCAGGCCGAGCAAAGAGATGGGTTCTGCACAAGTGAAATGTGTCATGATAAAATGCTGAAGCTGACAGGATTGTTTGGACAAAGACCCCGTTGACTCTCACCTGTTATGTCTGATTTTGCACCGACACAGGAGTAAAGATTGTGCCCGAGATCTTATGAAGCCGCTGGGGAAGGCAGCTCAGAGCAACCATCCGCGTATGCTCGAAATAAAATCACCTTCTGTTGTTGGGATCCCAAAATAAAATATTTGGGTAACCTTTACAGGATTGTCCCCTAACAACCAGATCTGGAGAAACCTGAAGTCCTTGTGAAATGTTAAGTGTCAAATGCCTGGATCTGGACTCAAATATTTGGGCTTCCCGTGATGGGTTCGGGGTCAGGCAGCCCAACTCAGAGGAGAAGAATAGATGACTTTTCAAATGCTTTCTGCTGGACGCGGTCATAATAAACTGGCTAGGTAGAAAGCACAGAGTAATTAACTTACACTAATTAAAGTTGTTTATGTCTCTAGGCAAACCCAGAATCTTATTTTTCTCAAGAGAAGACTTTCCTCCTACTGTCGTGTTTTGGGGTTGTTTTTGCTTTTATCAAAAAAACAGAAAGGCACAATTCATCCAGCCTAGTCTGTGCCAACTGCCTCTGCTTTATGGCTCCCCTGTGTTAATTCCTTGTCTGTGAACTGCTGACTCTTTGAAGTAAAACATTGGGCTAGATCTGGGAGCAAATGAGAATGCAGGGCCGCTGACAAAGGACATCCATCATAGGAATCACTGCAGAAGATGTCTGCAATTTCTCCTCCTCCAGTGCGAGTGAACTGCAACATCCAGCTCTACAGACATGCACCCCCATCCCAGCCGGGTTCCTCCATCCCAAACTGGGGTAACATGCTGAGCCACAGTTTTACTCATGTACTGGCTGGGCATATACTGATTTCTTGGTTTTAAGTAATATTTTTTTCCTCAGAATGACAGAACCTAGGCCACTAACTTTGTATCCATAACGTGTTTAATTTTTAATTTTTTTAAATAATTACATTTTATTTTGGGGTATAGTGCGCCAAGAGGTCTGAGGCTGATTCAGACCCTGAACCCCATCGGGTAGTTTTTCTTCTCCCAAATCTCTGTAAAGCTGTGTGTGTACATGTAAGTGCTTATACGACTGTATACGTAGTTGTACAGCCAAACTAGTTGGAGCTCACCTCTCAGAAATACAAGGTGCAAATGGCATGGTGTAAGTTGCCACTGATCGGAGTGGATTTGTTTGAAGAGCTGAGGAGGAAGATGCAAAACCGCTTTTCCACCTAAGTGGGTGTTCTGTCCTGGAGGGTATGAGTGCAAGGAACCTGCATTTCATTGATTTCTGTTGGCCTTAACAATTATTCAGTAGTTGACTAGAAGGCTGGAAATTATCCTTCTGCATCTTCTTCTCCAATGCAACCTGAAAGGCCCGTTCATCACCCAGTTCATCACAGCTTGTAGCTGGTTTGGTATTTTGGTACTACCATGTGTAACCGAGAGAGCTCCTAGAGGAATGGAGCTGTAGCTCTTTTCCCCTTTTACATCTCTCCTTTCCTCTGACTCCGCTAATCTTGCAATTTGAATTTTTTTTAAAGTGAATTGAAAACCCTTGCCTGCCATCCAGCACTAATTGATGATGCTTCTCACATGTCAGAGATTGCTACTGACATTTCAATTTTGCTTTGTTTTTCCCCTTTCTTTGATAGTATTGTGGAGAACATTTCTATTTGAATAAAAAGCAAATAATGCATGTCAGAGCACGCATCAGGGACTGTCAAATTGTTTTTTCCAATTACAACTCTATTTCAAATAGAGTGATGCAATTAAAGGATAACTACTAGAAGTGCAAAGCCAAGGTTATGATCAGAAATCATTACTCTTTCACTTCTAGGTCCTGTCTTACTAAATAAAACTTTTCCTTTGGGGCAAATTACTCTGCATATCTGCAGGTATCCAGAAGAAACCAAATGTCCAGCACTACTAGTAGAGCGGCTCTTTGCATATAAACTCAATATTATGAAAAGATGACAAGTATAGGTGGGTTTCTCACTGAGTAATAATGGCATAAATTCACTTTAGGATAGGGTATTAACAATATATTAGTAGTGTTTTACAGGCAGTGTCGTAACATGTTTTTATAGTTTAGGATCCCTTTTTCAGAGCTGCTTTCACCTCTATGGGGAGAAATACAGCGTTGCTGCATCCTGGCTCCTCAGGGTCTGTTTGATGGGAGACTGGCCATAGAAGTCAAGCCGTGCAAACTACGGGGACCTAAAAAGGATTTTCTCATGACACGAGCATACATCATTAACTGGCATGAAGCATCAATTAGCACTGTCCTTTGTGAGCCCCTGTGTCACTGCCGGTGCCTTGGGGAACGGGGCTTGTTTCTCTGTCGGGCTCAGAGGAGGCTGAAGGGAAATCTAAAAGTAGCCACTAAGGGAGGGGGGCCACTAAAAGCGATGGCGCTTCGTACTTTATTCAGCTGGAATCATGGACTTGCACCCTTTACAAGGCTGAAGCTGGTGGAAAAAACCTGCCCTTTTGCAGGAACCTGTCTCCAGGTATAAGGCCCAGGTGTCACAAAGCATTAATAAGGTTTTTTCCAATCTGTCTTATTTAAGTGCATGAAATAAACCAGCAATCTTTCATTATTAGCTGCTTTATTTGACTGGTAATAGTGACTAAAAGGGTCCAGGACTCCAGTTTGCTCCACTTTCAACCACTATTTGCTGTGAGAGCACATATTCTAATTTTCTACAAGAGTTTCAGAGGGACAGTGACTTGAGTTTTGATCCTATTTTCTCTGCCTTCAACTTTTTATGGGGGTGGCTGACAGGAGTGCAAAATAAATGTAAACTGCATAATAGGAGCAAAACTTATTTTGTTAAATGTTTAAAGTGAGTGGCAATGCTTGGGTGAAAAACGCCGCGTTTGTAACTGAGCACACCAGCTTGCCTTTGCTGTACCCCCCAAACTCATGGCAACTTCTGAGCAACCAGCTCCGGAGCCCTGGGGGCTGCACACCTGAGATCACCTTGAGGTGGTTTTTAACAACCACCAGCCTGCTTCTCACGGAGAAATTACTTCAGAAGCTACATGTTCTCTGGACAAAAAGAGAGAAACCCAGCAAGGTGGAAGCTGGAACTTTTCAAGCGAAGGAGGAGTTGAAGCGAGGGCTGGCTGGTGGCAAAGGGCTGGGGAGGGCATGGCTGTTAATCCCCTTCTGCTCCTCTAGTGAGAAACCAGGCGAAGCTGAACACATAGAGAATTTGTTTCATGACGTTAACATTTAAAACAAGCCTATAGTCATAATAAAAATAATACTTATTTATCAATATTTATATTTATTAAATGATAAATCAGTTTGTTTCTAATGTCAACCGTACTCCCAGGATATTTATTCTGCCTGCATCCCACAGTACCTGAGGCAGACAAAAAGCTCCAACATGTACAAACTCGGTGAATGGGGCAGAATAGCACACCGGGAAACAACCACCTCTATGGAGCAAACAAACAGAGGAAGAGCAGCTGAGTTAAAGTGTTTCCCTCATTCCCTGGAGATATGTGCTTATCTCGATAACTGGAGGAATAATAAAGAAATAAATAAAACGTCTTATTTAGCCATGGTGTTGTTGGAGCCCTTTATCTGTAGCGTAGTCAGGAAAAACTTTCTGATTGATCTGGAGTGCACAGGCCTATTTTCTATTAAAGTGTATTAATGCTGGGTTCTGTGCAATTAGTGAAAAGTCAATTCCCATTACTAGTTAACACTATTGAGTATCTGCTTTCCTTAATAAAAAGCTACGTCCAGCATAAGGGCTATAAATCGATAAGCAGCCGCTTTCTAAATCCATTCTGCCTCCTCCAAAACCACGGCGGGAGCGCTGCGGTTCCACGGCCAGAACAGATGGAGCAGAGGAGATCCCTGCCCTCCCAGAGCCGCTGCAGAGGTTGCCATCACACATCCCTCCCACCCGCAGCCTGGTTCCCGCTGCCCCTCCGCTTCGGAAAAATGCTTATTTCTAAGGGCTCTACACGTGCAAACTGGTGTTAGAATCGTGACATTCATTTAGCGGCATCAAAGGCCCAGTTAGCTGAAATCCTCCGTGGAATGACGTCTTCTCGCACGGTTGAATCACATATATGCTTTGTGATCCAGCAGCTGCTGCTAAGTGCCCAGCCGAACGTGGGACAGACCTTGGAGGTATCTAACAGCTCCTGCTGGGGCAGCTGGTGGCCGCTGTGGACAAACCCTATTGATGGGGCAGCCACGTACAGCTGCAGAATCGCGGCTCGCTCTCACGAAGAGCAACCCTTTACGCTTTAGCAACAGAAGATCCACAGCTCGCGTGCAGCTGTCACCTGGCGTCGCATCTTTACCCCGTTAATTCCATAAGTAATGGTTATTTTTTGGTAGAACTCCATCTCCCACCGTAGGTCTCGCGGTGCTCGTGCTGGGTATGTTTAATGTCACGGTGTCTAACAGAGCAGTCTGCAGGTTTCATATGCAACGTGACCGCGTTCCGTGATCGCTGTGGCAGACAGCTGAAAATTATGCTATCATCAAAGAGAGGCAGCAGAGAGAAACCTCTCCTAAGTATGCTTTAGTAACGCTGCCTCCTAGGACAGATTTTTTTTTGTCTTTGTATATTTATTTCTGTTCTCACTGTAAGGTAGAGATATTCGGGAGCCACCGGGGTGGCTCACGTCGCAGGAACCACACAGCCCATGGGGCTTGAGGAAAAAACTTACGCTGTTCGCACGAGGGGATTGTGTCTGATCAAATTCGGTCTTCTGCTTGGATTTGCGGTACGTGGTAAGGACTTAGGGCTGGTGGGACACTGTCTTTCCAGCTATAATGGAAATAAATCCTATCACGGCGCTGCAGATTTCTGAGAATGTGAGGAACACCTGAATGCTTACCTGAAAATCAAACTGGGGGAAGTGGCAAAGGTTTGCCTGGTACCTTTAAGCTTCTACGTTCAGGCTTCATGTCTCCTTAACCCCCAATAAATGAGGATAAGATTAGAAATTAGCAATAAAAAATAACGAGAAAGGGATGAAAAACCTTGTCCTGGGTAAGAAAAATGAAAGCCAAATATGAAGTGGGAAGGACAGTAAAAGACTTACTGTTCAGCTCCTGATACCCCAGGTTGCTTTGGCTTAGTATTGGTTTCCACTTGTGACCCATGGATCTGCAGAAACCCAAGGACCACTTCTAGGAAGTGAATAAAAATCAGCTAAAAGACAGGTAGTGTCAGTAGCCTTTTATTTGTAAGGGCACCTGCAGAGCCAGGGGGAAGGGAAAGAACTGAGTAGCAGGAGTTAAAGATTGCTGAAGGAGAGAAAAGGTATTTTCTTTCTTTACAGAGAAGAAAATAAAGCTGCTTTGCCTGTTTTAATGATCATTTGCTAAACAAATGAGCAGCTGAGTTGTGAGAATGAATGTAGATAAAATTCAGACATCATAGACGAGACTGTGGAAATTTGGTTTTTTATAGACACATGGACAGTACTTTTTCCCAGAAGTACTACATTTTTATTTAGCTGAGGGACAGAAATTATGTGATGTAGTTACACAATTGTGACTAACACTTTGTCACAAATACTGAGTGGTGAAAACGGAAGAAAAATGCAAGCTATCTGGTAGGTAAACATTTTCTTTTAAATTGTCGACTGAATTTGAATAATGAATAAATAGGAGGAAATTGCAATCTGCTTGTGGAAGTTTCAGGAAAAAAAAAAAAGAAAAAAGAAAAAAAGAAAAAAGGAGCTAAGCTCATAAGGTAAATTATTAATGTTGGTATACTCGCTTTGCTCCAGTTATTTGTAACACAGGAAATGTGATTTGTGTGTAAGTCATTTCAATACTAACTCAGTTGCCAGCTCAAATCTAAAATAATGAGACAGATCCAAGCCTCTCATTTCCAGAGAGGAATTTTTAACACAAGTGGAATCAATATGGCAAAACATTCTGCCCAAAGAAAGGCTAAAAATGGAATTTTAACTGTAATGCCTCTCCATTTTCTTCACTCGAGGTGTGACAGATGCCCACACACGCACTCGAGGAAGTTGCTCAGTCAAAGGATGAAGACGTGCTTTCATCTTCAAGTTCAAATGCATGCCGTGATATTATCTGCAGCGAGTTTGATGAGGAGCAACTACAACAGTATAAACAAGAGTGAAAAAGAAATCACGTACTTAGACACAGCTGTGTCCAGCTGACAGCCTGAGCCACAGTCAAGAGTTAGTAGGTAAGAGTTAAAATCCTTGATGGGACGTTGTTGGGGAAGCCTGTATTTCAGCAGGACTGTTGCACAACCTCTTTTCTTTCCATTTACGGCTCTTCGTTTTTATTCAGAAACACAAATTTCCAGTCCATTTTTCTACACTGTCTATAAATATCTTTGATTACAACAAGCGCAGGAATACAATTCTGTTAAAGAGAATTGTAAATTACAGCTGTATTTTTAGATTTGAGCTTTCCGTTCATTTGGTTAAAGTGTTTCCCAGAAACACCGTGATTTTAGTATTTGCAGCTGGTGAGCGTGGAACAACTCTGGGCTTTGAGGCCTTATATTAATACCCCAGCATATACACAGACCCACTATCACTTTTCAGGCTTGGCTTTGCCAACGGGCCTCAGCCCGAGAAGGATCGTCTCTGAGGTCGAGAAGGTTGTCTGGAGCTTCACAGACCCATCCAAATCCGGGCAAAAGCAAAGCTGCTTTGTGTGTTGTTGATGAATCACTGGCCCAGAAAAAGGGACAGTTTAGCTCATTCACCGTCTGTGGTTTAATATCAGTGTGTGTGAGCAGATGCACGAGCAGTGCCCGTGAAAGCAACCACCACGAAAGAGCAGGTGACCTCCTCCAACACATTTGCCCGCCGATTTAAGAGTGCTCAGAGCAAGGTCCTTCACCACAGCCTCCACCAAGGTCCTATTCACAATACCAGTCGTGCAAGGGATGTGATTGTGACCCTGTGTGCTGGCTCTAGGGACGCCACCGAAACACCATCTGAATTCGCTATAACGTTATTGGATGTGTTGAGGGCTCAGTGGGGCTTGAGGCTGTGCTGGCTCCATCACCCAACTTGTGTGAAACCCCCGTGCTCCTTGGGCTAAGGGTCCTGACACAGATGTGCAAGCCAAGGTGCATTGAAGTTTCCTAACACTGAGCTGTGAAATGCCAATGGTCTTGAAAAGTGCTAAAGGCCAGAGCAGTAAAGACAGGAAGAGGACACAAATTTTGTTTCAATAACTGAATTGTGTTGTGTTTGTATTTCCAGGTAAACTATCATTGAAACTCTTTTGGTATCGAAGGGGAAGGGCAGACAGGGGCTCATCTAGCTTCGAACCTGCTTAAAAGAAGGAAGCAACTGCCTTATTTTAAAGGAAGGGCAAAACTTCATTTACAAGATGTTCACGACAAACCTGGGAAGATCCCCAAGAGATCAGAGATCATCTCAGGGCTCCCCATGTTTTCTGGGACTGCTGCAGCTCTCTCTCTCACATCTTTGCATTTGTATCAGCAGGGAAAGCCTGGACCTGGGAGCATCTCAATCCCCTGAGCTCCCCGTACCCACATCGAACAGCATCTATGTGAACAGGAAGGGTCGTTGTCCTTTCAGCCCTTCCGTGCTCAGCTTCTTGAAGGGGGACTTGAGCCTCAGTGAGGCCAAGTTCAGTTATGGCCTTTCCAGAGACCTCTGCAGCACAGCCTTGCTCTGGGTGTGAATGAGGATAATGCACGAGGGAGGAAAATTTGGTCAAAAGAAAAGCCTGGACCTATCCATATTCACTGCAGATACAACCAAGGCTTTTGATACATGGGAAACAAAAAGCATTGAGTATAACCATGCACCTTGCTGCAGCTGATTATTTTAGATTTTGAACTCTTTCTAGCATCATTTTAACATTAAATGCAAATGAACTGTAGTACTATGTGGTCTCTCTGTAACAAAATCTGCAAAACCACTTTTACCAAGTCTGCTGCTTCCAATAGGTAAGGCAGAAAACAGTACAGTCTGCAGAACTGAGGTGTAAAGCTGACTGCATCAGGTATTTCTATCAGCTGCAACGCAGTTGCTCCTCAACACCAGCCCCATGGCCGGTGGTCAGCATTTGCAGGGCTGAGCCACACAGTATTAACTGTACAATCTCGGGATGACTAATACCAGCGTGAGAATGAAATATTACTCATCTGGTCCAAAATCTGCTCTCCCTGGGACATGTATGGCAGAAATAATAGCGGGGGTTGGCTCTTCTTTTTTGTGACTTGTTCAAAGCACATGCCAAGTCCCTTGGAAGGATCATCTACGGGCTTCAGCGTGCAAAAACAATAGTGTCAGACAAAACTCAGGATTTATTTTCATACTGCAAAATTATAGTGACTCTGGTGGGGATACATCCAGATAAAAATGCCTCTATATTCAATTCAAAGGGTGCGGGACCAGAGGTGAAATCACTGCGGAGTTTGGTCCAGCATCTTTCTCATTTACAAGACTGGCAGGGATATACAGTTCTAATTTTCTTGGGGTGGATCCGGCTTTCAAACTGAGCTGATGTTGCTGAGTTGTCCTGCGCAGAGGCCAGGAGTATGCTGGTTTCTCAAAGGCTTAGAACTTTCCCCTCTTCTTATTTTCCACTGATGGATTCTGTATTCCCCAGAGGCTCCTTGTTAGCAACACAAAAATTAAAAATAAAAAAAGGAGCAGGGGGGAAGGAGCAGAGGGATGGGAATAACAAGACATACCTGCAGCAGTCCTTGCCGTATATTCCCTCTGTGTCCCACCGACGGTGTCACGCAGAAGGGAAATTGTTCTATCAGTGACTATGTGAGATTCATGACCCCACCACAACCTTGAATTGGCCTTTAGTTGTCGCTGATGGGAACTGAAGAACAGCTCCTGTCGACATGATTGCTGCTCTCCAATGAATCAGAACACGCAGGGCACAGAGCAGCACATTAAACTAGCAACAGAAATATATCACTGTACTTTTATATAGATGTATTGCTTTTGCCCAGGCATATAAATGATTGGGCTATCCACTTATTTTTTTTCCAAGGGCTATAAATTAAAAATAAGCTAAGGGTTTTGAAATTATGTTCTCTCTCTTTTCCCCCCTCCCCTTCACTCTCTTTTTTTCTTCTTTGCTTTTTTTTTTTTAAAAAAAAAAAAAAAAAAAAAAGCTGGGTAGCTATTTTAGGTCTACAGTAAAACATTTCAAAGGTAATCTTACCATCTATGTCTACTTGGCCATTCTTTTTTTTCTAAAAGAAATCTCCTACTGCAGTTCTGGCTCAGGTAATTTGACATTTCAGCGTGATCACACTAACTGTGTGTATCCCTGGGCTTCTTTTGCTGCTAATGAACATTTACAATGCTGTATTTATTAGTTTAGTAAGATGAGTATCTGTAATGGCAAAACTCATGTATGTCATATGTTGGGTTTTTTTCCCCTAACAGATATTTCATAAACTAAGATTATTTCAATATACCTTAACCAAAGGTCACTTTGACTTGAAAGTTGGTTTGATGTACGGCTGCATAATTTAATGTAGTGCCTCAAAAATGGAAATTTTTCACCATTAAACTGCATTTAATTTTCGCAGCTTTCTCTGATCGCTGATTGAATCATCTTTTTAAATAATCCATTGAATTCTGAGGTGATACCACCGAACCTGAAGAGATCGGGATATGTTTTGTCCATTGTACATTTCCAGCTCTTTGCAAACAATTTATCACTTCCCAGCCTTGCAGTTAGATGTAGAAAGAATAAGCAAGCTGCTTCGCTTGTATTCTTCCCCCATCTTGTTTTCCTGGGATGAAATGCAGAATAAGAACCCATCCAGGAATCCGTTTATTTATGGTATCACAGAGCTCGTTCCAGTGGCAGCAGCCCTGCAGCTGAGCTCTGGAATCCCTTGCACACACGAGCAGCCCCTGGTCGTGTAAATGGAACAACTGACTTTCATGAGACAAATTTTTCCTACAAGAATCTGTGGGACCGAGCCTGCCAGATCGCCTTCTGCTAGTTTTTTCAATGTGTTATAACAAGACCTTTACTTATTTAACTTCATTTTTCTTGGACTAGCTGCTGAAGAAGTTTGTCATTAACCGTGTGTCTGTGTGTTGGACAAAATGAATTTGCCGTCCACCAACATGTGACCAGGCTAAAGAAAATAAATGAGCTGGTTACAGCTGTTTCCCCTCGACATAGTTACAAACACTGTAACAGCATTTCCTATGTACCTTTTCACCAAGCTTTGGATGATTGAATCTTTACTGTATACCACTTACTATCAAAAACCTGGCTGCATTTTTATCTTTTTAAAAGACCAGTAATTTCCAGATCTAATGATAATATGGTCATTTGACATTTTGAAGATTTTAGCCAAACACTATCCAGGATAACAATGGCTCGCCATGCCATGGTCTTGACCATATTTAAAAATTAAGTCCTTTTTGGTCTTCTGAGCAGCAAGAGTAATATCAAGAAACACAGTCTTAAAAGCTTCTTAGTGTGGGGAGGGTGGGAAAGTGCAAAAAACCCCTAACCATCTAACTGCCTAGGAAGTAATGAGACCTCCATCCTCCTGCTCTCGTACCACCGAGCCACTGTGCTTTAACCCTCTAGGTGTTTAAGCGTCTCCCAATAAATCTTTCTAAATGCTCTTGGCATAGCCAGAGTTTGCTGAGATTTTCAGTGCTGTGCACTTCAGTACCCGTCTTGTGCTGGAATCCCATCAAGGCCAACAATTAACCCAGGGATTACTGGCTAACGGGTGGAGGGGAGCAGCTCCTCTTTGTTGTGTTTTCTCAAGGAAGGGAACCACAGTTGTAAGAGAAAGGACTTCTAGTGACCATCTATGTGGAGACAAACGCTTCACTTGCTTTGAAGGAAAGTGCTGGGATGGGGACTCAGCTGTCCTTTGCTGGCCAGTTCATGTAGCTCTGGGCAGCCTTCCGTTGAGCTGAGCTCTGCTGAGCTGAGCTCTGTTGAGCTGAGCTCTGTTGAGCGTGCTGTCTTCCAAAATACAGGACCGGAGGAGTTCCGTGCAGTGCCTGGAGAGGCCCCCTGTCAGGCTTGGGCTCTGCCCTCATGGTGCCACCAGCCACACACACCCGTCTCCACGTGGATTTAGTCCCCTTCAGAGCTCAGCTGAAAGTCCATCCATGTCTGCATTCTTATGGTAAGGGATGCTGATAACCTGTTCTCCAGATTATTATTAAAAAAAAAATAAAATCATTCTATTCCATGAAAAAAAGATGCATGCTTTGTGGCTGAAGGAATGTCCCAAAGCACCTGGTTCTCTCTCCACTACACTTGCGATTTGCCATGTGGCCTTGGGAAAGCCAAGTAGCTGTTACGTGTTTGTTGAGTTGGGGAATCAGGAAGCTTTGGGCTCTTTTTTTTTTTCGTTTTTTTTTCCATTTTACAGAGCTGCTGTAAGTCTTGACTCTCTAATAGCTTCAACATATGCTAATTGTTTACCAATTAACTTTTGAGCATGACTGCTGCTAAATTCTAGACCTAGTGAAGTCACATGTCTGAGGGTTCACGTCAAAGCTGCTTTAGGCTGTGAGAATAAGTTTATTTTCATTGCTGTCCCATCAGGCTCAGAGAGGGACCGCTGGCTGCAAGGGCGTTTCTGCCTCTGTGCCAGTTGGTGGGATGCGGAGGGGGCAAAGCCGAGGCTCGGTTTTTGCTTTTCCCCGAGAAAGGAACGATCCCGCATTGAACTGGGGACCAGTCGAAGTGTTTCCCTCTGGAGGAGGGAGCACTAAGACCAACCGTGCCTGTGGGGCCAGCGAGTCTCTGCCAGCTCCAGGGGGGAGCATGTCGTTTTCTTTGTTAAAATTCAGAGTAATTCTCTAATCTGGTCTTAAAAGGCAAGGGAAGAGCTCTCACGAGCAGCCATGGAAAAGAAAGAAAATGAGGAACTATCAGGAACGGCCTCAAAATGGAGCAGCTTAGGCAGTGAGCAGCACAGCTCTCCAGCAAGGTGCTCCGTGCCCAGAGCTATTTACACCCAATTGTAACTCAAATCTTGCCCCTGATCTTGAGCGAGGTGAAGTTTAAGTCATCAGCTGTCTCGTAACCGCCAATCCTCAAACTCAGACAAACTTAAAATACTTCCACCCAATAACTGGCACTTGAAGGACACGTAGAAAGTCATTACTGAAAGGTGCTAACTTTTCTGATAAGAAATTAGTTTTCTGACTCCTCGAACGTTTTGTCAGCCCAGACAGGAGATTGTTTTATAGTGCAGGTCTGGCATGTGGTTTGCTTACTGATGTTATGAATGTCTGTGATTTTATTTAGGGTTTAGGTTATCACCAGCTGTTGAGATTGTACAAGGGGGAAAAAAAAAAAAAAATCTTGCAATGTCCTCGCCTGATCTACTCAACTGTTCCTCAGCAGCTCACGTGAAGGGGAAGGTTGACAAATTTCCGATATCAAACCCAGCTGACAGAACAACACGGGGTAATAGCTGTCCTTGTCAAATGCACCAATTAATTCACCAGCATGTCAATGTGGGTATAATTGATAGACTCCACAATCTGGCTGAGTAATGAAAGTCGAAAGCATTACTAAGACCATTTCACCTCCAAAGAGATCCCATAATCTAACCTGAGCTGTCAGTGAGGGGCACTGAAAAAAAACCCCAAACACCACTTCTTTGCAGTCGTAAGTAGAGGTTTCAGATGAATCTTCATTTTAAGAGTAGAAAAGGATGTGAAAAGAGACGATATGAAACAATGGTATAATATTGTGGAGTGACAGTTTTATCCAAATACTCCTTAAAGTAGAATAGAAAATATAATTAGAGGAATTGTTTCTCTGTGAAAATTGGTGTGTTCTGGAGGTCTTTCTTTTAATGAGTGAGTTGTTTTTAGAAGAAAACGTGGTCGTTGTCTTAAAAGCTGCTGCTGTGGGAAGGCAGTGTCAACTCAGCAGGGCCATTAGCATAATCCTTTGTCTGATTCAGAAATATTTCTTAAGAACTTCTAAAACAACATCCAAAAAATTGCTTTTAGAGTTCCCTGACTGCTGTGCTAACTCATCCACTTCCAATGTAGACTTGGTTTTAATAAATGGTTTGAGGTCTTCTGACTTTAAAGGGTGGTATTTATGTTAGCCATCCGTTTTTATTAAAAGCAAGCAACCAAAAAAAACCAGGGAAGAAAGGCTTTGTTTTTTATCACCACAGCACAGGAATAAGGTCGTTGGACCTACAACCAGCCCTACTACGGTGGCATGTTCAAGCCAGAACATCTCTGTTAAATCAGCTCTGCCAGCAGATAAGTACTCGGAGCCATGGACTCAGCATCATAATAAAATACAGAATAAACTCTTTAGGGGTAAATCCAAAAGCCGTACACACTAGCAAGATAATAGCATGAAACAAAAAGGACTGTCCTTCACCAAAAACCTCAGAGCAGGTTCTGGGATTTTAATGCATGCTCTGAGTCTGAAAGAAGAGAATGGAGCTTCTGAGAGAATTTAAGATGGCATTTTATAGGGAGGGACTGTAGTATTGGTTCTTTATGCAGTTCAGGTGATGACTGAAAGATGTTACAACCACAGGGAATGATGACAAAATCAAGTGAAAAAGGACCGTCGATGCTGGGTAGCTTTGCTTTCCTGCTTCCTAGGATTTATGTACTTATGGATGAATTTAATACTTGGTAATCAAAAGAGTTCAAATAGTGGTTGTATTAATGATTTCAGCATAACCTCTAAATCCCAGGATGGCAGTAGAAATCTTCAGCTTGGTCTTAATCTTCTGACACTTTTTATTAAGAGCTAAATTAAGTGCTGTTGCCTTATGATAAAGCCGCTTACGGAGTGTGAACCGTGGTATTGCCACTATAGTGTATCGACACTCTGCGCTCTGATCCCAATTTCTAGTCAGAACGGCTAGATCTTTCCCAAAAGTGAATCACTGAAGCGAAAATCTCCTGTTTGATATTCTTTTGGCTTTTTTGTTGATATTTGGTTAATTCTCACCGAGTCTTTCTATCCACGGCTCTGAGTTTGCGGAGCGAGGCACATTATTGCCTGCGTTTCGTAGCCTGTATTGCTGTTGCAAACGCCTCAGAGCAGAAGAGCCTGAGCCCTCCCACCCATGCAGGCTGTTTGGGCTCCCAGTTGCCACTCTTTCTTCCTGTTTTCCCAATAAATGTTTGGTACCCGTTCAAGATCCCTGCAGGTCTCCCAGCTCATACAAGTATTATGCATCTTGCAACAAAGACCTGCCTTATTTTGGAGTTTAAACCACCTATGATCTATGTTTTGTGGCCAAGGAAATATTAATATGCCCCTAAGGAACATGAGAATCATCTCGCCATTACTCTTCTTCTCTTCCTCCCAGCTGTTCCCTAAAGTATATTGATCTTCGATGCGCTTGCTTTCTTGAGCCGATATGAAGATAGCGTGTCTGAATCAGGGATGGAAATAAGTGATATTTGAAGCTGTTCTCAAACCTCAAGACAGTTTATTCTGGCTTTGCTATGTCAACCCAAAGATGACTCGATTTCTAAGTTAAGGGCAGTCTTATCTGCTAATTCAAGGTAATGTCATCCCCAAAGACTAAAACTGTCAGCTGTAGTCTTCATTTTGGAGATATAAGGTATTATAAGATCTGATATCGAGTGCCCTGAATGAAGGACGGGGACTTTGGGGTTGACACACTATTGTACTCCCCTCGTTGCATTATCGGGGAGGCTGTTAAGGACGTTCCTGTTGCAGAATTGGATGGTAATAGAGAAGCCAGATCAAATAGTTTTTGTAGTTCATAGTTTCTTCATCTTCCGTACATTGAGGCCCCAGAACCAGATGCAATATTACAGGTGGGGGTCTAACAAGTGCCCAGGACAGGGGTCTCATCGCTTCAGCTGCTGGCTGCACTGTATCTAACACAGCCTGATGCTGCTGGCTCATCGTCAGCTCACTGCCTCCCATCACCCACCGCTTTTTTTGCAGCGTGGCTGCTCCCCAGCACTGTATCATAGGGTTAGCCCCTCCAAAGTGCAGCACTTCGCGTTTATCCTCACTGAATTTTGTAGGGTTCCCGTTCCTCCAGTCCGCTCCTGTCCCTCCAAAACACTCCAATATCTTCGGATCAGAAGCGAAACACTAACGTTATTTTAGTGTTCACACATATGCTGTGAGGAAGGCAGGATGTTATCCTGGTAAGATGCTATTTCTTAAAACGCATCTAGGATATGTCTAGAGAAGAAAAAAGAGGGAGGGGAGGGACAGTGACAGAGAGCATCTCTCCCTGCCCCTCCACCCCAAAACCTGAGGTTAGTTGAGTCCATTTGTTATAAGATATGCGGCAATAATACCTCAATGTTGTGGCCTTCAGTGAATGCAAGGTTTAAAACTTGAGGGAAAGACATCCATAAATTCTCAGAGTGATGAATGGTTGGCAGTTTCATTTGAGTACTTTCTGCTACAGATGTTTAACGTTCTTTTTCCAAGGGCGTACTCCGGAGAACAGAACGAGGAGATATTTTCATCGGAACACTTGCATCTCCAGTACGCAGCAGGCATGGTCATGGGGGGCCAGCAGAGCCAGGGCGGTTGCATGTGGAGCACCCAAGTCATGAAGAAGAAGAGTGGGAACGCAACCAGGTTATGGTCTTGGCAGAAGCCTGACAATAACGCGATGTGCTTTGCTGGGCAAGGTGGAAGACGTGACGTTCCCAGCTGGCAACTGCTGGGAACTTAAAACTCCCAGACGGGGTCTGAGGGTGATACGATATTTCCAGCTGGTAGCCAAGGTCTGCCTCAGCGCGCTCCCATTCACACATGTGGCTTCTCTGTACAATGAGAAGGGGTGGGCGAAGTGCAATAAAGCAGCTGGTCTATTAGAAGATAAGCTTTGTGGAGAATAACACAAACATGCAGAATCCCCTTAATCTTAAACTTTATTACCCTAGATAATAGGCTTTGGTAGTGACAACATTCAGTTGAAATGCAGAAGTGTCTTGGCTCCCGCGGCACCTGCCGTGTCAGTCAGTCAAAAGCCATCTTCTGCTGTGCAGAAAGGTGACTGCTTGGGACGAGCAAGCTAGAAGTTTTTCTCATTTATTTTGAAAAGACAAGGAACGCTGGGCACCCTCCCTTTGCAGATTTAAGCGTGCACTCTGAACCGGCTGGAGGGAAAAAGCTACAGCGATACAAAAGCCTGTTTTCTTTCTTTACCTCCCAGGAGTAGGAAACGGGCATCTTTTGTCCGCTGAAGCCCACTTGAACGTGTAGGGGTTGTTATTCCTGCTCTGAATTAGGCCAAGTTTCCCAAGACTCAACCAGCAATGAGGAGGGGAAATATCGTGAAATCTTTTTGTAGAATCTTTGTCTATATCATTTGCAATATCTCTGACGCTAAATGAATTTAGTTATTTGAAGCATAATCCAGAAGCAGCTTCTCTCATTCTCTTTTTGGTAGAAAACTCGGATGTCTGAAGCACACGTGTGATCCCCACTCCTGTAAATGGGCAGGTACTGAGAGCTTTCAAATGAAAAGGCATTTTGCTTTATAAATGGCCTTGGCTTTATTAATTTTTCTGGGTTTTTTTTTTTTTAGTTGATTTTTTCCCACAGTTCTGTGATCAAAATACAAAGCAAAAAACCCCTCTGCTTACCACAAGCTGTTCTTTTGTTTAGAAATGTTTCAATACAAACTTTGGTTAAAAGAATAACTACAAGGTAACAGAGGGTCATTCTTAATTCATAGGAGATAAAAGCCGTTCTAACGAAAAATCTGTGCCAATTATTTCAGTTCTTTAGTGCCCTCTAATAACAGTCGTAACAGGGAATGGAACGAGCACACAGCGCAAGATATATAGGGTAGGAAAAGGGGCTCGTTTGGGGAAGGGGTGTTTGTACAGGTCCCAGAAATATAGTTAAATATGTCTAAATGTTATGAAAATTAAAGCTTGACCCTAGTGGGTTATATTTCAATTTTAGTTTTGCCCACAAATCCAGGATATTTCCTTTTTAATGTCTAGTATTCCAGTATCTCCTCTGAAGAAAGTGATGAGTGGAGATTAAAATAAATAAATGGAACTGGACTTCTGAGCAGCGGGCGTCACATTCAGCGAGCATCACATTCAGCGAGCTTTATCTCCATTGCGTCTCAGCGGATCTGAGACTAACGCCATCCTTCGATGGTTCCGCTTCCTCTGGTTGACACAACCAAGACACCTCGGCTTCCTTTGCGATGCTCTATTGATTTTTTTCAGTCTCTCTTTCCCCAAGGAATTGACTGCACTAGATCAAATTAAGGACAATCTGAGCATTTAATGGGGCTCCTTCAATCCGATGAAGTTTGACTGCTTGAAGTTGAAGTTCATGATAATTATTTATGCTGACAGCACCCTCACAGGCAATAAAGACTGACCCTTTCCTGAAGGCCTCAGTCTCTCATCAGGAAATTATTTTGATCCTGCTGCGCTCACTTAGTACACATGCTTCTCATTATTAAATATGAGAATCATGATCAGAGAACAAAATGTATTAATTTCCATCAAAAGCTGGTACGAGAATTCTGGTTTCGTTTCTTTTCTGTTACGAAATGAAACCCTTGTGCCTGACTAGCATTAGCAGTACCAGAGCTCGGCTGCAGTTTTGAGACTTGCAGCAAAACCTGTGACTCCACTGGGTGCAGGATCACCGGTACCTGCTGTTCTGCAGTTCCACAGTACCTCAGAAAATCCATTTGTGATGAAAATTTTGGCATTTCTACATTGTCTAAGAGGTTTGTCCTGAGGATCGCCTATAATCACAACTCTTTAAGTTCATGAACAGGTTTATCTGTGAGCAGGCATTTTTTCATGAATGACAGAGAAGTTGAAAATAAATCTCTTTTACAACTTCTTGAGCCCTGTTATTAAAAATTGTCCTGGTTGAGTATAATGAAAACAGCCTTCAAATTGTGTGTGTGTGTGTATGTATCCCATAAAAGCAGCTGCCTTCACACCTGTGGATGCTTGTCAACGTATAAAGCATCAACGTGCTTTCATTATTGGTGTGTGTATATATATACACACAAACACAGAAAAAGGTGAAAAAATACGACGTTGTATGTGTACATGCATATAAAAATACACACATACGTAAAGCAGCCCTCCACCAGCTGCTCTAAATGAAGCGGTTTAGCCCCTCAGCCCTGTGTTCAAATTCACAGCAGCTGATAATCTGCTTTAAAAAAGTGCATGAGTTAAAGAAAGCAGTTTTATGATTTTTTGGTTTTGTTTTTTTTTAAAATCTTTCCTCTCTCTCTAAAACAACAACTACATCCATCCTACTTTTTTTCTGGAGCATAACTGTCGAAATATAACGCATTTGGGGACAGCACCGGCCCCACATGCATTCTGCCCTTTTATAGCAGGGAGAAAAGCAATGAACGTGGCTTTCACACAAGAAACGTAGTACTAACCTGGGCTGCTGAGTTCTCCTTCAGTGGGGGAGAGGGTGGCCGGAGTGCTCTGACACAGCTCCATAAAATCCTTGTCTTTCCTTTGAGCAGCCAGCCCAGGATCCCTGCTGTTCCCGTCACACTCCTCCCGAGCACGGGCTCCATTCTCCATGCAACTTCTTAGTCCTGGAGCTTTCAAATGCAGGAACAGCTGCCTCGCATTACTCTGTAATTCCCAGCCAAGGGACTGAGTAGGAAAATTAGTCTCTTAACTCGTCTAAATGCAAAAATGATGTTATTTAAGAAAACTGTTTGTGTTTCAGTTCGAAAATGTGAGAATCAAAATGCAGCTGCAGGCTTTCACTGGGACAGCCCCCTCCACTTGTTTCATCTGTTTTAGACCTATGTCAAAATAGCGGGTTGCTCTGAAACCTGATGGTGGCTCTGAAACCTGATGGTGGCTCGTCCAACAGCCCTGAGGGGCCGGGCAAACAGGAGGATGGAGCTGCCACCCTGCCCCAGGCCAGGCTTTGCACCCGGGGAGGGAGCTGGCTTCTTGGGGCAGGGAACCAGGACCAGTTTTCTGGCAGAATGGCTTGATGCAATTAAAGAAAAGGGTTCAAACCTGCTTCTTATTAAAAAAAAAAAAAAAAAAGGCAGAGGCGAGAAGGAAGCTGCTCTGTTTCTTTAAGCCACAGAGTCTGTGCAGGCTGCTCTGCCTGAGTTTTAATACTGAACTCCAGGTGACCCTCACAGGCAATAATTGCTTTAGCATAGGTTTGACAACAACAGCAAGAAACACTCTAAAAATAAGCCCAAGCTTAAAATATATTTCAACCCTGGGGACCCGCTTATGCGAAGAATCCAGTACATCTCCCGTGTTTTCCCTGATTAGCATCGCAGTTCCTGGCAGGTCGAAAAATGACAGTTTTCAAGGGATTTCCAATGCCTGCTGCTCCGGTTTCCAACGTGACAGGGAGCCAGCCAGGAAAGACAGCGGGTGGCCTTTAAAGGGACCTCACGGTGCAGCTCTGGGCCAGCATCCCCGCTCATTTACCCCAATATCTACCTTGTTTGAAAGTGGGATATATAGTAAACCCAGTTTAATTGCAGTGCCTGAGATAAACGTCTTTCCTTGCGTTGTAGCTGTAACATAGTTTGTTTAAAATGGGTACATCATAGCTTGCCATGCAGAGTATTCAAATCTGCCCACCAAACACACAATAAATTGCTCACTCTCGTGTTGGGAGAATGGAACGACTTTCTGCCCATCAGCAGGGAAAGGGGAAATTTGGGCTGCAAGTGCTGAAGGAATTATTTGGTCTTGAGGAGACGCCCACAGGACATACACAGAGCAGAGGCACGTCCACTATTCCAGAGCACTTATAGAAAATTTCCTATTACAATGAACCACCTGGAAATTAGCCCTTATCTGTCAGGTGTTAAGGTAGTATATTTACCTTGCTGCTACACTGAATCTGAGGTGCAGAAACCCCAAATGTTCACTAAATTTGATGGAAAGTGACTCTTTCAGCAGGGAATTTAAAAGCATCTTGCTTAAGTTTGCCTTTTCTGGCTCATTTGCTGGTGGGGTCATGGGGAACTCCTACCGAAGGTTGAGGACCTGGAGCCAGTGAAGGCAAAAGCTGTCAGCTGTGGGTTATGGACAAGAGGATGAATTCTGATTCAGTGGGTAACGGAGAAGGGAACCAAATTATTCTCCTCTGGCTCTTTTTAAGGACATTTTTCTCGGTTTGCCAGGCTGACTTCTTGCAGGCAGCTGTCTCACAATATAGAATCATAGGATCATTTTGGTTGGAACAGACCCTCAAGATCGTTGAGTCCAACCATAACCTCACTCTGGCACTAAACCATGTCCCTAAGAACCTTGTCTAAACAACTTTTAAAAACCTCCAGGGATGGTGATTCCACCACTGCCCTGGGCAGCCTGCTCCAGTGCTATTGAACTATTGAAAGTTAGAACATACTTGCCCACCCTTCATACCCCCCGTCATTGAGGATTTAGAGGATGGGAGGTTAAGAAAAGTGGTTTAGGACATTGGAGAATAATACACACACATGCACAGAATTGCAGACGGCAGCCTGTGAGCAATCCGGGCTCCTGCATTTTATCCTTTTAGGAAGACTTCAAGTAAAGAGTTTGTATCAAGTGTTAGTCCTCTATGGTAAACCTATAGAAAATAAAATGTTTCAAGCTCTAAATCGCAGTGGGTTCCAGGATGAGATGTGCGAGGCAAGAGCAGATGTACTTGTTTTTTGTTTTTTTCTTCTTTCTTTCTTTTTTCCTCCCTCTCAGATAAGGCTTGAGTTAGATCCCAATTGTAAACTGAAATATTCACCTGACAGCAGATATTCAGATAGTACAGGCAATGGTAATGCAGAATTTTCTCTTGTGACAAACCAGAGATCTGAATTCTGGGAAAAATAAATACAAAGCAGCCTACATCCTTCTCTTGTTTTCTGATTAAACACACTTTTGCTCTGCCATCACTGATGAGATCAGTTTGGTCCAGCAACTTTTGATGAGAAAAAGTGGTGGACTTGGTTTTTTTTTTTGTTTGGTTGTTTTAAGTGCCTACATCTTAGAAAAAAAATTGCTATATCAGCTCACTAAATAACAAGACGCATGAAAGTGCTTATTTTAGTCATCAGTTGAACTAGTAGTAATTATGCCTGTAACAGTAAAGTGAGGTTTTAATGCTGATTAATAAAACCACTAAACTGTCAAGACTGCTAGTCACACTTATGGGTCTCTGGAGACTGTCCCCTAAAATAGTTGCCATCATATGTGTAATATGGCTTTTTTTGTAGGACCAGATGTGAAGCATATGGTGACCTATTACAGTAGGGATGAGCCATAAGTCCTGGCTGAATTACATTGGACAAACTACCCAAATGGAAAGATAACGTCCAGTGATTATTATAGGATCATAGCAGCTTTCTAGAGTGTAAGGGATTATGAGAAATTGCCTAGCTCAGTTAATCATTCCTGCTTGATAGAGCAATACTGATTTTTTTTTTTTTTTTTTTTATGCTTATTTAGAAGAATACCACACTGCCGTGCCGTAGGATTGAAAGGTTACTGTACCACCCAAACCACAAAGAAGTAGGCAGGAAGATAAGAACTAATTATGTGATGAAACTCACTCTTCTTTTATGCAGAGACACAATCACAGTGTAATCGGGCACATCTTGCTCCGTTATGGCCATTTAGCTGTTGGGGCAGGGTCCTCGCTCGCAAGAGAACGCTGAATTTCTGTGCTGAGCTCTGGAGGGCTGTGGCAAGAGCGCTGGTGTCCCCGGGCAGGGGGAACGAGGGCAAGACTCTGTTCTGAATAACCGCATTTCACTGTACTCAGTCTGGGGTTTGCTGGCAGGTACTATCCAGAGCAGAAAATAATGGACTGCTCTTCAGTTTTGCTACTGCCACTTCGCATTACTCTTCAGTATGATTCCGTCATTGTATGAACAGTTTAACCTATTTACTCATGTGTAAATGGACAATGGTTGGAGATTAGAGAGGCTTCATTTGCTGTGAAGAGCTACTATCCTGTCTCGAAGGAAAAAGAACCAGTTGACCTAGATGGCGTGTCACCTGCTTCTTCCCGCGGATGGATCAGGTCCTCTCCACAGCGCTGGCCTGGGCGTACGGCAACAAACACACAATAGCACGGCTACACGCTGATGTTTAGAGGCTACAAAAGTATAAGACAGTCATTTCAGTACATAAATATATAAATTAATCCATAGGATGACTCATAGGCACATGTAACAATGTTTCATGTTCATTTCTAAAATCAGTGCTATAATTGCTGGTGGTCAGACTTACTTTGGACAAGATGTTCTTGTTTGAATGTATATTTGGAGGAGGGAGTAAATTTTGTGTTATCTCCTAAACACGTTTCCGGTGTTTTTTTCCATTGTCATATTCTTGGTCTCTAAGGTTATTCCATCAGACAGAAGTGCTCTTCTTATAACCTGTCAGGTCTTGCTGTTTCGTCAGTGATTTCACAGCACCTCGTCCTTCATCCCTCACCCACATAAGCAGCATCACCAGCTTCATAAAATCAGATCCACAGAACTGCTGAAACTACTTAACGCAATTCTGTAATCATGCAAGGCTGATTTATTGCAGTCAAAGTGGTCTTCAAATTGTCCGGCAACAGAAACCGAGGTATTTTCATTATACGGGCAAGCTTTCTGTGACAAATAATGCTACCACAGCTTAATTGGCATTTATACAAATATTCAGGCCTGTAAACGATGCTAGCGAAAGCCACAGCTGGGGTTGTCTGCGTTTGGTTACTACGCTCCAGATAGATAACTCATTCCTTGGAAAAGTCTGTTTTCTTCGTAATGCAGCTAACAAAGCAGCCCCTCAAGCGCCACCGTGTCGGGAAAGCACATCACAGACGGAATGTAACGACTGCTGACCCAGAGCAGCTTTCCTCTTGCTCCGTTTTGAAGCCGGCAAACTCTAAATCATCAGTGCAGCCGTGCCGCTTACCTGCCCCCACCATTTGAGCGTGTCTTTACAGCTGGGAGCTACATCTATCAAAACACAGTTTAAGAAAAAAATTTACTGCACAGCGTACGGAAGTCCAACAGGCTGGTCTGGAAAAAAATTAAACTGGGATTAAGATTTCAACAAAGAACAAGTCCTACCCAAGGAGTAGTGCTTTGAGAACTGCTTTGCAAGAAAGAACAAACAAACAAAACCCCAAACAAACAAAAAACCAACCAACAGCAGAAACAACAAAACCCAAGCCAAGCCAAACCAAACCAACAAACCAAAACCAACCAAACAAAAAAAACCCCAACCAAAAACCAAACCAAGCATTCCTCCATGTCAAATATCTGAGGTGAGATGGTCTTAAAATCCTTCCTGGCCTAGATACACGACATCATAAGCTTTATCAGAAGAAGAAAGATTTCAGTAAGTAACTAACAAAATAACATTTGTCTAACATTTCCAGTAGTTATAGCCTATGTGCTTAAGCCTGGAAATCCAGTGTATCTTTAGAATGCCCTTTCTGGTATCCATTGGTTATCATTAGTTCAAATTATAGCTTTAATGTGAATGGTTTTATGCATTTTTAAATGATTTTGTTTCTTCGAGTTAAGACTAGGAAGCTGGCTCATTCTCATTGTGAGATCTTTCCAAATCAAAAGCTGTGGGGAGCGGAGCAGCAGCAAAAGCTGTTGGATCAGGAAATACGGATTCAATCCCCAGTTTGGCCACAGGTCACCGGTGTGACTTTGGCTGATTGCCTTTATTTTTGTCTTGTGGCTCCTCCGAAAGAAAGAATAACATAGTTAGCGGCTTTTTGCTTTCCTTGATTCTTGCTTGACTTGGACTTCACTCTTACCATGCACTTGGAATCTCTTACAATGTCGGACACGTCAAGAAGTTCTCAGCCTTCCCTGGAGTGCCGCTGCCATGCAAATCAGAGCTGCAGCATTACCGAGCCGGTATTTCCATAGCTGATTGTTTGTTGTAGGGCATTATACCAAGAATAGTAAATTTTATTTGCAGTTACCCGCTGTGCTTAAGTCTAATGGGTAACTGTAATAGCTCCAAAGAAATCTTGGAGCAACACGTTAAGATTTTTGCATAGGAAATGTCACAAAACCAGTATTTTTTTTTTACATACTTCTAGACACCATAAGATGAAAGACTTATATGCCACCAAAGTGATGGGGTGCCCTATAGGATTTTTCAAACATTTCTGGCAATGTAAAGATATCTGAAAATCTGGCCCCAGTTTGATAATAGAAACCCAAATCAAAGATAAAAAGAAACCACTCGAGTTTCATTTTAAGCTGATATAGCTATTGAATTTCAAAGTTTTATATCTAGTATAATTGATTATGAATAATAAGCCTAGGTATTTTGTGGGTTTTAGTCTACAGTAAATTCAATATTACTTTGTACTAGAAGTTGTTCTGTTGATTAGGAGACTTTAATCAATACAATTTAGCTCCTCTTAGGAACTGCCACTCTCCCAGCCCGAGCTGGGCTTTAGCCAGATGCCTTGTAATGTCAATACAATGCTCAAATACGCTGTCTCCAAAATTCTCTAGATACCTCATAACACAAAGCCAATAACGATGTGCTGTTACAGACAGAGCTGCAGTCTGTATCTTACAGCAATGTAAAGATTGTGTACCTGCTTCGGACCTTTTAAAGAATCTATGCTAGTGATCATCTTCAGAGAGTTTGAACTAAGCTAATTCATCACTTATTTGCCCACTGAATTAAAAATAGAAGATGTACTTTAACACTTTAAGATAATTGATAGAAGTTTTGCTGTGCATCTAATAGAGATTGCTTGTTCTGTTACCAAGAGCTTGGTTTCACTTTTTTATCCTCCCTCTATTCGAGTTCGATTAAAAATGCAGGAATCTGCTTTGGTTTTTGTTTTCTGTCTAGCTGGAAGTGTCCCCTATCACAAGCCAGCCTGTGGTCCGGGTTTTTGGGATGATTTTCGTAAGAGCAGCCTTGTTCTTGGAGTAACAAAGGAACTGGTTTCTCCATCTATTTTCAAAGAAAAGTATACAAAATCTAAAACTGTGATTAAAGACCTCTAACGCTGCTCAGATGATGTGGATTCAGTTCTTAGGACTGCGAGATCTGTGTGATCCTGAGCAAGCTGATCACTTTTCAATCTGTTAACCCATGAGACTCCTTTTCTCCTGCCTTTTCAGCATCCTGCCCCTTTAGACTCAGCCGTACCCGGGAGATCCTTTGTTATGTGCATAACGAGCTCCCAAACCAACCAGATCCACATCGACTTTGGGCAGTACTAGATATACTGACAATTAACAAAAAGTTACACTCTCCCTCTAATTGCAGGGAACCTCTACAGCCAGAAAATAAAAATATTTTGCTGAATTACTCACGACAATGAAAGCTGAGAACACTTGCGCACAGTACACAAAAAACCAAACTTGTTGTGTTGTTCCTTTTCTAACAGTCAATCACTGAAAGCCCTGGGCAACAGACTGACACGCTTGAGCCACATTAATAGGAACAGTAGTACAAAAATACATTTTAATGGGGTTTGAGGAAGACTTATTAAGTCTTTTGCTTTATAAGTCTATACTTTCGAGTCAACTTTTGAACATTTTGTAGTTTAAAAGTCTATCTAAACTAGGACTCTTGCAGTCCTTACTCCTTGGTTCATGAAGATGACGGGTCGTCTTGTACCACTGAACATTATACCTAGACAAATATTACACACTGTTTGGGGAAGAAATGAATGTACACCATTCATTCATTTATCCGAAACTGAGACACGTGTTTTTGTTAGACCCTCTCCCACGCATGTAAACCTTAGGCACAAAATAAGTGACTAAATTCTGTAATGAGAATTGTAGGGAAAAGGTGCCTAGAAGAAAAATGAAGGACTCCTCTTGATTCTGTTCTATGACCAACAAAAAGCAAATGGAGCCTGAGGAAAGCTTCCTCAGAAAAACGTAGTGGTAAAACAAAGCAAAATGTATCCTCGTAGCCACATCTTAATTGAATCATTACGAAACTGGCTGGCTGAAGCCAGAGGTAGACGTATGGAAAGCAATAACTAGATGGGGAAAAAATAAATCAATATAGGTGACTGAAAACTGATTTACTGCGCTAAAACTCAGACTTCTTGCATTTTCTCTTGATTAGGCCAACAGGAACTGAAGGTGAAAATGTTAGAACCCGACTTTAGCCCTCCTTGGTGCACTCAGGCTGCACTCATTTATTAGAGTCCTTTTCTTCGTGCTTCTGTAGGTCAGTCAGTGCTTTGATGGCCGGGACCTTCTGCAGAAGTGCACAGGGTGTCCTGCAAGGGCTGACAGTGACACAGCTGCCAAGCCTGATCATAACACCATTTCATCCGAGTAGCAGGTGAATGTAAATTAAAAACGATGCTGCATAAAAGACTGGTTACTGCAAAAGAGGATTGACTCTACAAGGAAGTTAGGATTTATATCTCAAAATAGAGGAATGACAAAATACTCTGCTGTGTTGCAGGGTTTGTTCCATGCAGCTTTTACAATGCTACAATTCTCTTTCCAGTAAGAAATTATCATGCTGGGCAGGGAACATCAGGGTCCCTGATAGTCTATAACTGCTAGAAATTATAAAGGTAAGGGAAAAAGAAAAAAAAAGGGGGGGGGGGGGTAAGGTGGGAGATGGGGGTGGTAAAAACTCCAGAAACGTAATTCAATCGGGTACGGTCAAAACTAAGGTCTAAACTAAGAAAACCCTTGGGTCAATTTAACACAAAATGGAAGGGCTACAGAGTTTGGAAGTCTCCCTGAGACTTAAATTATAGATGGTTTCCAGGAGTTTCCTTAATAAAATTTGTCCAGGGAGAAAATATTGGTGTCAGTGAAGGGAAAAAAATCTGATTCACGGAAAATGGAAAAGAGAAAGGCAGCTTCAACCAGGAGTTAGTCATCAATCTATTTCTTAGACAGAGTCTTGGCAAAACCCATTCTCCTGGTAGAACTTGCCTGCAGTAGACCAGATTGATTTGACAGTCTCTTAGCCTAATAAATGCTTGACCCCAAGGTCTGCTGAATTCACTAAATTCACTATGCAGAGAGAATTGGGAACCAATCACCTCTGGGGAACACCCTGTTCTGCAGCCCTCCCTTGATAAAGGCCTTGACTGCTTTCAGCCTCAGCGAGATGACTAGATGAAAGCTGCTCTCAGAAGAAGAAAGGTTAATCGACTGCGTTGCTGTTAATCAATCACTTGGAAAGATTCAGCACTTAGAATAGGTGGGTGCCTCTTCCTGCCAAGAGGTTCTTGCATGTTAACCAGGGAGCATCTCCTCCAGTTGGAAGGATGAGTAATAGACAGAAACACCATCCAGAGAGATGCCAGGTGTCTGATCCAAAGCCAGCCGAAGTCAATAGAAAGACTCTCAGTGAGTTCAATGGGCTTGGATCAGACCCCGGAGAAAGACTTATTATCCAAGGTTTATTCTGCATATAGATACTGAGCTACTTTTAGTACTGAAGGATCCTTGAAAAGCAGCAGATTCATCATGCTTTTGCCTCCCTGTGAAATCAAACATCTTCAAATCAAACTGTGTCCCATTTACCCCGATTGTCAGATATGGCTGACATCCAGCAAGGGAAAAAATTACCTGCCTGTGACAGCAAAGGCAGACACGTATACGTTTCAAAACCTCTAAAGACTACACAAAGAAAAAATGCCAAACTGCTCATGTTTTCCTGGGTTTTTTTGTAACTGCTGTGAGCCAAAATGATAGCTTTCTCAGAAGAGGAAAAGGTAGATCTGTTTCTAAAAAGACGCAGGAAAATGTAGGGAACAAAATTAAAAAGAGGGAATAAAATCAAAAAGATCCTGCCACAGAGAAGAACAAGCTCAGTGCTGAACGACCAGCAGTATGGAAGGGGCAGCTGACAGAGCCAGAGAGGAAAAAAACTCGCTGAAGATCAGGTATTTCTCTAAATTAACAGCTGTATTCAGCACCAACATCAGCTGGTGCCGAAGCAGCGACCATGCCTGATCCTGGCCTAGATGGAAGAACAGAGTCCCAGCCTGTTGTTACAAATCCAGGCTCCCACATCCCAGTGCAGAACCACTTACCAGTGCAGAACCACACCTGCTGCACCACACAGCCCAAAAGGCACACAGCAAACAGCTGAAACCAAAAGATATAGTCCTTTAGGACATCTACAGCTACATGCACCAGTTTATAGTTTGTTGCAGAGTCTGATACAGATTTTGCTTCTCCAAGGCATCGTTTCTGGTATTGTCTCACTACCAACCTTACCCAGGGCAGACTCCTGGCTGGACTCAGGCAAATCCTGGGACAAAGCTGCTGGCTTAAAAGTTTTGCTTTAGGAATAACGCAATTTTCACTAGAGGCAGATACCTAAAGTGGAGTCAGGTCCTTCAGAAGGCTGGAGAGCAATCCAGATGGAGCAGCTCTTCTCTGCTCGTCTGGAAGTTCATGGCACTACAAAGCATCCCAGATGACAGATCTTTCCTCCTTATGCAGTGACAACAAACAACACATCAGTGAAAGAGGATGATCTAAAGTGCACTTTATACACAATTTCCACGTGCTCCAAGAAAGCACCATGTAAGGAAGGACAGCCACCTCAAATGCAGCAAACAGCTGTGGTTGCCAAAACCAACTCCATAGTCTTGCCATCACTGGTTGAAAACAACTCCACAAGACAGATCCTGCATCTACCACCCAAAGGAAGGACTGATGTTTGGTGACTTTTTTTTCGCTTTGGCCCAATTGATAAAATAACCAGCACTGCAAGCAAGGCAGGACAGATACCATTAAAGAGTGAAGGTGCCTGTCTGTTCCATAAGGACACCTGACAAGAAATTCCACATGCAACACTGTTAATAGTTCCAGTGCTACGGCAGCCTCGTAGATCTGAAAATTTCAGGTCTTTTTTCATGTTACTGCAGGTGCAGATTCACGAAAACAATTCCTCATCTTCTCACATTTGAAACTGGATTTTTGCAGCCATAACTTCTATTTTTGAACAGATTCTGTTATTATATACTTAACTGTATTGCGGCAATACCAGCAGGTCCTGCCGTGTTTGCCATTCTACTGGCATACACCAAATCACAGCCCCTGCAGTTCTCTTGCCAGTGATGGATCCTGCTGTAGCCACAAAACAGAGAAGAGATCCAAATTAAAAGTGATTTATTTCACCTATGACTATTCATTTCTTAAGCCACAGTGGATGAGCGTAAGGCACCTGAATCACGGCACTAATGACCAGTGAGAAGTACAAAGGTTACTGCCTCATCGATTTTTCCTCATGTTGTCGAGAATAGTCCCCTACAAGGCCTAACTGCACAAACTTGGTTGCACTGAATTATAACGTCCAAAGACAAAATCTCTTCTATCTAAAAGGAATGGAAAGATGGATGGCAGAGAAACGGAAGGAAAAGTCTGAGTGCTTTATTGACCCAACTGACATCCTACGAATGGTAAGCAATAAAAATTTATTGAGAAATATAGAAGTTCTTACTTACCCTTATCACTGCCTCCCAAATTGTTAATGCCACAGAAAAATGCAAAATTCCCTTAAAACACGTATTTAAAAATCTTGCAATTTTATTTGCATATAAAGGCCGCTAGATGTAATATCACAATAAATTTAAAGAAACAACTGCTTTTCTAAATTCCATTAATAAGGTAACATAAAACAGAACAAAGCTCAATAGCATTTACAGTGGCAGAACAGAAATAACTATCTGCAACAATATTTTGTGCTAGCGAGATTGCATTTACACACAGTGCAAAATAAGAAAAAGGAAATAAAAAAGACAAGAACATTTAAATATAAAGGACAACTAAGCCTTATTTTAGTTAGGCTTGATTGTATCCATTTGACTCTATACATGCCTGAACTACGACAAAGATTTAACTCGGGCTCTTGAAGGCCTTGAGCACTTGGAAAATGTGTCACATCCTTCATAATTTAGATGTGCTGTACAGCATAATTTTGCAGATGCTATACTGGCAATATTAAATCCTACCTTAGTTATAATGCACAAAAAATACATATATATATAAATTCATATTTAAAAGGAGTCCGCATTTACATTTTTTTTTTTTACTGCATGAAATACCTGCTTCTTTGCAGCTTTCACCCCCAGTCTTTTAAAGCTAAAATAATTTAAAAACAAACAATAAAAGGTAGATAACACATACAGGCCGTGGCCATATCAGTCTTTAACGTACAAAGCAGGGAGGGACAAACAACTGAGAAGTCTATTCCCCCCTTGCTGCATTCTACTGTTAATAGAAACAAGTTTCAGCACATGCACACATATCAAGAGGTAAATGGACCCCAAAATATTGTTTGTGCGACTAAAAAAAATTTGATATGAACAGAGATGAAAAGCTAACTTTTAGACTTAGGGAGAAAAAAAAAAAGACACTTAAAAAAACCCCGACAATAACATAAGTTGTGCAAATTTGGGTGTTTTTAAATGCTGCCTACTTTTAGCTTATAATATAATATTAAAATAAGGTCTCTCACTTATTAAAAGAAAGCTTGGCTGTCCTTTTGAGAACACTGTAACAATTTACAATGGCAAATTTATTGAAAAACGAAATTCATTTTACAATTTCACGATGCTTTATCAATTTCAAATGAATGCTGCATTTCCAAAAAGCACAACCTCTAACTTTTCTTCTTGTTTGTTTTGTACCAGCAATTTAAAACAAAACAAACAAAAAACCCCCAGACCCATCCTAAAACAAAAACTCCGTGGTCCCCCCAAATCCTCCCCCACTCCACCCCCCAATTGAGAAACAAACATGTAACAGAATGTAAGATTTATAATTAGAAAATGGCAGTTTATAGACCTTCCCCAGTTCCAAATGTGCAGTAGTGCTTCATGACCCTTGAGGGGTTGGAAGGTCAAATATAATGGGAGGGTTGGTTGGTTGAAAGCTGACTGTACACGTTGAAGCATTGATGTACGTGGTGTAACCGTCTGTCATGATGCCGTAACCTGCAGGGAGAACGTGTCACACTTACTGTAATGTAAAGAAACGATACTGCCCGTGGGCAGCTGCGCCGAAAGCTTGTTGTGGGATCAATGCTTTGGGAATAAAATTAAATTAATCCCTTTCAAAATGATATGAGCTTTTGAAAGCTGCCACAAAGGCTTGATTGAAAAAATACAATGTAGTGTATCTGAAATAAGAACTCACGCTTTTGTTTTATGTACAAACTTCTTCCCCCCGGGCAAAAGCGTATGTTGCAATTGGATACAGCAGAAACCCACAAAACCACACACATACTTTTTCTAATTACTTAATCAGTGAGCTGCATTTTACATGCCTGTAATGTCTGCCATAAGAAAAAGACCAGATTTGACATGAGGAAGAAATTTGTTATGCTGAGGGTGGTGAAACACTGGCCCAGGTTGCCCAGAGAGGTGGTGGATGCCCCATCCCTGGAGACATCCCAGGCCAGGCTGGACGGGGCTCTGAGCAACCTGAGCTGGGGGAAGATGTCCCTGCTCATGGCGGGGGGCGGGGGGACTGGATGAGCTTTGAAGGTCCCTTCCAACTCAAACTATTCTATCATTTAGAAGTAACTTTGGTTGCAACTACAAAAACCCCTCTCTGGGCAATGAACCCAGTGAGCTTCACCCATGCTGGCCCTTTTCATCCAGTTCCTCGTCGCAGGACTGCCAAGGTGGTGTTCATGTGGGCTTGCAGAACTTCACAAGCTCATTGGCACGTTAAAAATACACACACATACATATTTACTTTATATCTCTATATATACATATACATATGTTATCTACCAGTGAAAATCATGACTGAGGAAGGGAATCTCCTGCTATAAACACAACTGAGCACTGGAGGTCAAGGGATGATCCTCAGCTTAAGTGGAAAATGAAGGTCAAGGTTAAACACGTGACCGCTTTTCATTATGAAAGGATCTTAATAACTCGTTCCCAAATAAAAATGCAAGAAACAATGAATACTAATCACAGGGTTTTCAGCATGGCAAGGACTCGACTCCTCATAACACAAGGGATCAGTTTCAGGATGCTGAAGACGTTCCTCTACCTTCTGAACATCTGGCCAGCAACACACAGGAACAGGACATAACGGAGGGTTGTGCAGTCCAGCGATTTTTGGGCAAGTGGAACAAACTATAGCGACCCATTAATCGAGTCACACCTGAGCCTTCATTCAGCAAACATGACGTGAGAAAAGGGATGACAAAAAAATTACAGAGATATCGAGAAGGCAGAAGTTCTGCTCTTGCAGAAATTCTCGCAATGATCAGGAGACAGGGGCTCCAGTTCCACCAGTGCAAAAGGTGAGAGAAGGCTTTGCCATTGTTTTCAGCTGACATCCACAGAAAGCTAACAAAGAAGCTAGAAAAAAATCTAGGAAGGACTTGGCACCAAATGTATTTAAAAAAAAATAAAAAATAAAAAAATCAGAGTTTCATGGAGGAAGAGAACTTCCCATCGCTAACCCACAGGGGAAAAATGTTTTTCTTTTAAACCATTATGATACAGTACAGATCACTGCTGTCTGAAAGCTAAGATAAATACAGCTACCCACGGTGTCTATCAGAAAGAGTAATCACTTCAGAATTGCTGCACTGTCCGCCTGTATTACTTTATTTATTTAGGCTGGCAATTTTGATTTAGATCATCTCATGGTGGGAAAAACCTTGTTTGCGGTTGTTCTTGCTTATCAACCAGGAAAAAAACCTGCATCACTAAAATGCGTGTATAGCCTCCGTTTAATGGAATGCGGTGCGTGTTCACCTCAGCTGGAGCTGGATGAGAAATAATTGCCGTGTTGATCATGCTCCTAACACTTGGCTATTTCTTTCTGTACTGAAACAAGCAGTTCTCATGTCTTCTGCATAAGTACTAAACAGAATTTTAACTTTTTTGCTAGTATTCTTGTAGGAATATATCTGAACATTCACTTTGAATATGCGTGACCACCTTTCCTGTGACATTTAAATGAGAGGTGCTGCATGTGGTTCCTCGGTGCTTTTCTCATCATAACGATCCTGTATATTAAAATACGTTCCTCTCCCACTACTTAACACTATTACGACTAAAAGTTTCATCATCCAACATGCCCACAAAGGCTGTAGACTATTCACATGTTTTGCCATATTTGCTTAATATGCAAGGATTAATATTTATACAAAATATCCAATCTTTTCCTGTGTGCATAAAAAGACTGCTATTCATGCCACTATACTTAAGGTCATGTCAATATTTCCATGATAAACTCTTTATTTACAGAGACCAGGCAAAAACCTCATCGCACGAAGTCACAAGGGCTTCAGAAAAACCAACACCACTAGTTGAGAAAGCTGTCCCTTTTTTATTTTTCTTTTATGAAGTCCTCCAAATCTTTAAGCCTATGGAGAACCTAATTAGAGTCAATGGAGAAACCTCCAGGGGAGACAATATAAAGCATTTAATGTGTAATTTTGAGTTCTAGGGTCACAAAGTCTTACACTCTCTCTCAGGCAGAACTCCTAGTGTTTGTCTCTTAGCCACATGAAAGCTACAAAATTGTATTAAATATTTAAGTATCTCCAAAATGGATTTAATCTCTCCGTCTCTTCCACTGCCACAAACTCAGCTTATTGTTTCTGAAGCTTCACACTCTGCCTGCTCTGCTACTGACAGTGGGGAAATATCTCTCCTAAAATACGAGACTGCTGGAAGGTTACATACATGGTATGAACTGTATTACAGGACGCTTTTAGAAATGTATGCAAAATGAGTTCTGGCAGTCTCTCCACCTGATGTCTGACTCAAGATGCCCTCCTTTCTCATTTTCCAGGAGGTAAGCTGAGACATAAAGTTGTCTTCGATTTTTTTTCTAGCACTTTTCTTGGCTCCTGTGCTTGGAATAATGGGGATGATTTTCATTTTTGGCATGCAAGTGTGGGGAGTCTCATCTGTTTCTCTAACCAAGTTTGTCAAAATTTGAATTGCTTTCAAATAACCTGTATAGAACGACCTTTGCACAGTGAAAGATGTAGGTGGATAATGTAGCACATGCTCCTGAAACAGTCTTTTTTAATTCTGGCATAAATTTACAAAGTGCTGTTGCATGCAATTGCTCCCCTCAAATCTCCACCTACTTTAGTCCAATATGCCCTTATCCATCTTTTTCAACACACCATCGAAACGCGCTTCTCTGAAACCAGCCTGAGCTGGAAGAGGGGAGCAGCGCTGCTCCTTACCTTCATGAATCCCACCAAAAACATGGAGTTTGGGCCGTACTCGCCTCTGCACCGTGTTCAACAGTTCCACACAACCCACTCTCTGCAGCTCCTTTGGAACCCAGTCTCGAAAACCTTAAGGCAAAACGCAATCAATACGATTAATTTTCGTTATTCAGGTAAGGTTTCACGTAGTCTTTCAGGAAGTCATAAATCACGGAAGGTTTATTACATTATCTGTAGTCGTAACCTCCCCATTAAAGCACACAATGGCTTTTAAGAAATGTTTCACTGTCACTTTGTCTTCCTTAAGATTTCCTCCCTCCATACGCATTAATATTTTTCTGGATGTGATTTGGTTTTTTAAACTATAGGTTTAAACTCATCTTCCACCTGGAAACCCTGGGACATTTATTCCCGGCACTGCTGCCGATTTTTCTTCCCTTTCCCCTGGCTCTTACAGCAGCCAGCTTCCCAAGCCAGCTACAGTCACTCCAGAAACAAAATACCTCAGGAAGACCAGCTTATCTATGACTCGATACCTCTGTCAGCCCAAAGATTTAAAATACAGTCTCCCATAAATTGCCACGGTCTGCAAATGTCAGGTTACTTCTGAGTCTCTGGTCACCAGCAACAAGCGATGTAGAAAAATAGCTTCCAACAAGCTAGTGCTAATTGACTACGTTGTCACTCAGTCCTACAGAAAATATGGGAAAATGCAGAAAACTTGACATCAGTTATTAGAGGAGTCCGCTGCCTGGACTAGCACTGATACGGATCAGCAGGGCAAGATGAATGAGGAGGAGTAAATGGGAATTCAGGAGCCACATCCAACTGCAGCACCATTCTACCGACTTTAAAGTAATCACACCCTGTGCCAAGTTTATCCCAGGTGCTAAAAACATATTGTGACATGAACTTGACTGAATTTTGAAGAGAACAAAAGAGTCCAGTTACAGTTCTACATCCACTAATATTTACCTAATCTTAAAAGCAGTATTTTGTCAATATTATAATGCAGGCTGAGAGCTAGACCCCCTCCTTTTAGGCACAGTACTAACACGTAATATGTGTCTGTAGCTAAAATACAGTGCCAATCTTTTGAAACTGAACTTCATTATCTCCATCAAAACCAAAATTTAAGTATGTTTATTCAATTAAAGCACTCATTAGTGTCTGCAGCGTCACAGTTTTTCTATATGAACCCAATTCAGAGCAGATGGATTAGCAACCCATTTAAAACAGCACCCATGAAACATTATAACCACGCTCGTGGGGTTTTTTGCTTCTTTGGGAAAACAAGCAGATTAAAAGAATGCTGTTCAAAGTGGTGTTTT
This sequence comes from Caloenas nicobarica, assembly GCF_036013445.1. Classification (NCBI taxonomy): domain Eukaryota; kingdom Metazoa; phylum Chordata; class Aves; order Columbiformes; family Columbidae; genus Caloenas; species Caloenas nicobarica. Next base: position 61,680,509 of record NC_088249.1, on the reverse strand, counting down.
TCAATATCTGGTGCACTTCGCTGTGAGTGGATGGTGCATCTCTGCCTTTTTACCACAGCATGCTGGTCGCTCTAGTAAGATTAAAGAGAATTTGCAGATCATCATATAACATTCTCCAAGTAGTACTAAAAGAGTAACTAGGATATAAAAGGAGTCGTAAGTACACTGCTGGTCAAAAACTTCCTGTAATTCCCCTGCCTCGCTTAGATTGCTGGCTCTTAACTTAATTGTGATACAAAACATAAATGTGCATGAATTCCTGACTCCACGGTCACAGAGAAGCTCTATGAGAGCACTGAGCCAGCCCGGCAGCACCTAAATGCTGTGTTATAATGGCACCTTGTAATTCTGAGACCTTTTAACTGTTTTTTATATTCACTAGTATCCCAAAAGTCAGTGATTCCATGTGGTCATGTGATGATCTGACCCTTTGGATTTCAAGAGCTTACCAAAATCCTGAAAAAATCCCAGTCCACTAACACTAACAGTAATGAAGAAAAGATTGACACACTTTCTTACCCTGATAAACCATATTTATAAAAGGTCGATGCTTAGTTGTTGTAAAACCAACTGAAATATTTAAAATATGGCCCTAGACTGTTTGCCACACTGTGTCTTAAAGAAAAGCAGTAAATAGTATGTGATACTATCTTGTGGGTACAGGGCAGGGAAAACATAGTAGGAATTTTCAAATGGTTTTAGTGTGGGCTTTAATAACTTTAGATATGCCAAAACTGAGTGCTCCTGCCGCTGCTGAATGACCATTGTAGTGTCTTTTTGAGACCATCAGAACTTAGTTTAGAACTTAAAGTTTAGAATTAAAATGGTAACCGGTGAATTACTCACATTTACAAAGCAAGCAAAATTTAACTAAATGAAAAACTTCAACTAATTAATGAACAAGTTATGCGTTCATATACTTGTGCTCATCTGTCATTAGTATCAGTAAGGAATAATTAACTGAGAACAATTTTGTCCCTTCACAGATTTGCTACAAGCCAATCAATATCTTTAAAAATACTGTTACCTATTCTGTTTCCAAGAAAATTATCAAGGAGAATATGTGACCATATACTCTTGAGTGCATACTCTAAAACCTTAAGAAAACATGTCACTGTAGCATAAAAATGTTTTAAAAAGTTTTAGTCAGTCTCTGAAAAAATCATATGAGATCAGAAACTGCTTGTCAGATGAATACTGCGTTTAAATAAAATGCAGAACTCTAATGCCTATGGAATGAGATATTTGATCTTCCTCAGCTTGAGCTAAAGAAAAAAAAAAAAAGTAATTTTTATTTAAAAATACCAGGAAGCTCAACATATCTGCTAAGCCTAATCGTCACTTTACAATTCTTCCAAAAAGGCTTTAATAATAGTTTTGAGTTAGGGTGCAATTACAATATAGCTTAAAGCATTATTAATTTTGCTTAGTTTAAAAGTAAAATTCTCATGCAAAAAATCACACACAGCTTTTGTTTCACTTACCAAGGGGAGGTCCATGTGTCATTAGTATATCAATTCCCTCAGGAATAAGGTTCCACTTGTCTAGCAAAGACTGACCTCTGGGTAGGTTAAAGCCCCATCCATTAAACCACGGTGTCCTTTGGGGGAAAATAAGATTAACTGCATCAGTGTAAAATAAAAATCTCTTCCCTTCTCCAAGTTTTCTGAATTAAAATACTTTCTGTGCTTCAGAGATTACTTGCAGACAGCCTTTTTGAAGAGGATGCCTCTAAAACAAACTGGTTCAGATATACACAGATATGTTTGAATTTAGGTTAATAGTCCATGTGCTTTCAAGAGTACTCAGCCCTGGGGGGTGTTTATCCACCAGAGAAAAAGGAAGAAAAAAAAGTCTAAATCTAAAACTTTTTTTCCAAAGTTTGGGGATGTTCAGACATAAGAATTCCTACCTCACATTACCTACCAAAACAAACAAAAATCTCAGAAGTTTTTTGGAGGCGAGAGACAATTTCTGGCAGCACAAGGCAGCCGGTGGGTTACAGTCCAACGGGAAAGCTGTACCATGCTGTGGTTAAACACACCGTCCACACGGTGGTATTTCAGTAAACTCAAACTTGCTCCTTCTCAGCACTTTTAATATCAGAACACCGCCACGTAACTTGGCTTTGAACCCCCAAGCCTCCTAGAGGTCGCGATCACACAGTATTTAGTGTCACAATGACTTTATAAAAAGAGATCTTATACTTTAAAACTCATTTAGTATTTCTTAAGGACAACTGAGATCCTCAGCCTCCTTCATCATTGCATCTTGTTCTGAGACATCGGTTTATCCATCAACCCAAGCACATCGTGATGGAAAGTGGACCTTCTAGGAGTAGTTTTTCAATGTATAACACCCAAACTGAATCATATTGATGCAGGTATATTATAATAAACCTTTCCTTAACAGGTAGGTCCACTGACCAGTTGTTCTGAAGAGATAATATAATATTCACACCTTCTACTAACAACTTTTTATACAGCTGTTAGGACTGTACCAATTTTAAGAGTTTTAATCCATGTGTGTGTTTCCTGGAGCTCAAGCAACAGATTTAAACCGGGTTGTTTCATTTTCCAGACAGGATACTCCTGCCCTAGCCCTCATCATTTTGTGCCACCTTCCTGAGAGTTCAAGCTACTCCTGCAGTCTTCTGGGTACTGCAGTTCTGAAAACAAAAAATTAAAACTGGAGGAAGAAAAGAAAAACAACAACAAACCAACAAACCAGGTTGTTAAACAACAAACAAACAAAACAAACAAAACAAACCAGGTTGTTAAACAACAAACAAACAAACCAGGTTGTTAAAAGAGAGACATTAAGAGTCCTACATCATTTCATTATGCAATCTGCCTCCTGCACCCTCTAAATAATGCATTTTTTTAGCCTGAAATACACCTTTAAGTGGAAATGTCCTGCTGAGATTGCATCTCTAAGTTTGATTTTTTGTAATGAAATTATTTTGTTTTCTGGAGACAATAATTTGAAGAGCATATACTGAATTATAAGTATGGTCTGAATTCCTGACCATCAGCAGCATGGGGAAACAGCAGGCGCTGATAATACAAGAGCAGGAAGGTCACTGGTGCTTAGTAACAAATAATAGACATATCCCATGTAGTCCTACTGCTAGTACTTACACTACACATACATAAGAACTTGCTCAACTTAGCAGACTTGTCAGATGAATGCTAACAAAAGGCAGGAAAATTAAATGTTAGTTAAACGTTTTATGTGAGCTCTGGATTCCTCATGTGCGTAGCAATGAAATTTCACCTCTCACTGCTGGCTTGCTCTGCACCCACTGAAACACTTACAGAAGTTAATACGTGGTAAAGTAAGGTCAGCGTACCTCACAGGTTTGTAGGCAACTGAATTAAAACTGAACCATGTGTCTCAGCTTTACCTAAATCACACGTGTTTCTGCTTTTCTGTGACTGACCTTTCTGAAACACATATCTAAATTTCCTTTCCTATAATGTTCCTAAGTTTTAACATATCAAGATAATCGTAACCTTCAGGGCTGCAGTTAAAAGTTAAAATAATGGTTTGGCTAAACATTCAGCTGCTTAAAAAACCAAACACACAGCACATTGGTTGAACTTTTCACTGTCAATTAATGATTCTTTCCCCACTTGCATTTCTCCTGCAGATAATACTGTAGTTATTACACCATAGTTAAACCTGAAATGTGAAACCACATCTCTGATCTCTCTGGAGCTCTTCAGAGACTACAGCCACAGAAAAACTTGGATTTGTCTGCAGGTTTTTTTATTTTATTTTCTTCTGAAGCACTGGGGGAGGAGGAGGGGAACCTGAGCTCCTATATATTCTTCATTCACCAGCCTCTGTAATTAGCTGTGACTAACAGGCACCACATGGGAATCCACTTGTAAAGAAAACTTTCCAGAAACCAACCCTGTGATACAGCATGTGCACAGAAAAGACGGTCAAGTACTTCTTTAATACAACAAATATTTTCATACGAAATTAATAAGTCGGGGAGAAGAGATGGCACGACTGGAAGACCGCCTGGATTACAGAACTGAGCGTTCAGGCATTTAAAACATGAACCTGTACTACACGTTTAATGAGAGCGCTGCGCCCCAAAAATGCAAACCGAGAGTCAGCGGCCTCCGCGTCTCTGAGGCAGCTCAGGCCTCGCCAGAACGCCAAGAGGAAAGAGATGTCCAGAACACCGCCGAGAAGAGAAAACCAGCCTTATGGCACAGATTCAAGTTTAGATGAGATCACAAGGAAGGTCACCCCGTGTTTGCACTACGCCGCGTTGCAGCGCAGACGAAATGGAGCCGATGCGCTGTGAATCCCGTGAGGGGACAGACGAGGAGCTGCTCAGGCCCAGCAAACTTTAGACGCGTGCAGGAGAGACAAAGCCTGGGCAGGCGGCGTCCTGCCGGGGGCTATCAGATTGGGATTTTTTACTCCTATTACTGCCCTTTTTTGCATACGTAAGAGTCGTCTCAACTTCGAAATAATTTAGAGGAAAAAAACCTGTGCACGTGGTTACGTGCCTTCTGCAATACGTTCTCGAGCTGGTTACTTACTGGGAGAAACCACCTCATACCTAGGAAGAAACATCTATAATGAACTTGGGCTGCATCCACCTGTGGTGAGTTCCAATCAGGTGCAAATAATTAGTACAGGCTATTTAGTCATCAGTAACCACATTTAAGATCTGACCTAGTTTTCTTTCCTATGAAGTTCTGAGCTAAAGATTTCCGTTAACTCCTAAGCACATTAATAGTATACTTCATTTTTAAGTAGCTGGCAAGAAAATAATGTTGAATAGTGCCACACGGGAGGCATGCACATAAAAACCACAGGGATTAGTAATGAGAGATTACAAATGATTTTGTCATTTTACGTTTGACGGACCGGAACGCTCCCTCGTACCCGCCGCACGCTGTGACACAGCTCCCGCTTGCCCGGCGTGTCAGCCCATGTCCAGGAGAACCTAATTGAGCCTCCGCTCATCAGAACCGCACGTCGCAGCATCCTTCACCTGCCACCAAACCGTCACGCTAATTCCTGATCCCTGGCTCTCCTGACAGCAAAGCTAACTTATCATTTAGGGCTGGCAGCTATGCTGGCACCAGATGTGACACAGGGAATATCCTCCTGAAAGGCAGACACCTGGCCCATCGTTACCCTCGTCAGTTCTTCATTTCTCCGCAGGAATCCCCACTGATCCCCCTCCACCTGGCGTTTTGGAAGTTACATTTTCTGCGACTAGAAGAATGCTTGGGCAGTAGGCTGCGTTATTATCTTCACACCCTGTGCTGCGAGAGACGCAGACATCACTTGACATAATACCGAGGAGGAGGGGATCTTGAGCTTCCAACAAAACTCACCCCCTTTTGCAGGGGCATTGGGAGAATCCCCTGACAAGATGCACAAATCCATCTGTGTGCAAAGGCAGAGCTGCCTCTTCAGCACGTGATCGGATCTCTCTTCTCCAAAGCAACTTTGTATGGTTTTACCATTTTACTATTAATTAAAAAAAAAAAGTGCACAGTGACGGAGCATTGTTTTGTGACACAAAACCACAACTGCAACACAGTCACACGTGGAAGCAGGAGACACAAGGTCATGGCAAAGTTCATCCAGGTGATACAGGAATTTAAACTCCTTCCGGAACGTCAACATTTTTTAAGGATGGTATCTCCTACTACTTACTTCGTCCTCTTCTCTGGCTCACGAATTTAATTACCTGATCCTCAGAGTTCAACAACTCAAAAGGAAAATGTACAATGAGACCTTTTAGATTCAGGCTTTTCCTTTACTTTCACCAGTAAATCCATTTATTTCAATCATTACTTCTAAACAGGATTAGAAAAAATAAATTACCTCACGGGTTTTTAATCTCATGTATTCATTCATTTTTAAGGCTACCAAGTCTTTAAGGAAAGCTTCAATTTTATCCTTAATCCAATGAGTAAAGTGCACAGGAGGCAAAAATCTCAGTCTCTTTCCTTCCACAAGACAACAGCCGAGGGGGTGTCTAAAAGGCATCGCAGCAGGGAGCGCTTCTACACAACTAGTAACAATAATGAAATGCTCTTTATTTTTGTCAGCATTCAAACTGAACACACAGAGCTGGTTCACGCAGGAGACAGTTCCATTAGCAGAACAAAAACGGTGGGACAGGACACAGATACACGCTCCTCCACTCGTTCAGTTATAGGATGTATCCCCAAAGTATCTATTACAGACCCAGACGAAAGCTGCAGCAGAGAACAAACCGCAAAGGGGGGAAAACAAAACAAAACAAAAAGGCAAAACAGGGACCTTTGTGCACAGAAAATAAAAAGCCTGCCAGTCCTCATCCCTCTGCCCTGAACAAACGTTTGCCGGGGTAGAGCAACCCACACATGCCCATCTCCATTCAGCCCCTGGGCAGAACGTGCCTTGTGGGGACACACAGACAGGTATCGTGGGGACACAGAGACAGTGGGGATACACAGACAGGGACCGTGGGGACACACAGACAGGGATCATGGGGATGCACAGACAGGGACCGTGGCGTGGGGCAGAGGAGAGTGTGTGTCATCACAGAAACAAAAGGCTGAGCAGGGCAAGCACACAATGTATCAAGGAAGCACATTTTATAATGTAAGAGCTCCTTGCTTTCCATGCTACAAAAGCTTTTTTTGTTGTTGCTAAGCTCCTTATTACAGTGAATATTCAAATACTTTTTTCTTAATGTGGCAACAACCAGGAAATCTTAAAGGGTAAATAAATAATTTCCTAAATGTGCTCATTAGATGTAATGTGCTATCAGTAAAAGGCACAGTCAGGTGCCTCGAGCTGCATTTCATTCCCACCAGCATTTACCTGCTGTGCCTCAGTGCCCCATTTAGAAAGTGAGGTCAATAATATGCAACCAAAAGATGCGCCATGGGGTCTGGTTCCTTGAGATTTTGTTTACCTTGCATCTTTGAAGACCCAAAGTTCTCACAAAAGTGGGTTACCAGTACTGTGATTGTGTTAGCCCTGTTACTGTATATATCTCCTTATTACTGCCCTGCACAGGAGCCAGGAAGTCTCGAAAACATAGTTCTGCTATTTTTACAACATTACAAAAACCTGAAGCCTCAACAGCGACTGCTACTTTTTTTTTTGCAGGTCTTATGTCTCTCTTTCGACTTACATACTACAACTACATGCTAAACACTTGCTGGTTGTTTAAATGACAAAATACTTGACAAACAAACCCCCCGCCCCCACTGTGTTTGGAGGGAAGGAGTCCACAGGGTGCCTTTTCTCCACAAAGCAGCCTTCTTCACAATGGAAAGTGGCATCAACCACCCTGTCACCACAAGCTAGTGTGACCTGGAACAGCCCTTGCACCGAGCTGTCCTCAGTTGCTACCTCAGATCAAACCGGTCAACGGAGATTTTAGCTTAGAATGTGCTTGGATCTCTGAGAAGTATGAAAGAAAGAGCTGCTGCCATCCAGCACGTTCCATGGATGTGCTGGTCTGGACTGGATTATCACCTGAAATAGGGACAGATACAGAAGTGCAGCTTTAGCCACCCATATGGCTTGAAAACAGTATGTGAAAAGAAATCCCTTATGCATCTTGCAGTTCTTCCTTCTCCCGCTCTCTACACATTTTTCCCTTGCTGCTTCCAGGCTTGCTCAAGTTTTATTGACAGGTAACTGAGCTCTGGTCCCCAAATCTAATTAATACGACTTCTGGGGATACCTTTCAGTGCTTGGTTTCTCTGATGGCCCCCACAAACCACTGGCATCTTCCATCTTGAATGGTTAGTGGTGCATTTTGGAGGAGGAATATAAAACATCTGCTCAGTTCACATATTTTGACTTAACAACACCAGACCACCACAATTTGTCTTCTGTGGGGAAGACTTTAAAAAAAAAAAAAAAAAGAAAGAAGGAGGTCACATAAAGAAACACACACAAAAACATGCCAGGGTTTCAGACTCTTGAGGCCAAAGGAGCAGACATGCAGGAGGTTATAATGCCAGCAATGTCCTGGAAGATGACAAGACACGGAGGACAGCAGGATGCAAAGCACAGGGGCCCCTGAGGACAGGGGGAAAGAATATACAGTGAAGCAGAGGAGAGGATAACACCAGGAAACCAGCACATACTAGAAAGAAGAAGAATGGAGTAGATGAATTTTTAGACTTTATGACTTGGACAACCTTTGCTCAAGTATCTGAATTGCTCATCAAAGAGGATATTTCCTCCAAATCTTGAGAGGTTTTTCCAATCCCCAACTGTATTGCGAGTATTTTATTTAGGGCTTTACTTAATGAGATCTGGGAGATATTTTAATATCCCAAAAATATGAAAATAATTTAAACTTGACTCAAGGGCTAATTTCATTCTACTTTTAACAAGAACAGAACTACAAAGGCCTAGTAATAGAAGTATCAGACCTCGCATCTTTCTGTGCTGCGTATGGTTCAGGATGGCTTGAAGGACAGACCCGGGCTAAGGCAGCACCAGCCTCAGCTGGGTCCATACAGTACATACGTCACCGTGCATTTCCCCGAACGGTGATGGGAGCAGCTCAGGCCAATGAAGTATCACACTGGACCGATTTCCAGAACTGCTTCTCATTCTAGAGCGGGCGCATTCGTCCCTTCATTCCCACACTGCATCCCTGCGCAGAGTACGTGCGCCCTTGAAGCGTCGAAGGATGCTGCCCGATTGAAAAAAATGGAATTTCTCAAAATGTTATGGTAGAATTTTGTGGTCTTTGTAGAAACGTAGAGAATCATAGGAGATCTATCTAGAGGAAGGAGCTCCTCAAAGCTCAACACAACATAAATCAAATGTCCACTCTGAGGGACAGGTCAGGGGCAAAGACAAAAGAAAAGGAAAAAAAGCAGCTGGCTGAAGTTTTGAATCAATTTTGCTTAACAGCTGTGCCTGTTACAGAATGATGCTTGGATTCTTGGTTTCTTTTAGTAAATGTGATCATAATCTGCTAGTTGTATTACATCTTAAATTAATTTTATACATTGCTCTTTTTATCCAGGCAGGATATGTGAACTGACAAAGCTTCCAACACATTTAGATCTGGCAGAGGGTTTTACTAGTAGCTCTGTTTCTGCAATGACAACACAAAGTGAAGCAAAAGCAAAAGGGAAGGAAAGACCTCTCATCCAACACACACACGTATGTGTGCGTATTTTCGATCCGCCAGCATATGCATGTGTTCAACATGTAAAAAACCAAAATCTGTACAGGTGTAATTACATCCAGTAGCTTTCTGTTGAATATTTTATATATTTATAGAAGCAGCATTTGGAAAATACTAACTGAAAGACAGCTCCCTTTAAAACAAGTAAGCTACATTTCACTGCATCGTGAAAAAAACGTTGCCAGGTGTAAGTTAGCATAACAAATAAAACACTTGAAAGAAGTTATGCCTGCCTGCCCCACTGGTGAATTTGGTTCTTGCTTCTAAGAAACAGCCTCTAGAAACTGCATATTTTCAAATGCTACTTAAACCAGAATTCTTTAGCATCACTAGAGAGTTTCTGTAGCTCCTCCAAAAGGCTTTGCTGGTCAGAGAACAACATGATCACTTACTCATTAATAAATCCCGAAGCCACAAACCAGAGCAATTCCAGACACTTATCTTTACGTAGTGTTTCAGTATCTTTACATAACTTTGCATCTGCAACCTGTACTGCTCTTAATATGTATAACTTCATGACATCACCGTGAAAGCTGATTCTTCTCCCAGAGGATTGGTTTTGGCCACCGAGCCCACGTACCAGGCCAGTGCTGCCCAGAGGGAGCACGGGCCCCCCCAAACACCCGTCATCAGCCCTTGGACCAGCTCCAGTTCTTGCAGGCTGTCTGCTCGAACCCGGACTAACAACTGAAGGGGAACAGCAGATGGTATCACTACTTCGATAGGCCATGGTGCAAACCCCAGCCACGGATGATGGAGGAAAAAGCAACAGTGGGGCTACCTGAAAGAAATTGATTTTTCTCACTCTCTTGTTCTCTGAAAATAACCCCCTGAAAACAACAGACTTCCCACTTTATGCTTACAGGAATGCCGACTAGATGTCACATCTATGTTTTGAGCCACCTTGGGAATGAAATCCAACACCATTTCTCTTAATCACTATGGTTAGTACGCACCTAAAAAGGACTCAAAATTAAGCCAAATTATAAAGTCTCTCAAACAGCAGGTTTACATCAGAGCTAAACTCAGGTCTTGGGTTTGCACTGCTTTAGAGCTTTCCATGTAACACACTTCCATGCTCTAGCGCATCGAACCAAGATGAAAGGATTTTGGTCTTTGTGTCCTTATGTTCTGGATGTCGGGGTTGCCCTTGCTCTTCCCCATCTAATTTCCAGAGTTAACAAAGCAGTTTGTTGTTTCTCAAAAGTAAAAAACCAACAAAAAAAGCCCCACTAAGTACAAACCTGCCTCACAATCACAGGAACTCAAAGGCTTTAAAAAAAAAAATCTTTTCCAGTGCAAGCAGTAATTAATTGGCCTCAGAACGGTCCAGATAGAGCACTGTTTATAGAGGTACTGTGTAGAATTAGGCTGACTACACCAAGAATAAATTTGCCAAAATATATGCCTAAGGGACTTGCTTAAAGTGAATCAGGTAGTAGACACAGAATGCTGCCCTCCATGATTTTCACTATTAGACTTTAACAATACGTCAATTAATTCTATCTACTCCCATGATTTAAAATCAGACACTGAGATTGTTTATTGCCAGATGGTGCCGTTTATCTATAAATACCACTGCTATTTAATTTATGTTTTGCTCAAAACGCAGCTTAGCATTCTTCAAGACAAAACTGAAACTTTCCAGAATGCCTGGTAAGAAAACCAAATGAGGTTCACATGTATTCGTCTTCCATGCACACGCAGCTCACGATCTTTAATTGTAGGAACTTGTAACGTAATCTTCTGAAAATGTACAGAAAAGAATGGAAACGGTTAGTTATAATTAGGCCACAGGATGCTCCCAGCATTTCTTGTTTGTTTGAAGTCTGCGCTACCTTCCGTTACAGCTTATTCTTGGAGCTGCATGTCAAGTCACTTACCCTCGCTAACCAGATGAAAACAGCCAAAACAATCAAGAGTTTCCAGAGTCACAATTAATGCTTATTTGGCATTTAGGTATGGTATAAAATACCATGGCTGGACTTTAAGCAATAATACTGGTTTACTGCTTAATCATAAGTTTTAGGAAATGTCATTTATTTAAAATATATGCAGATTTGGTTCATTTTCTTCATTTATTAGAGACTTTGCTTTGTGTAGAAATTTAACATCTGGCCTACTCAAAATTTCACCTTTACTGAAAACTGTGATAATACTTTGCAGTCTGCAGGAAGGGAAAGTTAGTAACTCTTGTCCAGTCTTCATCCAAAACCATTGCTACTTAATTTGTCAAATTCTGTAATTCTGTCAATGAAGAAACTTAATTAAAAGAAAAAAAAAAAGGTCACCTAGGGAAAAGGGTGATTATGGATCTTCAAACACCTATCACACCTTCTCAGCTCAGGCAACCTCAGGAGACTTGTATGCAAACAAAGTTCACACATACAAAAATCCTATACCTGAGATTACATGCATACAACTTGTGCAGATGTACGTATATATATGTCTAAAAATATATTTATCTCCTGTTGCTCTGTCAGGAGTCCAGCAAATAACTTGAAGAAATGGCACGATGCACTCCCAACACCAAAGAAAACTCCAACTGCTGTAGTGCTCAAGCATGATCCCAGTAATATAAGCTAAAATTTGCAGGTTATTACCTGGAGGAGCTGCCTTATGTATGAGCCAATTTAGCAAATCAATTAAAGTAATGCAGTTACTTGATCAACAGATGAGCACAAAGAAAAAAAATGACAGAAGAGATTGAGGGGGAAAAAAAAAAAAAGAGGGTCATAAATGAAATAGAAGCTGCTCAAAAGACTGCAGAGAACATTTGGCTTCGCAGAGGTAAAAGGAGCATTATTTTAATTGAAAAGGATCTGTTTAAGCACGGGTCACTTCCTTTTGTTGGCTTCAAGATCATTAAACAAGGCACTCAGATTACATGCAGGTCAGTTTACACAACATTTAATTTTAGGCTCATCCACCTTCATATCGTCCCTTCAAAGAGGTTTGTGGGAGATGCAGACTGCCACAGACTGAATGAGAGCTAACTTGACTCTTCTGGTGAAAAAAGCTACCATGAAAAATTCAGTTAGAAACCAACATATTTTACCTCACTATCAGTGACTCCACTCGATCAACAAAATGCTGTTCATGCTCTTCAAAGTTCTCACCTGGATAGATAGAGGATTTTGGCCCCCACATCTTTCCAAGGCAACATGCAACACTTAATGCCCCTCAAGGGAGCGTTAATAGAACATAATTAAGTGCAAGCAAGCAGCAGGAAAAAAAAAAAAAAAAAAAAAAAAAAGAGGTAGGGAAGATATTTTTCTCATTGACCACAGGTCAAAACTCCTGGTTTTACAAAAAGCCTGAGCTGCCTCCTACTTGGGCACCAGCCCCAGCCAGAGGCACCGTTGGGTGGGCAACGTCCTGGCACGACCAGATGTTTCTGGTGCCATAAATGCCGTGCTATGGGTTCACAATTGCATGTTCATCCCCTGGGATCGTATATACTCGTATTTTTAAAAAACACACCTCCAAAGAAAAGACGTGAGCTCATATTCCAAGTTCTCACCTAAAGTAAATTTTTTACTGAGTTACAAGCCTATGAACTGGTGGTTTATAACAGAAAGGCAGACTGACATTTAAATAGAGTGGCACTAGAATAATGGCTTACATTAGTATTTTATGGGAGGCTGAATAACCACAGAGTTAACACACTGTATTTTCTGGCAATAAAAAAAAAAATCTGTTGAAAACAAAAGGTCATTTTATTTGATAATGTAAATGAATTAGATTTGTATTGTATGGTCAAAAGAGTAAAGGAAAGATTCATTCTTAGAGAAGAAGTCAATATATCAGAATGGCAACGACTGGTTTGGTTTTAATTCTTTAACCATGTTGTAAAGCCTGTGGTTCATAACCCACAGCCATATATTGCTGTACACTGTAGGTTTTAATACAGGCCCCGGACTTCAGTCTGATCTGATAAAAACATGAAACTTGCAGTAGGCCATTATGTGGGCAAACTATTCATTTTATATTCACCTCCTTGTCGTGTCAGTGCAGAGGTCATCTAAAGAGGGGGCCTAATTAATCAAACTGTCAGAGCCAATGAGGAAGAGCATGTTAATAGGACTTTTATTTCACCCAGGAAAGCACTGGTCTGACAGGAACCAGAAAATATGGCCTTGATGTTGCTGTTTATTAGCAATGCTGAGATCAGTGGTAATAGGTGCCAAGCAGCCTATGTTTGATAAAGCGCTGAATGTCAAGAACCTGCACCAACTAGAAATTAGACTGACAAGAGGCAAGAATCTCAGCATATTGATAGGTACCGGAGAGCAGGTACAGCTTGGATGTGAGCACAAAACAGGAGCCTGCACAGCATACATTCTCATTCCTTCAAAACTAAAGCAAAAAAACCCCCACCAAACCCCAAACCATCCCCTTCACCCCCAAATACCAAAACCCACCAGCTATTTTCCTACACTTAAAGGTGAGGCTTTGCAATATGTAACTTCCATTTGGCATATATAGGCAAATACAGGTGGCGCCAGCACAGAAAAGCGCTCAAGTGGGTTCAACAATGCTGAATGTAAAGGATTGCCTTGATGGGATCCCATGGTGGTATAAGGCCAGTGATTTGGCCCTACATCACTGTTATCCTTTCAGAGACCTGGCAGGACTGCAAATGGTCTAAGACCAGCTTAAGAGCTGACACTAACTGATCCGGATCAATGTGGAGGCTGCACCAGATGCACAGGTAGCAGTTGGGTTAGATCAGGCACCCAACGAGTTAAACCCCAGCCCCACCAAACGCAATGATAATGCTAAAATAAACATGGTGAAGACCTCATTTCTTATGCAAAGTCTTTCCACAAAATTGATGCTCTTAACACGAAGAGCATGCCCATAGTAAAGAGGAAAACAAGCACATCTAAAAGGGAGTGAGTGGGAGATAGAAGAGATTCTCACAGTTTTTGAAGGGCACTGGACTCATTTCAGCAGCAGCCATGGCATTTGCTGTGTGGGTGATATATGTAAAATTCTAAATTAATTATTTTAGTAATGCACCCCTACGTGATTTCTCAGTCTGCAATGTATTTTATACTTCGGGCCATGGTAGGCTTTATAATTAACTACTTTCTGAAGCCATTTTAATTAATTCTTTTTCCCCCAACACCATTATTTCCAAATGAATAGAGAGCTAACATTAAATAGCCTTCTAAATCGAGAGCTGCAGGAATCTACTCTTGCAAGATAAAGCACTCACAATCACGTCCCCGGCAATGCCCCCGGAAAGGTTTAAGCAGCAAATGTCGCAGCCGAAGGGAAATGTGCTGCCAAAGGGGAACCTGGGACACCGATGGGACATGCACGTCCCTGGCCAGGTCAAAATCTTTCTTCGTGGAAGAAAAAAGCTGTTGTGTTTATGGCTGCTGCCATGGATCCAAATATCCTCACCCTGAATAATCTTCTTCTTCTTTTGGATCTTCCTCTTAAAGCCAGCAATACCCTCTCCTGAGCCTTCCCTGCTCCTCCGTGCTCCTTTCTGGGGGTACTGGTGAGAACGAGATGGGATCGTTGACATCACCCATGTCCAAAAAAATTATATTTCCAAGTTGTTTGGTTTTACAGGATTCAAATCTTCAAGAGCACAAATAGGGGACTGGAGAATGGTAGCACTGGGATCAGAACTGGTTATTCAGGACAGGACCTGCTTCTCTGATGGGAGAACTCACTTCAAGCTTTACCGTCAAAACTGCAGCTTTACAGATAAAAATTCACCCCTCCTCTAAAAGAAACATATGAAGAATAATTAAGAGACTCTTCCCTTCGTTATCTTCTGCTGTTGACAATGTTATTTCTAATGGCTGAAATCACATTTATTTCCCCCTACAGTTTCATACTTTCTAATTTAAACAACATAAGGCATGCCCCCCTATACTTCACAGAAAATATGTCAGATTGAAAATAAATACAGAAGGCTAATATGTGGCCCAAATGTCTACCTTTTGGGGCTTTAAATGGCTCTTTCACAGCTACAAGAAAAATAAATGTTGGTGGGTAAAATCTTAATAATGGTTACGAGCCTCCTTTTCACATTTCTCAGTGGCAGCAGTGTTAAAAAACATGTATTAAATTCAATCCAGCATATGAAGTAGCACACAAATTTGGAACTATGTTAAGCCAGTATCTTTTTAAAAAGTATTAAAGAAGGTTTTTCTGCCATTGACAATGTATCACTTAGCCATTAATAACATATTTTATTAGTGTTAGGATTTTATTACCTAGGTTGTACTATTAGTTTATTGGGGGGGAGGTTTGAATTTTTTATAATGTCACACCTTCATTTGGTATCACTATGCAGTTGGAGTACGACCAAGCAACTATTTCTTCCAAGGCTTTGTAAAAGTGTATTCGTAAATCGCCTAACTTCATGGAGATAGTGCTCTTATTTTGAAACAAAAGGAAAATCTACATGTTAATCCCAATGACATTGCTAAAGGAACCTTATTTACAGTATGGTAAAAAAACCAGGTCCTTTCTTACAGCCTCATTAAATCTAAGACTCATTTAACTGCTGGGACATTTTTACAATGGGCTTACTGACACACTATGATAAATGTCTGTATAACATCCTTCAACAATGGCCCCGACTACAGCCACAACCACAATGTATATAAACACTGCATCAGTTTTAACAATGTGCTGTCCTGAATAGTAGGAAGTGAAGTAATACTAAACACATTTTTACTAACCCCCACATCTCCAAATCTGCATTTTGCTTTACTTTTTCTCATTGGTTTCTGTTTTGCTTTGGGGAGGCTGCTTTGTTTTGTCTTCGCAGTGGGTAAAGAAACATTCCCCTTAAAATTATGAGAATTAAGATGCTAAACTTTTTAAATATTACAGGATACCTTTGAAATTTTGACTTAGGCAGAAAGGTTTCCTGAAATCTGATTCTTTAGAGATAAAAGGGTTGGCAGCAGGATGAAAGCAGCCCTACCCTTTTTTCTCTGTCAGAGAAATGAATGGAATGGCTTATGAATACATGTAACTCACCCATTCAGGAGCCGCGCTGGTGCCTATTTGTCCTGAAATATCAGTGTTAGGTTACTGTGCAAAGCAAAATAACTGGTAGCCAGTGTGAACTCGACCCACGTGAACAATGAAGGCCAGAGTAAGGTTTTTAGAAACTTACACTTTTCAAACTTCAAGGTAATGTAAGCAATTAAAAGACATTTCAGTGGGGATCATGCTTTCGAAACACCTTTATAAATGTTTAGCCATTGTAACTTCTGCAAGGAATGGAGATCAGGGGTACCAGAATTGTACGACAAACTGAAACTGAACAGGCTCAACTGCTTTCCTGTTCATGGCTGGCCTCTGATTTAATTTCACATCAAATGATATCGCAAAGCTGGACATGGTAAACCTACGGTATTTTCACTGGAGACTAGGGTCTGACATTCTGTCTAAATGAAATTTCCCAGTTGTCCCAAACACTTTTTATCTTATTTCCATGCTAGCAGTTTGAAATGCCACTATGTATTGCCACAATGACAGATGAGCGAAGGCACAAGAAAACAACAGAGCTGGTTTCTCCAATGAACCATGCCTGGCAAATGTGAACATTTACTTTTGCCCCTGGCCCTGGGTTCACTCCCAGGTATTAATGGAAATAGGGGTAAGCTCTGCTATGTGACTTCATGCAGGCTGAAATACAGAGCACGAGTTAAGAAAACTTTGTATGCATGCATGTATGTGTATACATACACACGTTATTAAAAAGCACCAGTAAAGGCCAAATCTTGCAAGTATTTTTTACTTTACTACCATAGGTTATCTCACTGAGGGTAGTGAGAGACTGACAACAATAAAACCCCTGCAAGCCATGTGGCCATAATACAGATTTTATGTGGATTAACAGACTGAGGCTTGGATGGTATTGATAAAAAAATAAAACAAGCACTCTTCAGAAAACTTTTGCTTAAGAGATGATGGCTCCTGCTCACTGGGATTTCAGAATCCTTTCAGTGACAGTGGGGAGAAGACCACGGTAACATTGATCATTACTCTTATATTTCTATTAACTAGAATGAATTGTTCTAAGGACAACTTCAGGATCAAACTCTGACCTTGGATTTCTCTTTCCTAAATCTCTTTTTCTTGCTGTAATGAAATAATAATCTTCTGCCTTTAAAAGGCTACTTCTTTACGTAGGCTTGCTCCTGTCATAAAGCTGGTAACCACTAGAAGAAAAATAGATGGGTTTATATTATCAATTAACACCTAAATATTGCCTACTCTCTTTTATTTAGGCAACTGCTCACTCTGAATAACACCCCTGTTTACCTTACCTCGATGAGACATGAAGACTTGCCACTCACCGCAATAACTTTCCAAGCAACGCTAAAAAAGGAGCAGCGAGCATTTGTATGCAGCAACCTCCACCTAGAAACATCCAGCACCCGTATCAGCGCGTGTGAAATCCTGGTCTCATTGAAGTCAATGTTCAAAATTTCACCCATGATTTATTTTCCAATAAGTCATCTCTCGTTGTTCTGCTCTTTGATATTGCTTTGCTTCTGAGAGCACAGAAGGTATGGAAAGGTGCATTTCTATTAGTAACATCCACTTCAAAACTTCACATCCTACCCTCGTTATAAGGCCCTGCTGCCATCCATTCTCAGATACAAGCTGTTATTCAGCCTTCACCTGCCGTTATCCTCAGAAGAAATCATTTTGACTATCACAATACCCTCTCTGTAAAAGAAAAGAGGTCATCACGGTCTCTCTTATAATAATTAGAAATGAACTTTTGAGTAGCAGAGGTAGGGTAAAAATAGGGTTCTGGACCCCATTTTGACTAGATTCCCCTGAAGATGTAAAAAACAACTACTTTCTTTAACAGTACAGAACTGAGGCCCCAAATGCTCAGAATCTTCCATGACTGAGATGATACGAGTGAGATATACCATGTTTTGCAGATATATTTTCAGAGCTCAATAGTGGGGATACATCTGAAAGCTCCTTCTTCCAGGGATCCAGGAGATCACCTGCCCCAGGAGAGCCACGGCCGCAGCCCTTTCCATCGCCTACCGTCCCTTGGGTGCTGCTGGGGGAAAGATGGGGAAGGGAAGCAGAGGACTATGGGTGGTGACTTCGGTTTATTCAATACTCTAGTGGTTAAAAAAGTTGCTCGGAAAGCCCTCTTCATGCAGGAGGCATGAATTAAATACTCTTTAAAAAACAAACAAAAAACTAGAGGAATGGCCTCACCACCCCCTGAAGGCAAGGCCAGTAGGTCTATGCATGCACACACACATATGCATAATACATTCCATATATATATATACATATATGAACAAGATATGCTATATTACATGCTACATAATTATGATCAAATTTTTAAAAGCGCATAGAAAATGAGCATGATCTGGAATGTTAAAGTAGTTTGACATGTCAAAACATACAAGTCCTTATCAAACTTGGCTCATCAAATGTTGCAGCAGTTCAACTTCTGCTTGTAAATACGAATTTTTAAAAGGGAGAGTAGTATTTAACTTTCTGTTTCAATGACTAATTGCTTTACTGCAACTTGTATCCAGATAGATGAATTAGCAAAGTTTAGAATACAAGCTATTGCCTGCTGTCATCAGGAATGAGTTTTCCACAATGCTTAACATTTTTCAGTGTCTAAATCACTGTCACGATATCCTCACTGAACTAAGTCTACCCCTTCACACAATGCATCAGGAATAAACATGACCTGTTATTATTAGGTACAGTGAATACAAGTTTATTAATACTAGAGGCCTTGTCAGCTAAATCTAGCCATTCAGAAGTCAAATGTTTGGTACAAGCTGGTTTGCTGGGCTCCTTTATGGGCAATGGAAAGAGAAAAGCCCTTGCAGAGGGTAATTCAACTTACACAATTCACAGGCTGATGTTCAAAGCAGCTGAGATGGATTCCAGGGGCTGCTTTCTATCCCCTTTAACTAAAAAGGGAGCTGAACTTAGCTTAGCTTGAACTCTCAACTTCTAAATATTTTTTAAAAAGCACCTCAAACCTTCAACTCCCTGAAAACAAACCCAACCCCCCTAACAAACCAACCCAACAAAAAACCCAAACCCAACGAACCAAACCCCACCAACCAACAAAACCACATTTATTACACCTTAAGGAACATCATGCATTATATAAAATACAGCTTCCGTAAAAAGGTGGTGAGAAAGGTGTTTGTTCACGTGAGCATGCATGTATATATATACAGCATATAAAATCTGACACCTAAAAAAATATATACACCGACTGCTGGCAATATTGAAAACCCTTCAACATGTTTCTTCTTTGAAAGTGTGCAATGCTTATAAGGAGGCAACTGTGATACTGCTTTTAAGCTATTTTAGTAAAGGCCCTTGACAAGCTTCACATAAAATATTCAGCATTGATGCTTTCAAGTCCACACAATTTAACTTAAAAAGCTCTCCATCTTCAGCCCACACTATAAATAGGGTTATTCTAAAGGTGGTGTGCAGATTAGATGCTTTCCCCTTATCCTTCCCATCTGCCTTTCTAAAGTGTGATAGTATTGGACTGTATCACAAACACAAATTGAAACCGATTTATTTTTAGAATTAAAATTATTTAGTGAAAGTTTTAATACTTTTTAAGAAATTTGGAAGAATTTCACACAGTTTCAAATAGTTATGTTTACATATCCAACATGTACAGCAAAGCTGAAAAGCAGCTGGAATTGTACGGGTTCCCTATTTATTTAGTCTTCTAGTATGAAACGATATTGGCCATGCCTTTTATTGGGAAGGCTTTTGTCTTCTGAACTAACTTTTGAAATGAAATCTTGGCTTTATAGAACTGATTTCAGAGGGAGCTGGCTTTCATCCCTAACTTTAATTTTTAATGATGATCTATTAATGAACCAATAACTACTCAATGTAAGGAAGTCCTTAAAATAATACAATGAAATAGTGGAAAACATCTACGCTGTGGAAAATGCAGCATCCATTTAACTTTTCCGAATATAGCTGCAATGACGGTCTCCTTTGGGCACTTTATCCTTGACAACAGAACTTCAGGATGAAATAGGCACTAATAACACTTGTAACTTCTACTCGTGTTATGCAAAGATATTTTAACTCCTGTTGAACTCAAGCTGTAGGAAATGGTGATTCCAAACTGGACTTGATATGTTATATGGTCCCTGAGATATTTCCTAGAAATGTTTTAGATAGTGATTCTGTTCTTCCCAAAGAGAAAATTACTTCGTTATCAAGGCCTTTTGCTCACACTATTCATGGAAACAGATACACTTTTTTAGCATATTAAATTATGAAAATCAGTTTATGTAGGGTAACTATCAGAGATAATTATTTGATAGTTCATTACGATGACTACAGTATATCTAATAAGTGCCATGTTTTATAACACAGCACCAAAATCAGATGCTACGTCATAGCCAAGTCAGTCTCCTTTGGCATTAGCACATTGAAAAATCACTGCAACCTGTTAGTCCAGTCCTGTTAAAATCCAGACACACTTCTCCCTGCTATATCAATATTGCGCGGCCACTGCAATCCATTTCCTTGTCCAAAGCCACTCGGGTCGGTCTGCTTTCTTACAAGAGCTATGTATGCGCACAGGTAAATACCATTTGCCATTTTCTTTGTTTTATAATCTACCATTTAACCTTTAAACATATGCTTACCAAAGCGTCTACAAGCAAAATGTCTAATTTTAGCTGGAGAATACCAGGCATACAATGCAAGGTTTGTACAGTAACTTCTGCTTGAGTGCAGAATATATCAAAACAGAGCCCCCGTCTCTCTTGGGGGGAACGACGTGCTCTGTCTTCTCATCCTACATTTGACAGTCATTTACAGGGACTGGAACTTCATTTCACATTGAAATGAGGAGCCCATTGATTTAAACTGTACCAAGATTTAATTCCAGATGATTATCAGCAAGACATTTCTCCGCTGAGTTATTGCAAGACGTATTTCATTAATGATAATTATACTAGAAGGCTGGAAAAATCCACAAAGGTGTTATCAGAAGGACCAGACCAAACGCTCACTGAAGTCAAAGATCACAGAATCATAGAATTGTTTTGGTGGGAATAGACCCTCAGGATCATCAAGTCCAACCATAACCTAAGTCTGGCACTAAACCATGGCCCTAAGAACCTCGTCTAAATGCCTTTTAAACCCCTCCAGGGATGCTGACTTCACCATTGCCCTGGGCAGCCTGTTCCAATGCCCAACGACCCTTTATGTGAAGAATTTTTTCCTAATATCCAAGATGAAGGGGGCTCTGGATCATTCCTCACCTACAAAGCACCATCTTCTTTAGAGCTAGCAAAATTTTACACAAAAGATTAGAGGCACGTTACTGATTACTTATACAAAATCCCCACAGAATCAAATCTAAAAAAGTAGAGGCGAATGGCGAAAACACAGTGAGGAAGCAGAAAGAGAAGTAAGGCTGTGTTTCCACAAGCACAATTACTGACAAGTATTCAGAGGATCCGCTCACAGAAAATGAAATTTCTCACACTGGAATTTAGTGGGGCTCCTCATCGCATATTTGAGAAATCAAGCATAGAAACCACAGCCTGTAAACTGATTTGCTTCAAGTTTTAACAGCAGCTTTTCAATCCTGAAGGGTTGGGAGTGCGGCGCGTCTGAGCTGTTCGGAGCCTGGGGAGCTCCCCGTGCTGCTCGGCCACCCCCGGGGCAGCTGTTGTAAAGGATCACCACGCTAATGACAAAAACTAGTTGCTGGGACAGAATATCGAGAACAAGCATTTTCTACGCCTTTACCAAGTTTGCCCTTGCTTGTCAGCTTTTGCTGGAGTAAAATGAATTCACCAAAAATATGACCATCAGAGCAGGGTGAGAGGGAAGTGCAGGATAATTAGAATCACAAGTATTACATGAAAACCGTGATAGGAAAGTCACAACCCTCTCCGTGCCCACTATTTATTCCAGCTAGAATAACATCTTTTGCTCGCACCAATATTTACCTCCTTGTCATTTAAAGAGAAAAAAAAAAAGCCAGCCCAACTTTTAAATTAACTTACATACCGTGCCTCCAGAAAATGATTAATACTTCTTGAAAGGACAATAAGAACAGCAACGAAAGAAAAAGTTATTCTAACTGTGCAGGATTTCTCCTTGAACCAAAGCTTGTTCCTCGAACGGTAAGATTTAATAGCTCATGTTGTACGGGCAGCTGCTACAAAATGATTATTTAAGATTTTTAATGCATGACGCTTCTGTATGAAAGACCAGTGCTTTGGACAGGTAGGCTGAAAAACACAGGGAACTCCCATTACAGACACAAAAAAGGCAAACAAGATGACCTGTGAGAGATGCCTGGGGAAGACTTACCTGCAGCCCCAAGGGACGGAACCCAGCACCACCCATCCCAGGAGCTTCTCCAGGCTTGGTGAGGAGCACCAAGGTCACCATGTTCATCCCAACGTGCGTCTGGTGCGTTCCAGAGAGCACCAAGCAACTCCAGAAATACAGAAATACTGACATTTAGCTTACTACCTGTACAGTTTTAGTTTGCAATGAGTGGGATGGCTCCTTATTACTTGTTATTTTTGCTATTCGCGACGGAGGAACCCTGATGCCTTCACTCAATTTTTGTTTGCAAAAGGCATTCAGTCTCCAAAACTATTTTTGACTTTAGCAATTGGTTGCTTTCTTGTGCAATTTATTTTAAATAAGTATCCGTGGGAAAGGATATTTTAGAATACACAATTAGGATAATTAACAAATAAAATAAAAACATGGTGGAATGCCATTCAAAAATCTTCAGCACACTGTTAGCATAAACTTCTCATATGGTGTAACTAAAATAAAACTAAGTGTCATAAGCAGCTGCAACCCCTAGCACAATAGGGGGAAAAAATACTCTAAAGTAGAAAAGTAGCTTGAAATGTGGCTTCTCTGTTCTCTTCAGCAACTTTATCCCAGACTTGCAGCAGAAATTTCTAAGATTCACAACGACTAACGGTGGTAGGGAGACAAACTCATATTTCTGATTTAATTAACATGGATTTTTGTCTGAGGTTTTTACATAATGAATTCTAGTTTATACAGATTACACTATTACTATTTTGGACAGCTAATTATTTTTAATATTTACTCTCAATCTGTAACTACCCACATGAAGTCTACACTTACAATAATATATTAAAATCATCAATGTTTAATTGCTCCTGAAGTTCAAAGTCAAGCCACTGAACTGGCAGAAATCACCAAATAAGCTCTGAGAATCAGTTTGCTGAAAAATATTTTTTACAGGATTAAGTCTCTTGGAGAAGATATATTTTTTTAATTTGAGCTCATACAATTAGTCTATATTGGTGTTTAATTAAAATGGAAAAATAAATAAGACTTGAAATTGGAAAAGCAAAGGTGCCACCTGCAATTTATGACTAAAAACTAAGTACAAAAGACTAGGTCCATTATCTCTTCAATCTTGAAAGACCAGCTTGACCAGGAACAAAAGCCCAGTTTAAAAACTGAGACAAAGGTAATAGTTGGTCTTACAAGATAAAATTTGCTGTAATTAACTTTTTCTTTATGTATTTAGAAGTTCTAAGGCAGTTTTATTCTGGTAAAAGAACAAATTTTAAACCATTCTTTGTATTCATTCAAAAATTAATTCTAATAATACGTATCCAAAGGCAGCTTGAATTAATGAAAAAAAAGTTTAAAAAGCATAGTTCATCAATTTGTAACCAGAAAAAATTTAAATGCATATACAAAAAATATAAAATGTAAAAATGTAAAATAAAAATGTAATGTTAGTAAGCTGTGCTGTTATTTCAGACTAAGTAGCATACCATCCAAAGTTAACAGCCCACCCTGAAAAGATATTAAACATTTTCTTTTACAAATGGGCAACCTGACAAACAGTAACGTTTATTTTCCATCTGCTCCCGAGGTTTTTTTCCATAAAAATCCTGTCTATCCAATCTTTCCGCAGCTCCTTTACGGTGCCCCCCAACGCTCCGCTTCCCACCGCGTGCCCTCACTCTGCACCTCGCCCCTGTTTATCCACCTTATCAGCTCAGGAAGAAATTTCGGCAAAACTCTTCCTCCGGTCACCGATATCTCTGGGAACCGAAGCCATTAAGATATTTCTGCCCCCTACTCATGCTATTTTAACTGTCTGTTGTACAGGAAGGAACTGATAAAAATAGGATTACAATGCCCTTACAGATGAACTCGCAGGAGGCTTGATTGTGATTGATGCCTGAATAAATATACAATAACAGACCCTACATTTCAACACCGCTTCTGATAGAAGGTAAGAAGTAGTGTCGGTTTTCACCGCCTGGACTTCAGGACTCTCTTCTCAAATACTCGGGAAGTCCCTTTGACTGAAGATCGGATCTTCTACTTTTAGTCTGGTTTTAAATAAAGAGCAGGAGGCGGTTACTAGGAGGTAGGAATGAATATTAGGATTATTTTGTGAGGTACAAAGGTGCATTTCTTCCCACAGGTGCTTATGTGTCGTCCACCCCCAAGTTCAAATGAAGGCCTAAATTCCTTCAAAGTCTAATTACCTTCCCCACAGACACTCAGCGCCAAGGTGGGTCTATTGGAAAAATAAGCAACATCCTAACAGCTCTGTGGAAAATAAATGGGCTGGACTCGGAGTTCGGGGTGGAGAGAGGAGGGCTGGGACGGCCAGGTCTTACACAACTCATCACGTCCTTGGGAAGAAGTTCTCAACAGACATTCGAGTACAGCCTTGGTCTGGGAACGGCTTCTGCATTAACGGCACATTAGCCAGCACGTTGCTGGGTTCGGATGGCAGCAAGAGAGCACAGCATTTCCAGCAAAAAAATTCAGTTTATTATCCTTGACCCCGCTGTACTGTGGTACAGATTGAAGCCTGTCTGCATTCTTTTAATCTTTCTTAATAAACTTCTTTTCTTATCAACGAGTGATGCATTTACCATCCCAAACAGAAATTTCAGGAAGTAAACTCAGCGCACAGTTTTTATTATCCCCCCCATTTTTGGAGAGGAGGACTTCAAGTGTCCTGAAATCACACGTTATCAGCTCCTACCCCAAGTAACACAGCTCTCTGTTCCACTTCAACAGTATCTCAAATACGCCCTTTCTTATCCTGCAAAAAATAGACACCTCCTTAGCTTTCCAGTGCCATGATCCAGCCAAGCACTCAAGCAAGTACACAAACTTCAGGCAGGCAAACGGTCCCGCTGGCTCCTTCGAAATCATTCATGGAAGTTCAGCCTGCATCCGCTCAGTACCTTGTGCTGGATCACCTTGCTAAAAATAAATTAGCAGTAATACCTGGCACTTTCACAGCGCTTCACATGCTGAAACTACTGTCCAAATGGCAAGCAGTAAGGAAAGCATATAAGTATTACAAGCCTCATCTTCTAGATGAAGAAATTAAGGGACAGAAACAAGTTACTTGCTGCTCCTCGTACAGTGTCAGAGCTGGGGTTCCCCTTCCCTGTTCCCCACCAAATCCTCCATCCTTCTGACGCCTCCGGGGCTCTCAAACTGGAAGCACCATTGGCACATGCAGCAGCTGCCCAGCAGTATGCAAACAAACCTCAAAAATTCAGTTCCACCAATTAGTACAGTCTGCAGCAATTAATATAGATAAGAACAGTCATATCATTAAACTGTGATGCACACAAGCACAGTATCATTCAAGAAGCAAAGGACTAGATCTCCTTGATGATACGTGTTGTTCTACTCGTGTAGTAACTGTGCTAACTATTAATTTGAAAGCCATTTCTGACATGCATACGCAACCAGCTTTCACAAACCATGCACACCTTTCTAGAGCACTCTCTGTCCTCTACAGCAAGAAGCCATGACCCAACAGTTCAGCTCCTGAAGAAACCAATGCATTTATCGTATTCTCCCTCTTACCCACTTATCTTTCTGAAATATGTAGGAATTCAAATTATTTCACAGCAGTCACCTGTGTGAAATTACCTTTCACATACATGCATAAGTGCAAATCATGTGGCTTTCTGATGGGAGGGTATAGTAACTTCTTAATGGATTTCTCCCCAAGGGTTCAACACAACAACAACAACGACAACAAAATATATATATATATATATATGCTGGCCAATTTCCGTCAGCTGCTTTATACAGAAAGCATTTTAATTCAAACGGGACATCCTTACATTTACAGAAATATAGACACACACCAAACCTGTCACTCCCACCTCTCACTATTCTTTATTAGCAGAAGCACTAATTGTCTCCTGAAGCCACCGTTCGACAAGACAGTAAATCCCATTTGAGCATACCTAGCACTAGGTCAAAACTCCATCAAACCCCCAAACTTCAAACCAAAGCACTGCAGCAACACGATGCAAAACATCCACCCAGTATAAACTCAGCTCAAAATCTGGAGCATAAATGCAGGAGCAACCGTGTCCCCCTAGCACACACTCCGTGTTCTCTGCTCTGGGGAGTGAACCAGAAACCCAGCGACTTGGAGGAAATCCCTATTAATGGGTAATACGGCAGAGCTCAGACCTGGTATTATTGACTGTGGAACTGAGATTACGTTGCGTTGCAGCCATTCCCCAAGTTCAGTGGGATTTAAATGCTTGCAGGGTGACATCGAAATCACTGTGTTTGAAGTCATTTAATACAGCACCTCGCTGCTTAGTGTCACTGGAGCAGTTGTCCCCCTTCAGCAGGGAGAAAGCAAGAGATCCCGGCTCAGAGAGGTCGCTCCCCAGCCCACTCCAACCAAAAGGTAACAACAAGCGCTCTGGTTTTATATTACCACAGCTCTGGATTAGCAGAGTCATAAAGCAGGGCTGTGACCCATATTTTAATACCTTTTCTTTTCCCAGTTATGACGGTTCAGCTGTGATTTGAACAGCACGCCATTCCAACCAAGCTGTGACAAATAAACTCTCCCCACAACTCTTTATAATGTAAAAATCTATTTTTGCATGGAGCTTGTAAAATCAAGCCAAACATACATAAAAGAAACGGAAATTTCCCAAGATTGTTTTTATTCATCTGCTGACAACGGAACTTATTCAAGTTCATACGGATGCACGCAATGTAAATGGAAAAAGTCATGAAGCAAAAGATTTTCTTATTGCAATTTAAAATACCTTCGAATTTGAATGAAATATAAATTCAGTGGGCTACTAACCAAATGATACGAACCCCCAAGTGGCACAAGAAGAAAGCGCTTAAGCCTATGTGGAAATTAAGCAAACACATAAATCTTACAAATTCCTCAAGGATGAAAGTGTGCACTTAAAATTAAGGCAAGAGTTTACTGTTACTTTCGTAAAAAGGTCAATGGAATTTCAAATAGACACATATATATGTATGTATAAATCACAAAATAACAAAGTTCTGCCCATGATAACTTTTGACAAACAAGCAATAGACCATTCAAAGCCCAAAGTGTTAACAGAAGAATTCTACCTGGAGCACTTTTGTTTTTAAAATCAGACACTGCAGAAGCAGTGAAAACATGGTGCTGATCTGTACACCGTGAATTAAGGACTGACACTAAGAATTATCTCCTAGTAAGTCTAAATTCAGCACAGAATAAAAATACGGTGTAAGTGGGGTGGGGGTGGGTGGAGGAGGTGTAATTGTTATAAGAAAGGAGACTTATAGCTACTCAGCTGCTACAATTTTAAAGTGCTCCAAAACCAAAGCTCTATTTCATGACATTTAATTTCTGTAAATTTATTAAATTCAGTCAAGTCAGTAGATTGAAATAATATAGTAGATTGTGTCATCCCAGACTTTAGCAAAACGTGATACAATCGCTTTTCAAAACCCTGAAATTGCCTTGCCCGTGAGGACTAGCACAGGGCTGAATAGTGGCTAAAGGGCTATAAACAAACAGATTGCAGCAGCGCAAGGAAGGTGCTAGTGGGTTGCCACAGGGATTGGTATTAGGATCAGTTTTATTTAACATCTTTATTAATGATCTGGAAGAATGGGCAAACAGTACATTAATTAAATTCACAGATTTTGATACAGTGAGAGGTGTTATAAACATGACAGTGGGGAAAGAAATTATGCAAGAGGAGGTTATGAGACAGAGAGAAGAAAATGGGTTCCCTTCTGAAAAAAAACGCAGGCTAATACATCTGAGAAGAATTTAAAAATGTAAATAATCAGTGAGAGGAAGAAACCCAGAAGCCGTTAAACTAAAACAAAAGACCTAAGGGCAGCAGCTGACATCAAATGATGTCTGAGCTTGCAACATGAGCGGGAAAAAGAATGAAGTTATCTGGGCTACACACACGGAGGCATCGCAAGACATCGAAAAGACACCGTGATACACGTCTGGACTCTCTGCAGAGGCCATGAAACATACAGTCACCATCCTACAGGAGTATTGCAACTAACCCAGTATCTCTACTCTTTTTTTTTTAAATAGCCAACCAATAACCAACACCCAGGAATGTAAAAAAAGCTTCACCAGAAATAATAGAGCAAAAGACAAATATCTGGAAGGATTACAAAGACTGACTATATAAATGTAACTGGCACATGGTCTGAAAGGTACAAGAATATAAACATCGCTAAAGGTATAAGAAACCTTTAGGCTCATCAAGTATGGTACAACATGGATTTTTTTGTAATGAAATGAACATAGGAAGAGTGTAAGCAGAATATTAGTTCCCGTTAGTAACACCTACTGCACTGAGGAAAAACCTCAAAAGGAATTAACCAAAACTCCTTTTCTTCATTCATTAAAACCAAGCAAAACATTCAAAAATACAGTGTGGGAGACAAACCTGCAATGGCAGAATAACTTAATAGGTCTTTTCCATCTTTAACTTCAACGATTCCATGAGAGACAATAAGCAGAGACAACCCTCTGCAAAATCAAATCACTGGGAATCAACCAGAGAATGAAAATTAAATCACAGTATTTTCTTCTTTGTAAGCATTAGCATTAATCACATGCAAAAGTAAAATATTAGTTAATTTGATTCTCCGTGCCTTCCAGACTCTGGTTGAAATGAATCAATGCACGAAGAGTGATTTCCCTGATAACTGGGAAAATGTAAGGAGGGAGGAAAAAGAAGAAAGAAAACCAGTAGAAATAGCTAGTGAAAATTAAATGACTAAAACTGAACTAGAGAAAACCACGTTAGGGGACATAAGAACAATATCTATAAAATTTCACTGTGGTGGCTTTGAACTAGTATTATCCAAAGTCAGCTAATATTGGAAAGAAAATCACCTTGGACAGCATAAAATATTACTAATTTAAGCGACGATTACTGCTAGTCTGCAAATCTCTGAAAAATGGCTTTACCATAGGGCACCTTCGACAGGCCAGCACCTGGGCTTTGCCGCAGGGACAAGGTGCTGATGACCTGGTCACCCAGAATCTCAGCTCCAGCTCTGCCAGCAATACCAAGAGCGGGCGTGATGAATTTGCAAGGCACAATACGCTTGGGAACCCCTTCTGCTCAATGGCTATGGAACAGCTCACCTGGGCGCACGTGAGCCGCTCGCTCGGCTGCTCGTGTCAGGATAAGGCACAACCGAAAGCACCACATCTGCACCACATCTGCACCGCGTCGGCTGAGGGACGGAGGTGGCGCCTGGGCATTCACCTCTGCGCTTCAGGCCCCGAAAACCAGACAAAGCCCAGCATAATGACGCTGTTTGTAGCTGGGGGTGATGCAGCACAAAGCCTTTCAAATTAGCGCTTCGATGATGCCATGAAGGGGTGAGGGACCAGTAAGTGATGGCATGAATGGGGAAGGGACCAGCTCTCACCACCGCCAGCAAGAATTCAGGGGTGGACTTCGCTGGAAGTCAAGAATGGCCCCGTTTTGCAAAGGCCACTAATTTAAGCTTGTGCATGAGAAAATTGAGGCACATACATAAAAAAACCAGGCATTGCAGCTGAGACGAACCCTGCGCCTCAGGGCCTGGGCTTTTTGCAGACAGCAGCCCAAGTTCTTTATTTCAGTGACAGGCTTTATTGAGCCGGCAAAGAAATACGTAATCAACATAACAAAAACTTTTCAAAATAAAATTAAAGGAACGGTTTAGAAAAAATAACTAGGGGTCTGGTTTGTTTCTTCTGATACATTTTTAAAATAGATAACTTTCCTCCTACAGGGAGGAAATACTCTATTTAATTAGAAGTATAAATCATTACACTTTTATAGTTAGTAATATCTACTATGGTGAAACTAGATTAGTTTCTCATTACATATGCTGTTTATTGTCCAAATTTTAAAATAAGGTCTAATAATGGAAGTGTTATAGAACAGTTCACTTTAGGGTTTTTTTTGTTTGTATTCCACCAACTCAAATTATTTTTCTTTATATATGCATCAGCAGAAAACTGTCTGGCTTTCTACCTAGCGCAGAAAAATATGCACTATCTTAAATGGCCCTCCAAGTGTTATGGGGATAGATTTACCTTTAAAACTCCATCAGCGTTTAAAACGCAGCCCTCTATCTGTGTTCAATCTTAAATTTTAATTCTTGCATGTAAAGATGGGGCAGGCTCTTCTCATTCAAAACGCACCTAACGAGCGGTTCTGCTGTGACAAGGTCCGTCCTGCAGCTGCTCTCTAGCATCATGTAGCCACAAACGTCACTAACTTAAGCAATTTTCTATAGGACTGCAATTATTTTCCTCTTTCTATTTTCCCCATCCTACAGCAACAGAATCAAGACATAAACACAAAGGAAGTGTAGCAGACACATCACTGATTTCATTGCCATTTAAGCCAACCCTGGCAGCTCTATGCTGCGGACTGATGAGGAAAGCACATTAAGCACTTGCAACAGAACATCCAAGTGGACCTGTTTTGCAGCCTGATTAATAGAAACAACCTCTAAGGACTAATCACAAGTCAAGCCCTGTTTTGTAGATTAATAGAACAAAGGCACAAGAGAATAGGGGAGGTTACAGGACTGGAATATAAATAAGAAAAGGTGTACGCTCTAGGTAGCTTGACTGCTAGTAATTATCAGCTAAAGGCACATCCTTACGGGGAGATCTTGCTGCTCTGTGCTGAAGCGGCTCACTTCCAGATGGACGACCAGCCTCTGCATCTCTAAGTATTTTATCTGTATTTTAACTCCAAAATTTATGAAACAACAACAAAATTCTCTGAAACAAAGCATACTTTCCTCTCACGCTTTAAGTATTACTTAAATTTCTGTTGAGATTAGGTGATGATAAAATTTGCAAGAACTATACTTCTCACTCCATGTAGCTCATGCGTAACTTCTAATTGTTGTTGAACATGAGCAAAACTCCAAGTCATGAAAAAATGTGCGTTATCTTGCATTTAGTTTCAAAGAGATTCATGCCTCTGAGGAAAACTACTTATCTGCTTCTGAAAGTATTTGAGTGGCTATAACAAAATGTAGTGAAGATAACGGCAACACAAAATGCTGCATCTGTGCCTCCTCCAGAACTCGGAGTAATGCAGGTACCACTGAGAGCCAGTGGCACTGAACGCATGGGAACAGCTGTCCAAAATCCTGAATGAAACAAAAAAAGTCCTTCTGACTCCAGGAAGGATGGATTTCATCCTTTGTATTTCAGAATACATCCTTATCTACAGAAAGATTAGATAATATACTGAATTCTATCTGAATTCTATCCGTATTTTCTGAGCTTTCCCAAAAGCTCAATCTCTTCCAGTGCTATACACACAAGAATACAAGCAATGCCGTTCTTGAACCTTATGAATCTAGTTTATGAAACGGGAT
Source organism: Caloenas nicobarica (assembly GCF_036013445.1). Classification (NCBI taxonomy): domain Eukaryota; kingdom Metazoa; phylum Chordata; class Aves; order Columbiformes; family Columbidae; genus Caloenas; species Caloenas nicobarica. Next base: position 61,648,564 of record NC_088249.1, on the reverse strand, counting down.
CTTCAGGTTAGGCAATGGAAGACATTCTTTCTTAAAATGGTATTTTCCAGGTTTCTCAACAACTATAAAATCTGTGTTATATTCACAAACAGAAGAGGGAGACAAACTTACTAAGAACTGAAAAATCAAATTCAGGTACCCATAACCCTGAAGACTACAGTGTACTGGGGCATCCCATATTAAAAATGGGAACACACTAGGACTAGAGCTTTCAGCCTACCATTCGGTTTGCCTTTCTCTTCCATTTTCCTGCGATGCAAGACATGGAAGTGTTCCAAGCAGCCCAGATGGAACACCAAGAGGTGTTAAGGAGAACACCTTTCCTGCACTTCTTTTTATTACATTCCCAGTTTTGGAAACAAGATGCATTAAAATCTGTGCCAGGAAAAGGAGATAGAAAGGTTCATCCTTCCTTCTTATATAAAGCTTTTTTATATAAAGGTTGAGGTGATACACAATCCATAAGTATATTCTCAGGGTGCAAACTCATAAAACTTACTCAAGAACGCAATACAGTTAGCAGCTGCAAATATCAGCTTTTGTTGGTAAGATACACTGATTCACATACGTACAGAAATAAAAGGGCTTTCTGAGGAACCAGACCATACAGCTTTCTTGTCAGTCCTACCCACCCAGCAAATGCTGCTGAAGCATAAGAAGGCGAGAGCTCTCCAGAATCAGAGGACAGACAAGTTGTTAGATCTGCAGGTACAATACACAAGTACTCCCAACATTACTTGCAAAAGAAATATGATGACAAACTTGTCAGATGATTTCAAATCAACACGAGCTTATTTTCTAGGAAGCCTTATTTCTTTTGCCAAAGGAGCCATAGGCACAGGCATGACGTGTCTGTCAGTATGTAATGCAAACAGCTAAGCACATATACCAGAGGATACCAAGTTGTTTACAGAGGCTTTATACAAAATGCTAAAGAGGAGGAATACTGAATGGAGTTAATAGGTGGCAACTCCCATGAGTTTTTCCCAGATACACCATACATGCAGATCGTAAACCAAAGTCCTTATTCATGCAAAATTGTAGCAACTTATCCCTGTAAGTATTTTCATTCCATGCTATCCAGAGGATAGGCAGACAACAAACGCAAGACAAACTTTATTTGGGATATAAGTTTATATTAATGCCACTGACCGTACATTAAAAGACGACTATGTTCTAGCAAGACTGGCCAAACGATAGGTGTTCATGCACACACAGAGTTGATAAGCAGGTACGGCTCACCTGTTGGGGCTACATCACATGCCCTGGGCTGTGCTGGAGCAGGCAGTTTTGGATAACCCAGATCACTCACTGAGGTGGTAGGAGGGAACCGCAACTTGTGAGGCCTCTGTACTCACAGGTGTGTGCAACTCAGCCGCAGCTATGAAGGCACGACAATAAGCTGCTTGTAAACCACTGCTTAAGCCTTCGGTGTGCACGTATACAAACATCGCTCTCAGCCATACTAAGATTTTGATATTTAACTAGAAGAGTCAGAAATGTCAGCATTTGCCATACTTCAGATGCACACAAACCATAATACAGACTAGCACCGAAACATTTTAGAGACGGTTATGAACACCCAGCAGTGTCATTGATTTTCCACTGAATCCATGAGGGTTGACCACATCTCAGATAAGGTGCCAGATCTATTCTACTGAACAGACTCTCATGAAAATCTGACGAATGTAGCTGTCACTCTTGACCTTTCTGTCTATGCTCAGATTCACAATCGGTGTTCTCTTATTCGAAGTGCTTGTGCAATTTCTGCTTTATTTCATAGCGTCCGTGAATTACTTTAAGCATTTTATACACATCATGGTGAACCTAGCGTTCCGATCAATAAGTATTAGATAAATATAGAATCACAGAATCATCCAGGTTGAAAAAATAGACCCAAATCACCTTGAAGACAGTCATGAGAAATCTTACCCTTACTGGGAGCTAACAAAATCTAGTTGCCTGCTACTTGACTTACTTTTCTATTAAAACCAAGTACAGTTTTTCAAACACTATTTCTATTGCACTTTATCGCCATCACATCATGTGAGCTTTATCACCAGCTCCACCTGAAGCAATGTAAATTCCTACAATTTTTTCCTGTTTATCCTGAGTAGATAACTATGAAGCAAACCACCTGTAGACTCCACCTGTTTCACAATGCTGACAGCGCAGAGGACAAGATCTACCTTCTCCCACGTCACCTCCCATCTCATTCATTTCACGCATTTTGTAAAGACACGTGAAAGTATCCCTATTTTTCCAATTACAGCTTAATTCAGCAAAGCTCTTAATATGTATATCTGTATTTAAGTGATAATTATATAATGAATTAAAGCTTATTACTAATCTCACTGAGCCGGTGAAACTACCCATGTCCCAAACTTGGCACATTTAGGCACCCTGTTGAAGTGGGGGTTTTGGTTACATTTTTCCAGTGTGGACTGACACACCGTGAACATATTGGCTCACGCTGTTTCTTTTCACTCAGGGTCACAACTCCTGACTTAGAAATGATTCCATGTATCCAGTGCTTTGAAGCTGGTGTTGTCTGGATCGAAATACGCTGTTGGACACACACACACACATGCACATTCATGCACATTGGGCTGGATGGGCCTCACCCTTCCAGCGATGTGGTCCTCGTGTATTCCACCTTCCTCTACGGCAAAGTCTTGATCTCCCACTTAGTTCCTCACTGGAGTCCTGGTTTCTCCAGCTCATCAGCTCCTCCAGACAGCCCTGAACCTCCTCCTGCTCTGTGCTCCAGCAGCCAAGCCCACACATCCTCCAACAGCCCCTTTGCCTGTCACTCAGAGCATCCAGCTGCTCCCTACTTTGTCCTGCTCTGGGTATATCACATGGGGACAACGAATAAAGAACATAACGAGGTTGGAAGACCATAATCCAACACAAAAATCTGTTCTGATGTCAGTTCATCAAAGCTCTTACTTCTCCAGTCTCCTACTGTGAAAGTGGTTGTCCCCGAGTGAAATAATTTTACACTTAACCTTCGCAGCACGGTATTTGCAGTTTTGTCTTTCTTGCCTTCTGCACCAGCCCACCACAAAGAGGTACGGCACACACAGGCAGAAGAAAATGGTAAAGCAGGAGCCCTGGAGTGCAAAAGCTGCACAGAACAATTTATTCAAGCAAGTATCACCACACAACACTGAGTCCAACCTTGTAAGGAACCGTGTATCTCCACAAGCGTTAACTCTTTCCTTCCCTCCTCCTTCCCCAGCTCCCACTCTTTAAGGGGGTTCAGATCTCCTCCCAAGATGTAGTTTGTAGCAGCTGAGTTGAAAATTTCAGGAGTTTCGTAGTGTTCTAGTTAATCCCTACTCTTCCTAACTCCTTGCTGGGTGCAAGTGCTTTCAGCCTGCTCAGTGCACACAAATGCCACATTCGCCGCTGTGTTATTCCAGTGACCAGCACAAGGAAAGCAAACTTCTTGCTCCTGCACAGCTGGCAAGTGGAAAAACCACCAAAACAAAGCCAAACTGCAAACACAAGCACAACTTGTGGGTTTTGTATGCACGACTTGTACACCAAAATGACCTCGTTGAGCAAATCACACTTCAACCCATGACCAGGAGACCACCATAAGGAATTAGCCCCCCAGCAGCACGGCTCATGCTCATTCTGGCCCTTTGCTTTTTTGCGCAGCACCTCCTGAACTCCAGGAAAATGGGGCAGGAATTAGAGACACAGAGCGGATTCCCACCATCATCTGTTTGGTACGGCTCTGAAGGAATTCAAACCCCTGCTTCCACACTAGGAAAGATTCAAAAGAGTTAGGAGAGCCACCATTCTATGTCTGTTTTAATTGGCTAGACTTCCACCCACGGAAAGACACGGTTTGTGTGTTACGCTAGTGGTGAACACTGTAAAATTCTTATTCCTGCTAAGTCAGGCCTGAAGGAAAGGTGAGGACTTCACATGATCTGCCCCACCACCAGGATGCAGAGCTTTCCAAAGAATTAGCTAGGACAGGTTAGCATCATGGTATTAAAAATTACTCGTGAGATAACATATTCAAAATTACAAACATTCCACTATTTATTTATTTTTTAAAAAAGGTAAGTTTTTAAAGTAAACAGGACCATTTTTTACTTACAAGTGAATCTGATGTGGACACAGAAGAGAAATCAACGACATTCCTAACAAGGCAAAAAATGTAAACAAACGGCGGCAATTCTAGACCAGGGGGAATACATTAGTCAATCCTACAACGAGAGACTTGAAGGACCGATGCCAAGAAAAATGAAACAGAAGCCTGCACCTCTAAACACAACCACGCCACAGTGGTGCTGTGTTTGTTTAACACACAGACAGAAGACTCCAGCCTTTGCCAATACTTTTCTCGGTTGCTGACTCCGACCGCATAAATATGGAATTCCTGAAAAACTGGTACAACCAGCAGCCTTGTCCACTCTCCCCCTCGTTTCCTCACTGCTAAATAGCAATGAAGAACTTTATTGCTGAGTAGTCGCTGTTTCTATTCCTCCCTTTTTCAGGCGCAAGCTAATTGCCAACTAAGACTATGAAAATAAAAGAAATGAGATCTATTCCAACTCATCAGTATATCTGAATGCTATCACGTGAGTTGCCAATTGGCTTTCCAGTCCTCACGCTCAATATCTGCTGTTAATTTGCTCGCTATTTCAAGAACTTGAAGACTGTCAGCAAAATCCGTGATGCATTACAAAACTTATAATTGAAAAGAAAAAAAAAAAAACCTACTGATGCTTTTCTAACAGGATAAACACAAAGTCTGAAAACACTGAGCAGGAGAAGGGAGATGTACTAACTTAGAGCTACTTGTATTAAAATACGATTGCAAATGAAGCAGCGAAAGAAATGAGAATGATAGAAGTAAGTTCGAACTTATGGAAAACCATTTGATGAACCCCCCTGAATTTTCCACTGGGCAAAAGAAAAAAAAAATCGTACAAAACATTATTTTTAAAGGAGATGATTGAACCTGTCTATACTTTCTTAAGGCTGCATTACCTATGCCAATTAAAATTTTGCCTGTGAAAAGGAGTTAAGGCCCTTCCTCTGGAGTTACTAAAAAAAGCCCATGAAAGCCTTGGTGAGCGATAGCGAGACGTCTGTTCCTGACCTCGAGATCACCCTACAGATCAAATTCTTGGACGTAGGAAAAACCCACTAGTATTCATTAAAAGCCACTGGGAGGCCAGCTTTGTGCTTCTGTTCTTGAGACCTGAACCAGCCACGACTCGACAAACGTGCAGGATATTGCGGAACAACGCTGCTGGTCCCAACCCAAGGGAAGAGCTTCGTGTGGGATTAACTGATTTTCATCACAATGATGCAAACGAAGGTTTCAGTCATTATTGAAATAGTCAATTTTAATCTTTTACGTTTGTGCTTTTCAGTTATTTTCAAAAAGTTGATTCCATTAACCATTAAAATGCATTGATTTATATCGAGTTAGCTTTTATATTAAACATCTTCTGCCCTCAAAAAGATTTATCTATAGTTATTTAATCAAATATAGATTTCAAAAGTCTTGGGTCTGTAGTTTCACTTTTACTCTGCTAGATATGGGTGCAATTTGCTGACATATTTTAATAGCTAAAAATAATGCAAATGATTGCTTTATTAGTTTATTTCATACCTATGGCTTGTGACATTTTTTGTGGAATTTTTACGGAGAACAGAATTTAAAATCCATAAATAAGCCTATTGCGTCATTACTCATGAAATTAACTATCATAAATTTCTACGCACACAAAATAAAGTTTATCAGAATACTTTTTCATTTCAACTATTTTTGTATCTCAAACGAACTGAAAGACCTGAACAGCAGAACAAAATAAAAGAGAGAAAAACATTCTCCCTGAACAATTGTTTCTGTCAAAATGTGTTTTAGACAAATTCTGGTTCCAGTTTACCGCAGTTCTCTGGTGGTTTTAACGTTTTTTAAGCTTCATTAGAAATAGACATTGCTAGAATACTTGCAATCAAACCTCCACAACATTATAGTAAATTCGGTCCTTAGGATGGATGAACAATTCCAAATATAACTCAAAGACCACAGGTATTTTAAAATAACAACATTCGAATTTAAATAAAACATATATATATTCACTGATACATATTGAGCACCCAAAGCTGCAGTAAAACCAGACTGTCTCTCCTACGCTTTTACAGATACATCGAGTATGAGTTATACTTACATACAATTCACAAAGGGAGTTTTAAGATTTAAAAATTCATATGCCCATTACTGTTAATATATTTTCGTCCTGTTCAATAAGTAGCCTCAATCTCAAATTTCCAAAGGAGAAAATGTTTCCATGGGAATCTTTAAGAGATTTGACCGCATAAAGTACAAACTATCAATTATTTTCCCACCAAACAAGCCAGGTTCATAGGGCAAAGAAAGAAGGACGAGAAAGGAGGGAAATGTTTTTGTGGATTGTTATCTACACGCCAAACGGAAAACCTTCAGCCATTTTGCTCCTTCAAGGTACAAAGAATCTCCTATTTAAGGTGTGAAAATGTCAGCTGCATTCTCCACCTCTGCAAATGAGCAGAGCGTGATTCACGTCCCACTCTTGCTCTTTTCTCTTTTAGGGGCTGATACTCTGTTTTCAACTCCCCTCCAGCTAATGCCATTTAATATGCTGAGAACCATCAGGCTAAATTCAAATTTTCTGCTCCTTAGAGGCTGTTGATATGCACCACCGCCCATTCCAATTGCAAATACACATGAATGCTCCCGTGTATTGTAAGTTATTTTCTACATACAAACTCTGCTAAATTGTAAGTTAGGAGGCACTACTTGAATTCTCTCAGGTCTTTAGAAAGCTTTCAGATGTACCATGAGTAATAACATGTAATGAATATGGACTGATATTTCTTTTCTGTAGTTACATTGAGTTGACAATTTACATTTTCTAAATAGATAGATGACTTATAGCCAGTTTTCCCTGTCTTCTGGCAATTACTTCTTAGAAATCCATGACGGCCTGAAACCCTCCAGAATCACAGCTGTTATTCTTGGTTTGATCCCTCTTTTTAAATTAAAACCAGTAGCTTTATCAGCAAATGAGAATTTTTTTCCCTCTGGAAATACTTACAAAAATGCACATAAATTGAACACGCCAACTTATCTCATTTTAGAGTTGGAGCATCTTCTGGGTTAATGACCAGTGTTCCACTTCTGTGACAGAACTAATTGGGGGAAGGAGGCCATGAATACACACAAAACCCCCACAAATTCTCTTCCTTTGGGGTAACCTGAAGATTTATAGTAGTAGAGTGAGATGTGATTGGAGGGGAAGGAGGAAAAATTTAAGTGCTAAGTGATCATTCTGTCTCAGTTTCCAGGCACAAAACAGATTTGGAACAGATTTTGCTTGTATCTGATGTGACTTTACCCTCTTCTCAAAGACCAACTGAAATGCAGGAAACCAGCTGAATTATCAGATTTTCCAGGAACTGTCATTATATTAAAAAAAAAAAAAAAGAGAGAAAGAAAAGATGATACCCCATCTCTATGTTCCAAACACAAACTAGCTGACCTAAAAAGTTACATTCAAAATGATAGCCCTAAATCCACATCAACGGTTGCTCAAAACATGCTTTGACATCATTTTTTCACAGCTGAACACAAATGAAACATCATTCATGAGAGAAGTCTGCACTTGTTGGGAGCTCAGTGTGCCTTTCCAGCAATCTAGTTTTATTTCCCATTGATCCCTAATTGGAAAAATCCAGCTATCAGTGGATTATAGGGAGGAATGATGAAGATTTGTCTTCCATGACTAGGTCAGAATACATATCATACATTTGTTGCAGTTACTACAACTCAGGTCCTTGAGGTGGCATCCCTTAATATTTCAGAACAAACATTTTAAATCCACCTGCAAAATGCAGCTGGAGACAAGAGGGTAACAGATTGTCATTACAGATTGGGGAAGCGAAAGAGGGGAAAAAAAGATCACTACATTTTGCCATTACATATAAACGTAAACGTAAAGGCATATGACACAATTCTCCATTTCAGAATACCAAGCTCTCTCTCCCCTAGACTTTCACTCTGTGTTCTCTGGATCTCCCCAGTAGCTCTGTAATAAAGAGTCCAGGTAAATCTGCCCCAAATAAATCTGAAAAGATGCCTCCGCTTTGCGGTCATTGGATGCCTGCAGAATACAAGCCCTCTGAGTCTGAGATGTACGTATGAAAGAAGCTGAATGCAATCTTAACCTTAGTAGCAAACCTTCCAGTTCGCACAGCTGCTCACTTGCAGCAAGTCTCAAATCCACCTTACGCTACCCAAGTGTGCCCAGTCTTCTGGGTGTCATGTGCTGCTAGTACTAATTAAAAAACAAAGCAAAGCAAAAACAAATTTAAAAAATCCTCTGAAATGTCTTTAACAGGTGATTCCTAACCTGAATTAAGACTATCTCTCCCAATTAGCTGATACTGCAGGATTTAGAGGTGGTGGATTTTTTTTCTTTGGTTGGTTGGTTTTTTAGGTAAGCAACGTCAGGTTGATTTAAACTACTAGCTAAAGGCTATGACTTAAATTAAAAAAACCTCAGTAGCTTAAGTCAAGAATGTGAGACGCAGAGCTAGATCGCAGTTTTCCAGCCAGCACTAATGTACACAATCTGACAAAAAAAAAAAAAGGCACTTTTAGAAGCATCATTTTTTGTGGTGTTGTATGAATCACCAAGGCCCGCAGTTAATAGAAGAAGAAAATTTCTAATATCTGTACAGGTTTGCCCCATTCTTTGGTTCAATCCCTGTCATTCCCTCTTCCTCTCCTACTTTCACCTTTAAAGCAAGCTTGACATCAAAAATATGAGTTATAAGCTTGTAATAAACCCTTCTTATAGGTATGCATAAATTAGCATCTGAGTACTTCAGCTGACAATTGAGAATGCCAAGTAGTGTAATGATTATCACCGTCACTGAAGTTCAGGTTTCTGGTAGAGCCTGAAAGGACTGTGGCTGTTGTTAGCAGGAGAATTTAAAACAAGTGCTACCCAAGACTCCAGAGCTATCACCCATCACAATTAAACAACATGTAGAAAAAACAAGGAAGACTCTCCTTAGTACAAAACTCGACAGCAATTTTTCCTGCATGTACTTCGCATAGAGGGTGGAATGAGACCAAAACTGGCTTGAAATTTCATTATCACAACTTTACAAGCAAAAGAAAACAATGCCTAGAACTGATCAGAAACAACGCTTAAAGCACCTGCTGCGTTGAACCTTGTGCTGTGTGAGTGTTAAATGCTACCATGCTAATCTATTAGCACAGCAGACATAATTACCTAAACATACCATATAACGGAGCTTCTTTCCCCAATACATACTAAGATGCCACTGCAGTTAACCCACGAGCACAGACTGGATATTGACTCCTCCATTATTACAATTCTTTTTCTCTTATTTCACACACGTGGCTAAATATAACCTATTTATCCACAGAAAAAAGGTGGCAATTGTTTCCGAGTGGTTTACAGCTTAGTGTGATACTGTTCTGCAGGGCGATGCAACAAAGCAGCTTCATGCACTTGCAACAGGAATGATTCCTGTCGTGGTTCAAGTAATACATAGCAAAGAAAGTTTAAATGGAGACTTACCACGGGGCACCGTATATTCGGAATCCTTTAACTGTTACCTCTGAATCTTGCAAGTAAATACTATTTGTCAGGAGTGACTGAACATTGTCAAAGTCCTCTGGTTTCAATTTGGACACAGAGGGAAAGCGGTAGTAATCTTGTTTAACAAGGTCTGCCATGAATTCCTTATCAAATGTCAGTTCATGATTCCCAGCAATCACTATTTTATATTCATACGGTAGGTTTCCTGAAATAACAAAAAAGAGGACTTAATTAGCACATTTTCCTCCCACACCAGCATTGCCGGCACAATAAGTAGACAGCTAGCAGCGACAGAATGAAACACCCGAGATCTGTGAGCAAAAGTTATTAATACTGCTTCTCTTCCACTGAATGAAACTGTGTTAAAATGTAAAGCAGCGTCACGCGAAGCAATAATAAACAAAAAAATTAAAAGCGTTCACTGCAGAGTTAAACAAAACAAGCCGGTAGGCACCAAAGCAGCTCCAAAGGTGGCATAAAACACCACTGCTCCCCTGCTTTCAGCTGACGACACCTTGATTTAGATCAGCAGAAGATGTGACGCTGAGTCCTACCAGTTCCTTGACAGGACTGGGTCACAGTCAGCAGCCCCAGTCCTAATCCACAGGAGAAACCTGCAGGGAGGGCGTCACACACCCCAGTACACAACTATGTCGTGAGGGTACCGCGCCTGGGGTACAGAATTAGGCTGCTGGTGCTGCTGGTTATTTTTAAATTATGCCATTATTTGGATTAATTTGCATTCAAGTGGCATTTATTCCAGATCTAGCCTATTCTCCAAAGCTCCAATTTACTCGCAGTGGACTTTCGCTTTATCATTATTATTCCATTTATGGCAGTATCTCATTTCTGTAAGAAGTACACGTGAAACTCAGGCAAATAAGACAGAAGGCAGGAAAAAGGCAGCGTGGTTAATTCATTTACCGCGAGGGTCAGAGACAACCATCATAGGCCGGATCATCCCAGTTCAGAGCAACTATTCGCCTTGTTTGGAACAAGACATGGATCAGGCCCACGGAGCCAGATTTTTGCAGTTCAGGGACAGATTTTTCAAGCACTTGGTACAAATGAATGCCAGATCTTCCAAATACGCATTAAATGTACTGGGTGCTGAGCCCTCTTAAAAACATGGTCACATACCGTGTTGTCTTCACAGGAGATAGGTTCTTTTACAAAATCTGGCCCACTGTGACTTGTCAAAAAATCACACGTGACTTTGCATCAAAGCTAATTTCTACCATCTTCACCATAAGCCTGATTCCCTAGTCTTATACCAAATCATTCGCTTTGGTGTTTATTCCTAATAATCATTTAGAAAAGGTTGTTTTTGCTGTGTGGGTGTTTTTGGTTGGTCGGTTTTTGTGGTTGTTTTCCCCTGTTCCCCCATAAAGGCAGCAAAATGTATGTGGAAATCTATGGGTCCATCTTCCAGATCTGGTACCCCCAACATCTGTCCCAAGGAACATAGAACCAGATGCTATATATTTCTTGTGAATACAGTTCTCCTAAATAGATGTGGTTTCGCTAATTCAAAACTTGCCTTTCAACTTTCAAAACTGTTTGGGTTTGTGGTATTTTTTTAAAAAAAGTTTCAAAGTAAAGCTGTAAATATTTACAACAAGATTAACTTTTGCCTAAATAAGACTTACAGGGAACCAGTCAAAACCCTCTGCTTTTTAATATTTACAGCAAGGAAACAGGAATTACACAAGATATGTATATGAACATCATCTTTGCAAAATTAGTTAATTCTGGATAGAAAAACAAAAAGCTATAAATCCCCTGAAAAAAACCAAGCAGACATCTCCATAGACACTTCACATCTGAACAAAGTGCAGATCATACATATTCATAACTCTCCACAGTGCTGCATTAGATTAAAAGCTGGGGGAATGCAATAAATGTTCCTCTACAGTTTATGCCTCACTCCTTTCCCTCTTCCCTCCCCTTCTCCATCTCTGCTACATGCTGCTCTACAATTCATTTTTATTTAAAAACTCAATGTGGCAGGTACCTCCAATTCCTGCTCTCTGTGACTCCTGGGCATAAGGTAAAATTGCTATTTTCTCCTCTCTCAGGAACCATAAAAGATACCACTGGCATGAAATTTGATACACTTGTCATAACTATCAATCCCCCAAAACAAGCTAGATGTGATTAAATTCTCAGAGAAGTAGGATGGAGAAGTTAAATTCAGGTTTCTGCCAAGTTATCAACATTTGCCAGTCTTAGCAGAGAGAACTTCTCATCTTACTGGATAAATGTTCAGGTTTTATACTTTCTCCCACGTATTTTGATAGATTTGAAAAATCGGTGTCGCCCCACACGATGATGTCATCAACGTATTACAGATGTTCTGCAGCTTCACCCTGTTCCAGCGCAGTCTGGACCAGCCCATGGCAGATGGCAGGGTTGCATTTCCACCCCGGGGCAGTCGGTTCCAGGTGTACTGGATGCCAAAGGGACTGAGAAAAACGGATTAGTGATATCTATTAACCTTTGATTCCAGCTGGGATTGCAGTTCTAGCATGTGCGGCACGGCAGCACCTAATGGCAGCGTCACCTCATTCAGGCTGGTCTACCGTTAAGTTTCCACTCGCCATCAGGTTTCCACACCCGCCATACGGGATTGTCAAAGGGTGAGCAACTCTTACTGATTGCTCCTTGGCTCTCCAGTTGATGAATCAACTTGAAATACTTGAGAGAGTGCAGAGGAGGCGACGAAGCTGGTGAGGGGTCTGGAGCACAAGTGTGATGAGGAGCGGCTGAGGGAGCTGGGGCTGCTCAGCCTGGAGAACAGGAGCTGAGGGGAGACCTGATCGCTGTCTGCAACTGCCTGAAAGGAGGTTGGAGCACGGAGGGGGTTGGTCTCTTCTCCCAGGTAGCAACTGACAGGACAAAGGGAAATGGCCTCAAGTTGCACCAGGGGAGGTTTAGGTTGGATATTCAGAAAAAATTCTTCACGGAAAGGCTTGTCAGGCATTGGAACAGGCTGCCCATGGAAGTGGTGGAGTCACCATCCCTGGAGGGGTTTAAAAGGTGTTTAGATGAGGTTCTTAGGGACACGGTTTAGTGTTAGATTATGGTTGGACTCCATGATCCTGAGGGTCTATTCCAACCGAAACGATTCTATGACTCTGTGAACTTACGGAAGGGAATCAGAGAGTCTCGGTTGGTGCAGTGTTGCCTCCGATGCACTGTTGTGTTGTTGCTGGCTGCAAACACATCACTTTAAAGTGTCAGCTGAACAACACTTTTAATACACCTATTACACAGGACGAGGGGGGGAAGCGTTGGGTTTTTTTTAACCTATATAAGTAGGTGTTCCAGTGCTTTTTTAAGTTCACCTTAAGTACTTGATCCTAGGAGTCCTTAATCTGTGGAACAACCGTTCTCATTTTAATGGCATGCTTCATACGAATACAATTTAGTCACACAACCCGAGTTCTGTAGAGCTGCCAGACACGAAAAGGAGTCTGACTGGCAGTGAATGTTAACTGCTGAGTCCCCATAAAAACAGAAAATCACATTATTTTTTGACTACTGTTACCTACAAAGCTCACAGGGAAGTAGGGGAATAAGAAATAATGTGACACTATCTGTCTATATAGTGGTAGAAACCTGTATTTACAAACAAACACTATGCAAGCGCTTTTAATGTGAAGCTCTGAATACGCATATGCATGCATTAACTATTCACACAAGACTTCCAGGAAATGCGAAGTGTTTTCATGCCCATTTCATAGTCTCATAGATCCTGTGGCCGTACGTTGAGAAACGGGCTAAGAAACCTTGAAGTACAAATCATAGTCCCTTCAAAAAGGAAATCTGTAGAAGCAAGATGCCTGTGCAAGTGAATCATCTCCAATTTATGGTATACCATATACGCCTCAAACGTGCAAAACTGCTCATGGAGCATTCGCCTATAACCAACTGCGTACACGTCCAGAGATACACACCTGAACAGCAGATTTTGTGTAATTCCTGTGGACTTCCAGTCCCCACAGCAGCACAAGTTGCTGTCAGTTGCCCACTGACAGGCAGTAATTGAGCAGCAGACCCTGGTCCTGGTGAGCAGCTCTGTACAAACACTCCACAGAGGTTTTTCATGGAAAGCCCACTGCACCTCAGGGCCATGCTCACTCTCTCCTCCCAGCATTTACGGCACAATCGCAAAACATGCAGGCTGCTTTTGGCTTTTTAGAAGAAAGAGTATCTCAAAGGCTCTGATTTCTCCTTCGGCAGCGACAAATGAATTAGACTGTGTAAGTACAGCTATATAGACTCAAGCTTTCAAACGATAAACTGGACTTCTCTGCAGGTACTGAGATCCAAAACTAGGAAGGAAAAACAAACATCTTTTCTAGGATGAGACCGACCAGCTGACTGTGAAAAGTATCCTTGCTGTTTTAATCAAACAGCCTCCACATAATGTCCTCAAATGCAATACCTAAAATTAATATCAACCAACATACTAGCTGAAAACATAACCCATGAATTTCTATGCATTTTACCTCTCTGTGAATCTACAGAAAGAAAGAATTAAAAACAAAAAAAGTGGGCAAATAAAAGACAGAACATGCACAAAACCAGAACATGCTTCTAAAGAAGTACAAAGAACTGAAGCACAGTATCTCTCAAAATCTTCTTGATGAAAAGTATTCCACCAGCTTTTTAAACTATTGTCAGTTCAAATGCCGCCTTTTTTTTTTTCCCTCCAAAAGAAAATTTTGTAGGAGGAAAAATAGAAGCAAAACACACATGGGCAACACAGCAAGAGGAGTAGATGAATGAAAGTTTAACTGTTTTGCCTTTATGCAAAGAAAACATGAGACCACAGCACAGGGAGAAGCAAAGGCTGAGACCCTTGAATTCCTGTGATAAATCTAAAGCTTGTACATTAAAGCTCCTCTTTGTTGAAAACGCTGTTAGACACAACAAAACAGCAATGTTAGGTAAGTGCAAGCTCTGCCTCTGACCTTTCACTCTGTAACCGTCAGGCTTCATTAATTTTCACAAGGCCTGACAGCTCTAGCGTTAATACTCACACTTGCGGATCGAGCCACACAGCAGGTTCAGACTGCTACCTTCTCCTCTGAAACTCATGCATTAGGATTTCTTCCATGCTGGCAATGGAAAACCAAGTCTAAGAAACATTAAACACAAAAAACTACGTTACAATAACGCCAAGGGTGAGCCATAAACCCATGAAAGCAAGGAAGTATCGAGGGAATCTGGCCTCGGCAGCTGTCATCCGGCTATGTGGTGACAAGGTACGGCAGCAGACACGGTCCTCGCCAGTGACCACAGGCACAGGAGCTACTGAACCTCTGTGGGCACCCAGGAGCGTCTGGTCCTGCAGAATCACCGAGTATTGCCGCTCCTTCTCTCTCTCTCACAGGTAAATATGGTGAATTTGGCGCAAAACTGGGCCGCAACATCGCCAAGTGCAGCACGAACCGTGTACAGCAGAACCTAGTTAATTATGGGACTGATTTAACGATGCTCTGACACTGGTAACAAGTCCTTGCTTTTATGTATTTATGTCTCATCCATAACATTATTCTAATGTAACTGTTTGTGATTAATATCCTTCTCCTCTCCGTCAAAAGAAAAAGAAAAAGTAGCACAACATGAACGACCGTCTTTGGTTTCACTTCGGTGTTCCATGTCTTCCTCGGCATTATTCTGGCATTATATATGTTGGGTTTTGATCTCAAAGGTGTTTTGAGTTTCACTGGGCTACTGTTAACATTTTTTTCTTGAAACACAGAGAGCTTCACTAAAGTTTTACGAATTAATACATAACATTTATTTGTTTTGAAACAGATAGAATGCGAGGTTTTTGTTTAGTCTAACCTCAAATCAAACAAAGCCTCCAGATTTTGCAGCTCACAGCACTGCCAACTTTAGGTGGAAAAAGTCCCCCCCAAATTGACTTTAAAATTATGGAATTTTAAACAGATGCAGCACGTTTTTCTCTGCTTGTTAGTCACTGGAAAGGCTTTCTTTTCAGGCTTGTAATTACTTAACCTAAAAGATGGAGCTTTCAAGAAAAAAAAAAATCACCTAATTTTAAAAAGCTGACAGCTATGAAGTTTCCCTTTAAATTCAGAAAAATTCTGAAAACAACAGCCTCCCTGCAAATCACGATAGCCTTATTTTTTCCCCTTCATTTTTAAAAATGTTTCTCGCAGAAACGGTAGTTCCTTCCCCATAGCAGAGCAATAGATGAAGAACTGACACAGCTGCACCGGTGCGATGTGCATGCTCTCAAAGAGATTCTTTAAGTGAAATAGTACTCACTTGGGAAAACATCTAAGGTTTTCAGGCAAGAACATCTTTTGTCTGGCAGAGGTGAAGGGTGTTCCTCTAAACAGAATTACTCTATACTTACACTTATAATGAGATTTGCATCTAGGCCCCCATAGTTTAAGGTCTATCGTGCACGTCTACTGCAAATACATAGAAATATGCTGTATTTTGTCCAACAGAATTTTACATTTTCTCTTGTGATCAAGATCTTAATGTACCAGGGCTGACAAGTTTTAGATCGATTTCAGCTCGGTGTGGTTTCAAATGACTCTGATCTTGAATTCTGAATACCAGGGCTGAGAATCGGAACATAAACTCTGCCTTCGCAGTGCCAGTGGGGCTAAGTAGAAATGTTCTCCTGGAACTTGATTAAGACTAAATTGAAAAAGAACATTTTTGGTTACTATTACATTAGGCTAAAATATAGAAATGAACCCTAATACTATCTAAATCTAATAAGAAAAAACCATCTCCATTTCAAAATTTTCAAAGCATTCTCTATAAATGCATCACAGATCAATTTACATGGTACTTTTGCCAATAAGCAAAACGAAATCATAGGTTCCAATTGGCTTAACTCATATTGGAAAGTGCGAAAGCAAACGCTAGAAAATGCAATTACTGCAAACAAACTCCATTTTCTCCACTCAGGAGGGAATTTCAGGGAACATTTTATTGCCCTCAAATAATATTTCTAAAGGCATCAATACACAATTCTATTTTCTTTTCGGAGTCCTTCCACTATATAACCTAATCCTCTATAAAGAAACTCACCAGATTTTGAAATAATATATTGGTTGTTGATATTACCTTGTGCACGCACATACTGTATCAATTTAAATGATTTTTCGCTATGAATCTTAAGAATATAAAAACCAACAGTCACGGTCTGACACAAACAGATCTGGACCTCCTTCCCATAACATGCCCTTTGTCTCTGTAATTTACAATTCCAATTAAGTCTTTTTTTCCACAATAAACGAATAAAAGCCATCAAAAAGAAGGTCATCCTGAGAAACAATTACACAGAAAGTAATTAAGCTAATCATAATTATCAGAGACAACGTCTTGGTATTTTCACGTACATATATTTTCACACTGCAAAAGGCCAGCGAATGCTAAGGACAAGATTTTCCAGACAAAGCAAATTCTTTATTTAAAAGAGGAACAAGGCTGGATGTCAATTCTGTACCACCTACTGAATGAAAACTTACTGAAGAAAATGAGAATTACAAACGCAGGACTCAGATCTAGATTCTGCCCCAAGTTTTTCTGCCTTATTGCCAGGGACCATTACGTGAGAACTTCTTTTCTGTCTGTCCACAGGACTGAAAAAACACACCTCTGCCTGGATACTTCCAATATCTACCTACCTTAAGATAAATAAATCAATCCACCAGGAAACATATCTAACCACCAAAACCATTCTCCTGTTTCCCTCCTCTCTGAACTTGTTCCCATTATTTGTTTTCTCATTTTTAAACGAAAGTCTTTGAGGCTTAGAAATGCAGAAAACAGGAGGCAGATGCCTCCCTTTACCTCACAGCCTGGTAAAGTCTGGTCACTATTTCTGAAAAAAATCCCTCTAAATGCCTCATTTTTATTCTACCCCAGGAAAGTGATCAGAGTGTTTCTTATAAAATGAAAAGTCTTACATACATAAACAAGAAGCTTCTGATAACCATTAATGTTCTTCCTATAATACAGTGTATTTCACGTAACTTCTCAATTTTTATACATGGAACTGAAATCCTTCCTTTCAAAACCATAATTTTTGAGTACATTGTTGGTGAGCTACAAAATATACTGGGGCTCAGACTTAACTAACTACCAGTACTAAGGTAACATGGATAAATTCCTATAATGATAAGGGAAAAAGTAATAAGTAGGGACAGCAAGAATAATCACAAAGAAAATAAAACTGAAAGGAAAAAGTAGAAATAATTTTTTAAAAATATCCCAAAGATTTTAAAAGCATGGACTGCCATCTAAAAGCAGGACATCGGCTTTTTAATAACTCTGAGAATGTAACACTCTCCAGTGTGCTAAAGCAATGAGCTGCTTTTGAAATTTCACCTTGTGATCACCTTTTGTGGTTTTACTTGTAAACATATAAGTATAGGAAGCAACTTTGATATTCAAAGGTGTTTTTAAACATACTTTTGGATGGCGATGCTGATGTTTGTTGGGAATTATTTCGTCCTTTTCAAAGTTGGAAGAGGAGAAATCTAAAACCTGAACTGAACTCCACTTCTAGATGCAGCCCGATATTCATCTGACAGCACTATGTACTATATTTCAGAACTACTTTCATGGTCCTGTCCTGAAATTTTTAGAGAGAATAAAAACTGAAGTACACAGAGAACATAAACAGAAATTACAGTCAGCTAAAAATACTCAGGCAGGCCTTTATGAACCTCTGGTATTATTTTCTGAATCTCACATTTAAATTCATTATTCTAAATAAACCTAAACATTCCAGTATAGTCTTTCAAGATCAACTTGGATACCAGGAATCTCCTGAGCCATGTACGGAAATTCCATTTAATAACCCAGCCCACAGAAAGGTTTCTTAGCTACTAACTGAGACAATCGAACCAGTTCAGCTCTATCATGTTATTACAAAGAACTGAATTCCTCTTATGCAGGTTTCTTTTCCTTGCGATCTAGAATTGCCTGAGCAGAATGGCACGTAGCCTCAGATACCTTGTGTGTAAGTTTAAGCATATATAGTAAGCCCAAATACTAAAAAAAACCAGAGAGAATGAAACTTTAAGCCCGATAAAGGTCTAGAGCAGTAACGATAGAAATTGGTGCCAGTGATTTCTGAGTTCCACATCTCACCCCGATACTATTTCTTGCCACCTCCTCTCTTGTGGCTTTGCAGAACTTCAATTACCAAATGATTTATGTTACATCATCCCAGGACCTCAGGACACACAGCTCAGACTGAAGTTTTTTAAAAATCCAGGGCGCTGCTCTTTGAATTTCAGTGGGCAAACCTAAGTGCTGAAATACCTCTTAACTGGCCTTCCAGAGCAAGGAGGACAGAACACACAAATGAAAAACAGTATATGTAATGTAAACTCCATTCTGCAATATAAAGAGTCTGAGTATTTGTGATGGAATTCAGGTGAAACTCTTATCTTTCCTACCCTGGTTACTACAAGCACTCTGCTGCAGCCATCTCTGTTCTATAATATGGACAATAGTAAGCACCTCACCTACCAAGGTACTGAAATGTTTTTAAATCAAGTTCAATGGATATGTGAGACTTCTGGTATTTGTATGTGTGCATTTGAATGTACAGTAACATTTTCACAAGGTGCTGCAAAATCTGTATGATGCAGCATCTGTAGTTTCCTTTTGTGTGCAGAAGCACACCGAGGATTCTGGTACATGAATAAATATTTCTCTGTAATTAAACGCAATCATTAACTGTTGGGGCATGAAGCATTTGCAATTTTTCATCGGTGTGCTTTCTGCAGAGTAAGGTCTCTTGATTTACCCGTTTTAGCCATCATTTCCTGACTTAAAAAAAAAAGGAAAAAAGTAATGAAAAACCTGCCATAAAAAGGTATGATATGCAGACCTTAAGTTTTGCTGAATAAAGCAACAACTATAGTTAATCAGAGCTAGTCATTAAGACAAAGCAGTAAGAGAACAGCTATTTCAGTCACTTATACAAAGGTAACAATTTATTTCTTATTTATACTCCTTTCTGCTAAGGTTTTGCCCTTTCACCCCAAAGGCAAGCACCATTGTTTTCACAGCTGGCTTCACAGAAGCATTTGTTTATGAATGGCTATATTGCTTCCACTATAACCACATGCACATCCTCTCCAGTAACTCACAGAAATGCAGGGACCCATTTTAAGGCAGATTTCCAGAGTCACCAGAGCCACGGATCTTCCTTCCCTCTGTCCCGGGGACGATGGTGGCACCAGGGCAACCCCTCGGCCGGGCAGCCCCTCAGCCGTCGGTACCCGGGCAATCCCTCCCCGCTCTCATACTCCAGCTAATGGCACAGGATTATCATTTACAGCCAGGAGACTGGAAATGGCGAATGGCTTTCCTCACAGCGCTAGTCCGGGAATTACTTCACACGGGATTTTATGAGGGGATGCTAGTCCGGGACCTTTACTCTCAGAACCATGAGTATGACTCCAAGTAAATTATTTTATTCCCAGCAACCACCAAAGCTTGCGGCAGGGACAGAGGAAAGCAGAAGGAACGAACATCTTCCCCACAAGGCTCAGGAGAAACCTTCTGCACAAAAAATGCAGGAAACCTCACGGTTGCTTTGCAGCCGTTCTGCTCATCTCTCAGAAGTGAAGGCAAAGCCAAATGCTGCTTAGGGAGTGAGAAGCCTTAAGAGTAACGTCTGAGAGAGAGTGGCTCAGATAAAAGTAAGGAAATGTGGGTAATTTTTTGCCATTTGCAGCTGGTCTAAACTAAAACTCTCCATGTTTCTGTGGCTGGTCACATAAAAAAAAAAGTTAATGGCAACATTCAGGAGAAGAGTAGCTACTGCCCTCTGATACCAGCCTGGCCTGTAATATTAAAGATTCTGGTTCGTTAGAAAAGACGTACATAATTCTGAGGTCTTTAAGGTTCACTTATCAACAGTTACAGGAAATTTAAAGTACAGAGTGTTCCTGAGCTCTCATTTCTTAATTTTATTAACTTGGGAAGAAATGAAGCTCTGGAAAGCCCTGTGCATCTCCACTACTTTACATCCCTGTGCTCTCATTTCTCTCCTTCTTCTTCGTAGGCTCCATCTCTTCCCCAGTTTGATGTTATTTTGTTCTCTTCTGTGTTGGCTTTGCATTTTTTTTGCCTCTCTCCTTAGATTGCTGTCCTCTGGTGCTGCTTTGTTCCTTCTCTACTAAATGTACCATCAATAGTAAGTGAGGGTTTGGTAACCATCACCTCACAGCAGTGGGGCAGGATGAGAAAAGAGAGACCAGACCAGCTCAGGGAATCACAGAATCACAGAGTGGTTGGGGTTGGAAGGGACCTCTGGAGACCATCCAGTCCAACCCACCTGCTAAAGCAGGTTCACCAGAGCAGATCACACAGGAAGGTGTCCAGGCGGGTTTGAATGTCTCCAGAGCAGGAGGCTCCACAACCTCTCTGGGCAGCCTGTTCCAGGGCTTTGGCACCCCCAGAGTAAAGAAGTTTCTCCTCATATTCAGATGGAATCTCCTACGTTTCAGTCTGTGCCCGTTGCCCCCATCCTATTGTCGGGCACAACTGAAAGGAGTCTGGTCCCATCCTCTTGACACCCACCCTTCAGATATTTATAAACATTGAGGAGATCCCCTCTCAGCTTCTCTTTTCCAGGCTGAACAGACCCCGCTCTCTCAGTCTGTCCTCATATGAAAGGTGCTGTAGGCCCCAAATCATCTTCATAGCCCGCCGCTGGACTCCTTCCAGAAACGAGGCACTGAAGCGACCTGAGCCTCCACACAGCCTCAAGTCCTGAGAAACTCAGTTCCCAAAGCTGTGGAAGGGCCTCCTTGAACCGTCCCACACGTGAGCCAAACCTTGAGAGCGGCCTGGCACCATGGGACCCGGCCTTGCGCCACGGCCACCACGAGAAGACGCTGCCTGTGGGTCTTGCAACCACACCACGGAGCAAGCACCATTATTCACACTGAAAACACAAATTCCTTTAGCTCAGGGAAAAGGCCTTCTCTTCTTTTTTTCCCCACCAGCGGTACCAGATTGCTCACGAATATAACACCCATCCTCTGAAATCAATATACTCCCCAAATGCAGTCAATAAAGATTTCAGGTTCTTCTACCAGGCATGATGGAGGTGGATGGGAGAGGTGGAGTTGCACGAGTCTTTCTTTCACAGCCCTTTTGTGCCAAAACTCATCGTTCCAGATACACAAAACGCACACAGGATGCGTCTGCGCTGAAATACTCAGCTTCAGCCCACTGCGGCAAGAGGGTTAATGAACAAGCCATGCAGGCTGCTTATAGCCAGCAAGAAACAACAATCTATTTTTCTTTAACAAAAAATTAAGTCAGTAATTCTTGGAACATTTATTAACCCCCTAGTATAGGCAATTACTGTAAGATAAAGGTCTGCGAGCCTTGCATTAACATAAATTGCTGCACGTTGCTTTTCTACAGCATAGTAACGTCCGCAACAGGGTGAATAAATGCTAACGGTTGAGTTTTAAGCTTGATTCAACCCCTCCAGCCTAATGTTTTTAGCAGATCTTCACTCTCAGTGGCTGTTTGGATATAAAAAAACTCATTTTATACAAGTCAAAAAAAAAAAAAATGCAGGATGGCATTTCACTGAGATGCCGTTTTGTAGCTCAGCTTATGGTAATCTCACACATTTCCTAACATGCAGAACTGAAAAGATGAAGGGGTGGGAAGCACAAAACCAAAGATCATTCCTGCTGTCTCTAGGTTCTGTAGTCGCATGCAACATAAAAAAACCCCACTGGTGATTAAAAAAAAAAAAAAAGCTTTGTAATAGACAGGACACTGCCAACCAGCTTTAAATTGAATTACACAGCCTGCTAATCTTTACGATGAAATAAAATTTCTTTGAACACTACACATTATACTAAAATCTGTAGTGCCTTCTCCCCCCAGCCCCAACCTCTCTCTGCTCAAAGCAACTCCTCCATCCCGAACCATTGTTCTTTCTAAGCAGGAATGCAATACTCTAACAGAAAAACAACTTCTATCAATTCGATAGTGTTAATATGGTTTGCATGACGTGGAAACTTAGGAGAAAGGCATTTTTGCACTTTGTATTTTTGATACAATATTTAAATTGTAAGTGGCAAATAAATTGCAGGTGTACAAAAAATACATACTTTCCGCTGAAATCATTCCCACATTATGATAGCCAGCTGTAGCAGCAATGCTGGAAGAAGAATTTGATGACAACGTCTGTAAAACTTTGTATTTGGCTGGCATCGCTTGTTTCATGCCTGATCAATACAACAACCATAAATCTTTGTTCTGTTTTAAAGTGGATTTGCGGGAAAGAGGGAATTGAAAGGAAGAATTATTTTGGGTATTTTATAAATTTGTTTTGGTTATGGTTTGTTATTTGAAGCCTGATCATCCCCCCCCGGTTTAAGAAAACATCAGTCCAGGGAAGCAGATCCAAGAAGTGACTGAGCAATTACCGTGATTGAAAGTCCTGCCCAAGAATTGAGCAATACTTTCCAGTGCTTGCTGGCTCCCTTCTTTCATTGAAAATTACCAAATGAATACGTTGGGTTGAAACACATGAAGAGCCACTCAATCCAGAACATTATTCTCTTCGAAAGCACATTTCACCTGAGCCAAGTTTTCTAAGGCTGTCAAATAACACCTTATTGTTTGGTTTGATCATCGCAGGTAGTACACAACTTGTATAGAGAATTTTACAGTGTATCTCTAGTAAGTGCCTACAGTTTAGAAAAAAACCCTCAGTTTTTCTGCATGCCATTATCAGAGAGAAAAGATAGCTTCTTGTGAAATTTCTTTATGAAAAGTTGCGGGGAATAACAAGAATAAAACAAGAAACAACAGATCAGGTATGAATAAACTTACACGGCTCCTCATGCACAAGTTCCACTTCAGTCAGTGGAAATTTAATGCTCACAATCTTGACACTCATTTCTATACAATTTTTTCTATTTTACAAGTTAGACTTCTAGGGTTCTTTTTTCTACAAAGCATCCATGACTCAGACCAGAGGAAAAATACAAAGCAGCAGCTATAAAAACCATAGCATAAAAGTAGAATTTTGCACTTTTTTTTCACCTTTGTTTTCACATTTCACTGTAAATTGCTACGTCA
Source organism: Caloenas nicobarica (assembly GCF_036013445.1). NCBI lineage: Eukaryota > Metazoa > Chordata > Aves > Columbiformes > Columbidae > Caloenas > Caloenas nicobarica. The sequence goes on along the minus strand of NC_088249.1, from coordinate 61,624,769 downwards.
GGAAAATATGATTATGCAGCTTATTGCCAAAAATCCACATGGCTCTACCTTCTCATTATTTTATAAATACGAAAAAAATGCAAAATTCAAATTATTTTTGTATTCCTCTGAGAAGAAAAAAAATTAAAATTAGTATTAATGTAACTAAAAAAGTTGTATGCAAATAAAAGCTGAGCACTGATGATTAATTTAGTCAAGCCATATGGGAATTTAAAACTAAGTACAAATGAAAATCTAATAGTGACATTAAACACAGTTCTAGTTAGAACAAAAGGAAATACTCTTAAGTAGTGATATTGCAATAAGATCTAAATAAACTTGAAAGAAGTTTATTAAAACTTCATTACCATAAAGATGGAGTGAGATACATATCCCAGAGAACTAAATAAGTAAAACAACCCCACACCAAACCAAAATATTGGAAGATGCCTCTAGATTTCACCATGTTAAATGTGGAGCTTTTTTTCCAAGAAATTGCATCAATACGTTCCAAACTCAAAATATTCATTCAGCATCTATTAGCAACTAGTATTAACAAGCAGACACAATAAAACTGTCTGTACAATCTTGTCAGTGCACCTGCAGGTCTCCATCGCTCTCCAGTTCAGAGCATCTCTGAAGGACGTGGCCAACGTGCTCTGGATGCTGCAAATCACCCAAAACTCCTAAAGGTGTCACAGAGGGACAGCAGGACTCCGACACCACCAGAAGTCACCTCTGTCCAGCAGCCAGCTCAACCTCTTAGTGAAAATCAGCGTATCCCATTCCAGGGTCTGAAGCCTAAAGCAGCTCCTGACAGAAAACAGAGCTGTTTTCAAAATTAGACTAATGGGCTTTCCAGGGAGTTGCTTCTTTCTCACCCGGAACAGCTGTGCAAAACTCAGACGTTACAGGATTAAAGCTACCTCAGCATTTTCTTTCACTTGCAATGAATGTTTTTGTTTTGTTTTGTTTTTTTCAAGTGCTAAGAGTTTTGTTCATCAAAATGTTTTTTTCTGTTTAGTCAATTATTCATTCTGGCTATAAGAAGTAAAGCAATATAGGGTTCAAAATATGCTCCAGATGGTAAAAGCACAAATCATAACTACATCCATTTATAAAAACAGGAAGAGATTTGTTTTTATTATCATAATTTTACTTTAAAATATGCATAAGCTTCTTTCTCGTTCTAAATTAGTTCAGAATCCTTTGAGCTAATATCCATCTGAATTGGAAGAAATTTAGAGCTTACTGGTTTGTTTTTATTTAAAAAAAAGTGTCATGTCAGATGCTAAAATATTTCACATCAGAAACACTTTTAAGGAGCCAAAGTTCTCAAGAAAAATATTTCATCACAATGGAACTGTTTTCAGTGCACAGTAGCAAAAGGAGCACACTCACATAAAACCCTAAATGAAATACGAAATATGCCTGGAAAGGAGATGGAGCCCAGATAAAATGAAGGAATAACTGAGCCAGACCAGAGAGACAGAGAAAGGATACAAGAGGAATGTGACCCTGAATTTTTAAACAGTGATAAGAGCTTGATCTTACTATTATACTATGTTGTTACAGTTCATTTTTTTCCTTCAGACTAAATTATACTATCTTCAAGATCAAACACTATTTTGGCAGGTGTCTGGCTTACAGTTTTGGATATAATTGCAAGTTTCTACAGTATGAATGCAGAAATCTCAGTGTAGACTGGAACCAAGTGTCTGTCCGTACCTCCGAGGGCAGCCCCACATTTCCAGTGCTCTTCCCATTTCGTTACCTATTCCATGTAACAGCCAGAAATTCCAAGCTGAAGCTGCTATTTTCAATAACTAAACTTTCACACAAAAATGAACTTTAAAAGAACTGACAATACATTTCTCAGGACCACATCCATATATGCAGGGTGTAACGAGAAAACCTCCATGTCAGAACAGTATAATTGTTCTTTTCACAAGTAACTTGATAGAGGAACTACACCACAGAAAAAAAAAAAAAAAAGGTAATTTTTTATTTCAGCTCTATCAACAATGTTTATACTAAAGGCAAGGAGATATATATATATATTTTACAGGTAAAGAAATACTTGTTCCAGTACAAACCCATATGTGTTTGGCCACTAAACCATTCACAAAGTTCAAGTCATTTTCCCACTGAAATTAAAAGAAACATGCATTCAAAACAAAAGCAAGGCATGAAAGAAAAAACATGAAACAGTCAAGTCACTAAATTCCAGAACGACTCAGAAAAAACCTACCCAAATGCTACTCTCAGCTCCACAGACATTAACCAGCAGTAATTTCACCTCCTGGATTTACTTGTATCTATCACTACAGAATTTTGCCTAGCTCATCCAGTAATATGCCTTATATTAGAAATATTACACAGAAGAAAAAAAAAATAACACAGTAAGAGATAACCACTAGACACAAAAGAACAAAACTGGCTATTTGACAAAAATTACAAAACCAGATGCAAATTTTTCACACAAGTAAGAATATGCGCAATCAGAACCCATACTAATTGAGTATAATAAACACATCGGCACTCATTAAAGATCTATCTGCCCAAATTTATCTCTGCTTTCTCTTCAGCTCTTATGAGTTATTCAATCACTTCCCATCATGCAGGAAAGGAAATATTGCACTATGAAGACAGACCTATAATTAGATATTGCTGTATTTCATTTCCCATATATGACTGAAGGAGAATGGATGAGAAAAATATGAACAGTGATAATAACAGTATGTTGAAACATTCAGTAGGAGATACATTGGGCTAGAATAACGTCTTAATTCTTCCTCAGCATATAATGCTGTGTTTACTGCAAGGTCAGTTAAGTTACTATAAAAGATTTTTAATGAAAACAATTATAAATTTAAAATAACTGTGTTTAAAGCATTTAACAGTCGCTAAGGTCAAGTGATTACAGCAGTTACAAGACCCAAGGGACATGTTCACACCAAAACAAAGCGAATAAATTACCTCAGCCAGTGTATGTAATCACTAAGTGACCACAGAGGTTATTCAATGTATGAGCCCAGACAACTTTCAGGCAAAACCAATAATGAAAATTTATCAGCCAAAGGGAAAAAAACCATAGGAATCAGTAAAAGTTGCCAGAAGGGCTGAGCGCCAGGAGGAGCAGGAATGAGGGTGTAGAAAGCATGTTCCGTGATGCGGCTGCACAGACAAGGATAATTGTTAATGAAATGGATGGTCAAAATTCTCAACGTTTTTCTCCGGTGAGATGCCTGAAGAGTTGCAAAGGGATGTGTGATCCATAAAATATGGAATTGTAGGGCTGATGGAAGTGCTTTCAGTCCTGTGTAACTATAACTCTGGCACACGTAACAACCAGCGAAGGACAAGTGAGGCAGGTGTTCAGAATAGTCATTTTTTAACTTGTCCCTTGGCTTTTTACTGCCAAGAAAATTATGGACAGTTATTGTGTCTTAGTTATCCCACTATCTAATCGTAGTGGAGATGATGTCCTGGTTTTTTTTTACCACAGGGTAGGTAAAATAAGCTGTAGAACAAAACCGGCCTTGATCTCACTTCTCTCCCTCAAGGTATGAATGATAGAGGTGCCTTATCTTCATTACTGCTTTACAGCACGACTGCCGGTGGAGAAAAACATGCACACACAAGATATGAAACCCCTTTCCATAAGGACAATGTTGTATGGGATGGGAGTTCTCAGTGCACTGCTTCGGAACAAGGTTCCTACCAACTACGATGAAAAAAAGATGCCTCCTACTATATGGCAGAAGAAAAAGGAATCCTGCTTGATCCTGCCTGCCATCGGTACATATTTTTTAAACTATTACATGCCATCACCTCACAGCCTTGAAGGTATTAATCTTCAGAATATACATAGTAAATAGTAAAGCACGATTACTCCCAACTGCAGATAGGAGCCTGAAATAAAGTGGCAAGAGGGCACGCCTGACTTCACAGCATTTTGATTCCAGATGAGGAGAGGACAGCACTAGAGCAAGTATTCACCAACAAGATTCCTCTGGGGAATCAATTTGCTGCCTCACCTTATGGCAGAAACCTAATAACGGGTATTGTCATATACATGAAAATGCAAGTGGTCTCTGTGCATGTAAAAAAAAAAAAATAAAATGCAATAACAAAAAGTCATTTTCTTTGTACCTGAAATATAAATGCCTGAGGCCAATGCCGGCAGGTCCTCACAGTCAAAGCTTCCAGTTTCAATGACACTGACTGCCAAAGAACACAAAATCTGCTTTCTGAAATAAACACCATACTGACTCCTACAAGAATTATATATATGCTAAGAAAGCCCCATGGTAAATCATTGAGGCTGGAACAAAACCTATTCCAAGGGTTATAATTCTTCTGTCAAGAATATTAAACCAAGGATCTATGCGATAAAATATCATCATGAAACACCTGTTAAATACAAGGAATGCCAAGTGGCTGCCAATACCGTAAGATTCCCTGTGAAAGGGTGAAAATCCAATAGCAGTTTATTTGCTTTGGCTTTCAGCAGTACAGAGTTCGCGTTTTCAAATGCCAAGCACTGGGCATGGGCTCTGGCTGTATCAAAACAATACTTGTGAAATGATCCGAGGTCCAAAGAGGAACTTTAGCAACCAGACCCCGCTTTTACGAGTGTATTCAGGGTAGACTTAGGAGGTCTACGCTCTCCAGAAAGCAATTCCTTTCCTGGAGCTGCCTGGCACCGGTAAGAACTGAACCTGGTTGAAGAGCAGGACTGAGGTAGGTAGGACCACACCGCCCGCTCCCAGAGCAGCTGTGCAGCCTCAACACTGCCCTTCTGATGCTTGCTGCTCCTCCTCCACAACACCAGCATCTACAGGTTATCACAAAGAACACACAAAAGTTGAGGAAGATGAATCCTACAGTGTCTCTTCCCTCAACCTGTGTACATACCCACCTACTTTTCATACCATATCTTACTTCCCAGTCCTGCAACTATATTCCTAGAGAGAGTTTTGAGCCCATAAAATCTAGTACAGCTCCCTAGAAATAAGAACAATAAAACTAAATTATAGTAATATGGCAGTATCTGGAAGCCCAAGTCCCACATGTGCAGCAATAAAAAGGAAAAACATTCTTTAGAACTGGGCTATGGAAATCAGAGGGGGTCAGATGGAAGATAAAACAACAGTATGGAGAAAATGCAAAGGAGGGCGAAAAGACAGAGTCTGGAAGTTCTTCTATTTAAAACATCCTTTTGTAAATCCAAATGTTCTTCACTTATCTCTTGAAGGGTCAGCCAAGGAACTCCAATGGAATAAAATGATGCTATTAAAGGCATGTAAAGATGTGGCCACCATACAGCAGGCAGGAGAGAGCAGCGATGGATGTAAAGCATGATGAACAAAGCTTGCTTTCAAAGGTTTTTAAATAATGCTGTAAATTCATTCTAACGTTTCTCGAAGATCACCTGCACGAGTCACCCTCATCTCTGAGCATTTCTAGTGCAAGTGGTGACCTGGCAGTACACGGCCAGCCTACCAGTGGCATTTATATCACGAGCATCCTGCACAAGTACCCCTCCTTCATTTTGGTTTTCTGCTGTTGCAATTTCATTGCCCTCAACTGTAGCAACACGCTATCAAGGCACTGCTGTCAAATACAGCAGAATACAGCAGGTGTTCTACCACAGAGGCGTTGAGTGCCTGCACTCGAAGTTAAATTGCCAGTACTCTAACTCAAACGGGCAATCATGTGAATACCACCCCCAAAAAATTATCCTCTTCCAAATAGTATTGATTTTGCCATCTTGTACTGCAGGAAGAAGGGCTTTCATCATTTCCAAATATGTTGTAGCTTTCAGCACTGCTTTCAATTATGGTAAACCCAAAATATGTGAGTGATCCTTTTGGTTGTGGACATAAAACCCCTCAGCATCAACAAACAGGACGCTGTGTGCGTTCATATGAGGTGCCACCACCCCCCAGTGCACACAGAAGGCTACACAGTCCTGCTGTGGAATGACAGGATCTATTCGCCCAAGATAATGCAGAAATACAGCAAAGTCTCTACATTTGTCTTAATTAACAGAATCATACTGAGGCTAGAAACAGCACATCACATGAGGACAAGTGAAGCAAGGGTAGGGGGGGATTTTCAAGTGCTCTAATTGAATTAGGAGGCAGTGACTGACACTTGGACAGGAGAGGTTAATTGGGGTCACCAAAACGCAGTAATTCCTTACCTAACCAGTCATTAAACTTCTTAACCTCTGAGGGCAGTCCCAGTTCGGTGAAATCGCCCGTGTGGAGAAGGATGTCCCCATAAGGCATCTGGATGCCATCTGTTCTGGAGTGTGTGTCTGAGACGCAGACAAATCGCGTGTGGCCCGCTGGTTTTGGAGTGTCATATGGGATAGGGTCGACCCTAAAGCAGACACATAAAGATCTCGTAACAGTTACAAGGTTAAAACCCTCACGTCTATTATTTCAGGTATCAACACAGATTCATCTCTACGTAAGCGTGCACGCACACACACACACACATTTACACACACCATGCTGAAAGAAACGACTCTAATGCAACGCTGCCAAAAATCCAGAAAGGACCACAGTGCTTCTTAAATACTTACCTGGTAAGGAAGGAAGATTTTAAAAAAAATACACAAGATGTGGCCAGTTTATGATATCAAAGTTAACTTAAACATCAGAAAAAACAGATTTGAGAGACTTTGAATTCAGATGTATTTTTTTCCATCATCTGCTTTCACATGAACAGGTACATGGGCCATTAATAACAGGTCTCGCAGGTGGCCCAGCAACACGCTCTCACTTGAGCTGAGCAGCTTAGCATCTATTTTGTTCAAGGGCACAGGCACACCTACAGATCCCAGCAGGAGTATTTGTTTACACACAATGAGGTACATTCAAGAGCGCTTTGATGAAGCCTGGAAATTGCAAAACTGAGCCTAACGACAACGTTTTGCTCTCGTACAAAATCTTCCCAAAAATCTATCAAGTCAGGAACTGATGTGGTAGAGCACTAAGCAACTACAGATAAAACATTTTTTTCTATAGCCAATGATGTTAAAAAATGTAGTTCAACTGATTACTTGCAAGCTACATTTGTTAGTTTGATCTTATCAACGACACACTAAGTTTGGTTTTGAGGTGTTTTCATTTTTGTTTTTTTAATTTAAGCAGAACAAAGAAAAGTAAAAGGGGAAGCGCTTTATGCATACTCAGTGGTTAGAACTTCTGATTTGTCACAGAATAACTTAAAACACACAAGGCAATCAATTGCCTACTTTGTAACAGGAATTATTTCTCTGCAGAGTTACTGTAATTTGATTTGCTCAACATTTTAATAGCACAGCATCTGGATTAACACCACAGAAAACCCCATCCCAATTCTACAAAACTTCAGCCCATTCCACTGATGTGCCACTTTGATCATGATTAGATCTTTGCTTCAGCTAGAAAACATGAGGTGTGTAGGAGTTATGTCAGAATAATGGTTCCCTCACATCTCAAATCACCAGAGCACTGAAACCAAGCCCTAAGTATTTCAAGGCACCCAAAATGATGCTGTTCTAAGACTTATTGGGAAAAACTTGCATAACAGTAGATATTCAAAAATCGGTGCCTGAAAGAAAGAAGAAAATTAAACAGGTTTTATTAGTTTTACCCTCCATACTGAAAAGAAAAACAAGTAACTAGCACAAATCACTATTATCCTGTTTTTCATACATCTCCTTACAACTATGAGGGTTTAAGACCAGTAATATAAAATAAAGCAAAAATCCTAAGAAAATAAAGACTTTTAAAGTAGGCCTTCGTTTAACGAACTGTATTTTTTAGTAAACTAAATTAGTATTTACTATACACTGAACTGTGTGTAAACTTCTACCAGTGTCTTAACTTAGGCTCCCTACATAGGTAAGAAAGATGAAAATCATCCTCCAGGGAACAATTCAGCTCCCCACACTGGGGAATTTATAGTGGTTCCAGAAATCACACTCTACATGGATATGTACTGGTCTCCAATGGAAATATATTCACATGAACATAGAGCAAGATTTTACTGAGTCTTTTAGATTTGGTAGAATATTTACTAAAAGCTACAGTTTTAGCACAGGGGCGGGGCGGGGGAGATATATTATTTGTTAGACAGCGTTTTCCTCGGTACCGTAACGAAGTATTTCCAATCAAACTGTATTTACCATAGGTAATGTACCACATTTGTTTGCCATGGTCCACTGAATTAATTTGCAAAATTCAGTCCCTACAAGATGATGTTTACTTTAATATGGTCTTTACTTTAAAACCAGATTTTACTGCAGACTGGAGAGGATGGGAAGGGACATTTTGGTAGATAACATTATTGGTTTTGGTATTGCACCTCCTATTCCACCAAAAGCACCAGGTACTATTAGTTGAGCCATACAACTGGTTACTACTACCACCGCAAAAATCTGCATGCCAGCAATCCATGGATTTTCCTTCTCTGCAAGGGTAAGAAAGTAATAAGGCTATTATTACAGAGGAAAACTCACTTAACCATTCAAATCACACTGGCAAGCTGGGCAGAACCGTAATGTTAGGCCACAGTGCTTTTGTGTCTTCCTCCCAGTTACAGAAGATAAATTGAAACTTCTTAGGAATATGTCCCACAGGAAACACTGGGGTTTCCAAATTAACATTTCCTCTCTAGACAACACAAAAAACGAACACCAGCTTACACTGGTACCACATACCTTGTTCAGAACGTCTCTGCATGAGCCATGGCCAGCACTACCTGGGGAGTCCAATTTTCACACACAGCAGCTAAGCTTTGGATATTCTCTGCAGTTTGTCTCCAAACAAACCCTGGTTTGCTTTAGGCAATCCCCATCAAAAGTGTGACACCAAAATCTGCTTTAGAATTTTTCTATTCATGCAATAACTTACTTACAGAGAAGTCTATAATAAAAATTCATTAAGTTCCTGACCCTCCTTTCTCCTTTTTACAAACACTATGATGTTGCCAAGTAACCTTTTTCCTACATCTTAGCTTAATTTCTTCACTTCTTCAGTAGCACTTGCCTACTAAGTATTTGAAAGTGAGATACTGAAGGTTATTGTGTTCAGCCCATCAATTTATCTTGCTCAAAATAGGCCTTCGACAGAAACTTAATAGAAGCGGTGTTATTGCCAGTCCTAAAGGCTCAAGTTTTCTTTTCATCCACAGCTAGAGTATGGCAAACAGCAACTCAAGGTTTTTCCTTTTCACTACATCACGAGAGGATTGGCCTCTGACCCCGCGAGATCAGCTGCCGCGGGAGGTGAAGCGCGACCCTTTCGCGGGTTTTGGCGCCGTGCCGCTCGCGGCCATCCGTCCTGCTGCGGTCTGCCCACCTCACCACCCAGCATCTGGGCGTTACACACTGGCAGTTCTAAAAGCTCTGTAATAGTAAAGCCTCCAACCCTCAGGAGGTAAAATTATTCCAACCCTGCCCACCACCGGTCTCTGCTGAATCAGTGCGTACCTAAGAAATTCAATGTATTCTGCACCATGTGCTCCAAACACAGCGCAACCAGCCAACTTTGACACTCCCCATCACCACCAATACAATACTCTTGAGCTGGCAGACTGAAACACTTCACGGATTATTTGAATGCTGCATTTGGAAAAGCATACCCAGGGAAAGATGCAATAAATGTTATTCCAGAGTAATTTAAACGTTCATACATTAGGATTAATATAGTAATCAGGAAATGGAAAACAACCTAACAAAATAGCCAAGTATCACGACAAATTAGTTAACAAATTATTTTGGGCATCTACCTTCCTTTCCAGAGAGCTGTGAACAGGTACTTATCTCTCCTAAGATATATTGCACCTTAGAAAATAAGGCACTGAGGCGTTTTTTCAAAAGTTTATGTAAGACCCAGAATGAAATCCCGTCAGGCAGTTGAGCAATGACTGCTTTCCAACACCATGACAATAATGTAAGATCTGTCACATCTAACGCATTTATGACAAGGGTTTAGGAATCAGAAGGGACAAAGTTATCTCCATCCACTTCTATAAGGACCTTGTTTATGAGAGTATTACTTGGCTTTACTAAACTGCCCTTACCACCAGTTGTTCTCATTTAGAGTCCCTCAAGTACAAATCTCACATTCACAGTTCCTCTCACGTTGCTGCAGCCGAATCAAACAGCAACATAAATTAGGCTCTGATTTGCCTTGCTCAGGTCTCACTAATGAGACCACAAATTTTGTCACGGCTTTATGTTTTAAAAGCTGAGATTAAATAATCAAACAACAATCAACAATGCAGAAGTTATTGAAGGGATTCTGACAGCGAGGTAGGAGGGCTGAATTCAGCAACCCACAGAGGAGGAAAATGTGGGGCCTTTCAGGTGCATGGAGGCAAAGGCCTTGACTTTGGATATCATACCATGAACACACAGGTTAGCTGTGTATTTTGGCCCAAGCTTATACTAGTTACTCATAGCGATGTCTTATAAATCAGCAGCGTTCGAAAGTACCTCTGAGAGACAAGGGCAGTGCAGTCCTCCAAGAGACTTCGCTGCAGGCAGAATTACACCAGGATTTTGTTTTCAAAGAAAATTTAGAAAAGACACAAGCACCATTTTTCTGAAAGAAAACAGGTTTTGATTCCAAAGCATAATTCTGCACGGGTTGAGTGCAAATGCTGAAAATTCAGGGCTCTGGCTGGGTCAGCCGGTCCCCAGGAACGCCTGTGCTTCCAGAGCTCAACCCACAGCCTTTCCACTTCCCTACTCTCCTGGGTTTTGAGATATGCAGACCACAAATCCCCCCTCATAGGACAATTCCCAAGAAACCAATTCATCCATGAAGATGGAATAAAAATCTTAAGCATTAAGCCAGGAAGAATTTCCAGTTCCTAAAGTCGCATAAATCACTCGGATGAATGCAGCACCTATGCCTGACAAAACATTTACAGATGCTAAAAATCCCTCCACCCCCTCCAAACCCTACGGCTCAAACCAGCACTGTTACTACTTACAGTCCATTCCTTTGTAAGCTGGTTCTGTTGGCTTTGCTACAGGTGAACAAGTCAATGGTCAGAGCAGAAGCCACAAACATAATTTTACTCTTTCCTAAGCTCACCAGCTGCATGAATAGACCCGTGACATACGGGCCCATGTCCTTCCCAGGTTTCTGTCATGTCGTATGCTGTCCTTTCATCTCCCAATAATTTCTCTATTGGGTTATATCTGTGACTGAATTTGTGGGTTTGCTTTTTATGACATCTAAATTAGCATTCACTGTAGACCGACTTAAGCACAGACTTTGAAGTCTCTGTACCACATCAAATCTGTATGTGTTGTTGCACTTCCTCTACTGTTTTGCAAGTCATTTGGAGACATGCTATCTAGTAACTATTCTAAATTAAAAACATATCTATATTACTAGCTTTTACAAAAACACCTACTTGCACTTGCTATGAATAGTCAGAGTTGTATTTATTTCCAGTCTAGCTTCTGCTTGCAAAATCTTCACTCTTCCTGCTACTCCTTTTTTCAAAATTTGTAAACCAAATACTTTTTCAAAGAGCCATTTAGCTTGGTATATTTATTTTAGGATTAATAGACAAACTTTTTCTGCAGAAACACTTTTAAAAGCTTACGTTTGAGTGCTGTTAGTTCCTTCTACTCAGCTAAGACAACAAAAGACAATTTTGTTGAAACCGGAAAACAAAAGCAATGTATTTCCTATATTTTTTTTTCCTCTCTTAGAATTCATACCTCTGCCTCTACCCGTGCTCCCTCAGGCATGGGAAGTTCAAGAGAAGAGAATAATGGCAATTTCTGTGAAAACTCCTTGCTATGGTACTTCAAGTATTTGTTACTATAGCCAAATCTTGCAGCTTTGTTATATTGTTATATTTTTTAATTCACTTAAGAGCCAGTCCCAGGTCCTGGAATTGGGTGATCATGTGAGACCTATGGCTTAATTATTTTTGTTAAAATATATCAATAGGGTGCTCAGTTGAAGAAAAAAGCATGAAATGCATCTGTATGCCCTGCAGATGTTGAAGAAATTGAATGAAAATAAAAGATGTGTAGTTGTTCTTATTTAAAAAAAAAAAAAAAAAAAAATCTCGCAGGAACATGGGGCCAAATTCATAATTTTAGAACCAATGCCACAGACCAGAGGGACTATATCAAAATCAAACTGTCTGTCTACATTTTGAAACAAAAATTTAACATCTGAATTTAAAATCTTCACCTCATAAGGTTAACCTAAGTTTCAAAATGTAGAGTCATTTAGTTTAGTTGAGCGGGCCGATATGAGACGATACTAAAGACTTCATACACTATCAGCCAGAATAAAAATAAAACTCCAGTATCAAGTGTAGAGCAAACACCATGCTCCTGTTCCTCATTAGAACTTACTCAAAATATTTTGAGCTGCCTTGGTCTTCCAGAGCTACCAGGGCCCAAGCTTTCCGTGCCTGTGTTGCTCTGCAACTGCACCTCCCACAGCGGCTCTGGATGCGGTTCCCCAAATTTGTAAGGTGTCTTGGAAGATCCAGGCACTTCCTTTTTCCCTCTGCTGAAGCACTCTTACTTCTTACAGTTATCGCCGTGACAGCACCCATCTCCACACCCAACATCTCCCCTTGCCCAGGTGCTCCAGCTGCGGGATGCAGGTGTGGGGACACCAGCTGCCCAGCTGTGACAGAGCGAGTGCATCCCCTTGTTCACCACAACAAAACACCCCTAAAGGGCCATCACACACCACACCCAACAGCGCACAGTCAAGACCAAGGCTCTTGCATGACAAGAATCCAGAAAAAAAGGCAAATTACACTATGGGAGGCTATAAGACTGTTGGGATGGTGACCAAGGCCTTGGCTTTTCTCCGAGGACTCGCCAGGTCCCATGTGTTTTGCCCAGCACTCTCTCCTTTGCTGCGGGCTCAGCCACCCGCACTGGGATCGACATGGCCCCAGCATGGACGGCTGTGTCTCCCCAGTTGCTCCCACCAGCTGGCTTTGCTCCCCGAGTCCAACGGGCCCCGCGTCCTCATCTCCTCGCGCCACCTCACCATGGTTGTCCTTCAACACAGGGCAGATGCTGGTTTCCCAAGCACGGCTGTAGATCCCAATCCTAAATGACTCTACATGAGGGCCCAGTGATAGAAACTGATTAAAATTTAAAAGTATGTGTCTGGAAAAGGGTGGAGGAGGTGAAGGAGAATACCACACCCAGCTGCCAATCACCTTTTTCATATTCTTGCGTGAAATGCTAGTACCCATGGGTAAAGCTAGACACCAGAGGTTACCACGGCTTTCCTCAGCCAACAGGGCAGCAACCAAACTGGGGAAAAAGCCAAAGAGGGTGGTAGGACTGGAAGGAAACCCAGCAGAGCAAATGTTCCAGCAACAGCACGTCACGGTGGTGGCAATGGCTGCTTCAGCCCAACACCCGCCTTCGGGGAGGAAAGGAAAACCCAGCCATGACCACAGGGCAGCGATGTCCACAGGGCCACCTCGGTACCTCTGAGGGCCCTTCCAGGAGCTCCTTTGGCACACCCGCCTCGTATCAGAGACCTCACGGTGGCCCCTCCAGGTGGAACCGTTATCACTTCATAACTTGAATTTTAAAATTCCAAACAGAATGAGCCTTTTATAAATATTTTTGAAGCTGTGGTGACTATTTTATAAAATGGTTTGGCAAATAGATAACTTCTCTTAGTCATAACTGATCTCCTGATTTTGAAAGTGAAACTACAAAAACTTGGATGAAGGGGACAGGTAGATTAGCTGATCGTGTTGTACCCTCCAATGACAGGCAGACTGCCTGCAACTTCTTACAGCATAAATTCAGCGCAACATGTAGATACTCAGACGTCTCCAGCCAGAAAAATGTATACATGCACAGAGCTGATTCTGTGATACAACACACGCTGAATGACACAAAGCCAAATACTCATTTCCTCTCAATAAACACAATGAATGCCAAAATAGAGCATTGCTTTAGTTGGCTGCAGCCAGCCATTAATCGTTTAAATCACACATATTAGTGCTTTTGTTAACTTGACTCCATCTTCCAGTATGGTCAAACACCAAGAAAACATCTGGTTTCTTCTCTGACTAGAAGGGATGCAAATCGCTTTCAACACTCTCACTGGTAGATCTTATTTATACAAGCACACGTATCTATCAACAGACTACCCCAAATTAGCCAGAAAGCCACACCTCTTCTGGGAACCTCCAGAACCTTAGAGAGAGTTCTGGAAACTGTAGTACAGAGGTCTGATATTTACTTCAGAAATTGCATTAATTGTGTCTCGGTGCAATGTGAAAAAAAAAAAAAAAAATTAACATTTACAAACCCACAGGAGGATTCAATGCACCATTCAGCAGCTTACTGCTAACGTTTCCAACAATTACAGCTGCAGGGAAATGATGGATCTTTTTATTACAGGTTTTGGAGCTGTTTTACTTCCAGTGAGATTTATGAGATTAAACAGAAAAGACCTACATTATCCACTGTCATCATTTGAGCAAACTTAAGAAAACCCTCCTTTATAAAGAATTTATAATAATACATCCTCTCAGCCCAATATAAACCTCAACTAATTAAGAGTCCGAACTCTCTTAATCCCAGATTCTGGTCAGTAATAAAACCAGGAGGAGGTAAAATCCACATTTTCTATGGTGTTGTTTGGGGGCAAGTAGTCACTTGGTCTTTTTTTCTGAAGTACCTAACCTCCTTTGATATTAATGGGAATTCAGAAACTGAATTGCTTGGGCACTTTCGAAAATCCTATTAATTATCCCTTTGCAGATGAAACTTCTTCTTAGTTGATGAAATACCTTCTAAAATTCAGGTGTCAGTGGTTTTTCAAAGGTTAGCAAAGCAAAACAGAACTGAAAACAGTATCAAACACCAGTATCAGCATCACTCTAAGGTCCAAGCACAAGTTTCTGCTTTAAACAAAACAGTAAATCACCATTTTTTGTGCTGGTATGGTTTCAATTAAAAGTCATTAAGAAGCACTTTTCCCACATTCTTTCCTTGTTGTCCTTGGGGGACTGCTATAAATTTTACTTTCCTTCCATTCCAAAAGAACTCATTTGCTGAAGAAACTGCACCTACTAGGAAGGTACATCAATAAGCTCTCCACACCAAAGGCACATTTTTATTTCCCTACTATAAGCTCTACAAACACCTACTCATTCAATATACTCAAAATATGATCTGGCATCCAAAACCCCAAAGAGAAGAGAATTTACATCCAATTTTAATTTAAGGAAAATGAGATTGGAAAAATTCACATTTTTAGATTTCAGCAGGAGTAAGGCTAAATTCATGTGTAGTATCCCTCCAATTATTTCAATTTCATGAGTCAGAAAACGGGGGGGACTTACTTCTAGGGTGGCAACCACAGAGAAGGCTTTAGCTCTTGCTTCAATAGTAAAACAGTTTTTTAAAAAAAACAAAACAAAACAAACCACACACCACAGAACACTGCCCCCCAACACATACACAAAAAACCCCAACCAAAAACACACAAAAAAACCCCCAAATAAACAAACCAACTACCAACAACCCAAACCAAAGAGAGGCAGATCTCCAGGACAGATTAAATATAATTGGTTTTACTCTAACTTGACATATCAAAAATGCCGTCTTTCTCAGAAAACAGGACAATTTTGATCAGAGGGACAGATGTAGCAAACTAATGAGAGGACTTATAATCACAGGGTTCGGTCAAAAAAAATAATTTTATAAGATAATATACTCCATTTTTTATGCCCATTTGTATTAAGAATGAAATCTGGAGTGTCCTAGAATGTACAGAATTCATAAGCATAACTCAATACTTTTTCTTGGAGGTGATAAATTCAGCAATAAACAACTCATATGTAATAAGGCAACTGGACTTGAAGTCATACAAAATTTTGAGGATAACTGATTATCTTGCAGAATTTGCAATGAAATCTAAAACCTATCTTCATGTTTCAGAAACCAATAGTGTTCAACCACCTACAGGATTGAGCCTGGAGTGTTTGCTGAGAAACACCTGAGGTTGGTTCTGATTTTTTTTCTTCCCCCCAATATATACTTGGTCCAAAGTATAGTAATTACTTGAAATTTCACTGACTCACAGCTCAGGAAATGCAAGTGTTCTTCTTTAATCCACAAGTTAACTATACAGTGCAAGTAAGAAACTCTGCACTTTGCCTTCTCAATCATTCTGCTTTCCGATCTGAACGCATCACGCTCTCCAGGGATGTGAAGTGTCAGCCCTCTCCTAAACAGAGCACTAATCCTGCATCTCTGCTGCTCTGCCTTATGGTTTGACTTCCACAGGGGTGATGGAATTGAGTCCAAGAAACCTGTTCAAAAGAAGGACGAGTCACGCTGGGCAAACACCACCGGTTCCCATTTTTAAGTTACTAAGGGCTCAGAGTGCCATCAACACGCCTATGAAATTGCCACTGATGTTAGAAGACTGGTGAACAAACAGAGTGGAACACAGAGCTCAAATAAAAAGAAATTTCTTAGCATTCATGCAGCATCAGATACTGTTTTAAGGAAGTAAATGGGCAGACACTGTATGTTACCTACAAAATCCATTTGTGGATCTGAACCAGTACCAAACTCCATCTCTGTTACGATGTATATTCCCTACTGCATCTAAGCTCTAACAAACTTTTTGAAGATATTAGTAGTAAAATGCTTCCCATCGAAATTCAGACACTTAACACTATTTTCCTACTGAATAAAAATCATCATAATAGCTATGCTGTCTTAAAAGACCGTTTGCCACTCAGTCTCATCTATATCAATTATATCAGCCCTTGTCAAAGGCTTCAGCCTTTACCCTGTCTTAAGGTTTAAGAAACTTTCTGCAGGGAAGATAATAAAATGTAGACAGCAATTTAGCTCTCCTTCTAAAGTTAAGTCTTTGTTTTTAACAAGAATAGGCTGAGAGGTGATCTCATCAATGTTTATAAATATCTCAAGCGTGGATGTCAAGAGGATGGGACCAGACTCCTTTCAGTGGTGCCCAACAACAGGATGAGGGGCAACAGGCACAGACTGAAGCACAGGAGGTTCCATCTGAATAGGAGGAGAAACTTCTTTACTTTGAGGTGCCAGAGCCCTGGAACAGGCTGCCCAGAGAGGTTGTGGAGTCTCCTGCTCTGGAGACATTCAAACCCAGCTGGACACCTTCCTGTGTGATCTGCTCTGGTGACCCTGCTTTAGCAGGTGGGTTGGACTGGATGATCTCCAGAGGTCCAACCCCAACCACTCTGTGATTCTGTGAGATTAAGTAGCTTCTACCAACACCACAATACAGGTTCCTACCAGCGTCCAGGTCACTGAAAAGCTCTGTACATTAAAATGCTTGACTGAAATGACATAAGCTTTCATGTTACATAGTCATGCAGCTGGCCTGGTATTTCTATACTCCTAGTAATTCCATTGCCACAAATTTTGACACCAGTCATCTTAAACTCAACTTGAATTCTAGATTTAGACTGGTGAGAGATCTGAATCAGTCTCCAGATATATAGAAAATATGTATTTGCATGTTTTACTTCGAAGTAGGGGAAAAAAATTACCAGAATCAAGTTCTGCTCTTAGATACGCTCTCAACCCTTCGCAGTAACTTTGCTGGAGACACAGAAACATTAAAGCTGACTCTGGGCATCTACTGGACAAAATTTTGCACTTTTATCTTTCTATCCTTTATCCTTCCAGTGCAATTGTCTTCATTACAGCCAACATCGTCTCCCTGACATACATGTCTAACATGAAACCCAGCTGCAGACAGAACTGGATTCAATCGACAACATGCTGTGAATTCCTTGGTGACCAGGTTGGAGGGGGCCATGGTGCGCTGTACCTTAGACACGGAAAGCAGGTTCTTTTATTTGTAAAAGATTGTGCCAAATACATTCCCAGCTAAAAAGATTATACCAGATAGCCTTCTCCCTCTTTTCTCTCTCTCCAGTATTAAACAACTTATGACAAGGGAACCACAGGTCAAATAGTATACATTCCACAATATTTCAAGACACAAACACTAGTTTGAGGGAGAAAAAGCTTGGTAGATAAAGCTATAGCAGGGAGGGGAATAAAATCTCACGTTGGCACTAGCAGAACACTGGATTAATGTAGCTTTAGCTGGAGACACTCTTTAGAAATGCACAATTCATTCTGACTTGTTTTCTTTACCCCTTTATTTTCTTCTTCAAATTTTGCTCATGATTTGGTGTTCTCATACACTTTCTCCTGAGCAATGAGTATTTACACGATAGAGACTGCTGAACTCAGCACCAATGCCCTCTTATAGAAAACAATAATAAAAAAAAATCCTATGGATAAAAACCAGCACTGAATATTTTTATTGCACCATCACTATAACTTGTCTATGGCAGTTGACACACATCACATTCAGAAAATATTATGAGAAACACTGCCATATATACGATCAGGAGGTTTTATCAATAATGTAGTTAACAGGCAGAGGGTTTGTGGGCAACCACAGTGTTATAGGTTATCTAAGAACATTTTTGTTTTGCTTATACTTCTATCATAAAAATTAATGACTTAAAAGTCCTCAGTGGGAATATCTGGGACATTCATATTTATGAGAATTGTTACTGACTTCTGCAGTTAGCAATTATTCTTACTGTGTTAAACCATTTATTTCCAAATATGTATCCTCAAAAATCAAATAAATCCAAAAATGAATTATAGCCAAGATAGAAATCTACCTCAGGGATACTTACAGAAAATTCAATTTAAAAATGCATTTACTTTCGCTTCTATGCCAGTAACAAAGGCAGGAGAAAAGAGGGAAGAACAACAGAATCATTTTGATTTCAGTATTATCTACAAGTCAACTCCAAAGCCAAATAAGCTGAAACCCCTCCAGATGCAGTTTCTACACGTGAACAGCAGTAAGGTATTATCACATATGACTCAGAGGTTGTTGCTAATTGTACAAACCTACTTAGTAATCACTTAATATGCAACAGAACACAAGACCTCGAGAGCTTTGAAAACTAGCTGCTTTCCAAAGCCGTATGTTGCACACCATCAAAATTTGGTTCACGTGGCAGACGTAGAAGGGCACTGCAGAAAGTAATGTCTAAGCCAAGTACAAAAAAGCAAATTTTTATAGCTTTGAAATTTAGAGAAAGAATATCGCCCTGAAAAGCTCCGGGAAGGAGGAAAATAAGCTGCGGCACATAACGTTTTACGATGCAAAATGAGATGTGGGCAATGTAATTTCACTTACGTGATTCAGTTACAAGCGATGCAAATGCAATCTCACTGATTACACTTCAAAACGAAAGACAGAATTTCATTACTTCAACCAACGCATTAGACATGTAAAAATTATGAAACATCTATCTGCAGCAGAACAAATAGAAACCATCATTTTACATTTAGATGGGAATAACCAAGGAGGGTGACATTCACCCTGTTGTGGTGGGTGCTGGTAAGGCACAAACTGAATAATGCAATACTTAAAGTCAGCGGTACACAAGGTGTCATGCACAGAGATTAATTCCACAAAACTTGTCATTAATAAGCTAAATCATGCTGCAGTTCCCCTGAACTATAAATCAAAAAACCAACTCACACACAAAACCTAAACGACTAAAAACAAACAAAAAACCCCAAACAAACAACACTTCAAAAACCCAAACAAAAAACACTTTAAAACCCCCCACAACTCCACACCTTTTTTAATGCAAAATAATATTTTTCATTGTTTTTATTTATCCTCAGTTTTCTTCAAGCTTGAGAATACGAGGAGGTTACTCTGAAGTAAGCCAGGCTGCGTGAATTAAAAGTACCATAGCTTTTCCTATGACTCCCCCAGGAGTCTATTTATTAGACACAGTCCTGTTTTCTGATTTAGCTTAAGCACTTTTCCTCGGGATACGAATGTCTACACCAGGAGGAATTTCAGAGCACCAGCTGCACAACAGCCTTTTCTGTAGGAACTAACTGAATCGCTTTCCCTATATGGATACACTTGGTTTTCATCTTCATACTCCTCTTAGTACATAAAAGGAAAAGAAACTTCAAAGTTTTTAGTATGTATTCCAGTAATAAAAACTTAAGGAAAGCTTCAGCTACTTAAAAATTCACAGCAAAACTGACCAACTGGCAAAACCAAAATACATAAATATATGGAATATCAGGGTGCACTCATCCTCAGCTATACTAACTTGGGTGGGTTGTCGGGTTTTTTTTAAACAATCAAAACCATTTTTGCTTTGACTAAGAATACGAGCAAAATTGCACCCACCTAGCCATCCACTGTAATTTTTCTCAGTATGCAAATGAAATGCCAGTTCTTTTCCCTGTCATTACGGAGCATGAAAAGATACCTTCCAGGTACACAGTACAACAGAATTCCACAACAGCTCAGCAAGGCTATGGGGAACTGCAAATTTTTTAAAAAAATATATATTTCTATAAGTTTTCAGGAAAAAAAAGAAATCCCTACTAAACATTCTGTAACAGGTATTAACTAAAATTTCACAGCATCTTTGGCAGACTTGGAAGTATGAGGGTATTTTCTAAGGAAGGAAACAGACTAAATCAGTAAGTTGCTCAAGGAGACAAAAAAAAAAAAAAGCCCACAACTTGTAAAACCTAGCAACAGCTGTCCTAACCATTTTTTCCCTTTACGTCTGGACCCATTTGTTTTTAGGTTTTCTTTCCATTTCTGCGTTCTGGCATTGCCACTGAAATCTCCAGGATTTCACATACAAGAACGTGAGCTGAGGGAAACTAGTTTGTTCACATGGATTCTTTAACAGTCATCTACATTAAACAAAATTAGCAGTTAAGATTCTCAGCTCTTTGGCTAAAGTGACTAATTTCCTGCAACCTTTCCCCTCCTTCCTCCCTCCACACTTTTTGGCAATCAAGAACAGGCTTACAGACGGTTTCATAACTAATACTGCCTTGAAGGGCAAAACTGGCAAGATCCTCCAGTCTGTTCCAGAAATCCCTTCTGCAATTGATTATTCCATCTAGTTCTCCTCTGCTGGTTTACTTTGGCCTAGAAAATCTGGAGCTCCTTTATCTTCTGCAGACTGTGAATACTTGAGACTAACTGCACCCCTTTAAAGGGCAAAAGTGGCTTTTTCTAAAATTAAGGGGCTCTGATCATTCTGCCTTCTGGAAAATCAACTGCTCTAAACTTGTCCTCAAGAACGGCTTTGTCTGCAGGCGGCTGTAGAAACCAAATGGCAACGCGCTCAGAGGCTTTCCAGTAGCACCTACTTTTGCGTAAGAAATCTCTCGAACTTGCTTTTTTTCCACTGGTATTACCTATAGTAACAAGGATCACATCTATTTCTCTCCTTGTCAAGCAACATGTTAGATTTTTTTTAAATAACGATGATCTTTAACTCATGAAGAGAAAATCATGCAGTTCCAAAGAGCTATGCTTACCTCGCCCACCCAAATGACATTTTCTTGTCTGAAATGTCACAATCTCCCCAAAGACCATTTCTCACCTTGCTGTTACTATGATTTGATACCTGCACACCCTTTAGTGTGTCACCAAGACAGCAGCAAATAAAACTTAGTTTAACAAGCACAGGTGTATATCTTTTGTAAAACAGCTAATTAAAGCAGCCGACAATCACTTTTCCACGTAGATCAATGACATTCACCGTGTCATGACACCCTTCCTTACAAGCTGCTCTCCCTCTGTGCACACGCACACCCCAAACGCGATCCAGTAAGTCACTCTGCCCTTGACCTTTGCTCAATAACCATGTCCAGAGAATAGTCTGAATTACAGACTTGCCACTGAATTATTTCTCGGTCCGAGGCGACCTGCCAGGAGTTGGTACGGCAGCCCCAAGCCCTCGGTAACAGAGGTCAGCCTGGCTGCGCTCGCCAGGGACAAGCCGGCTGTCCGAAGGGAATCTAACCTCACAGGAATTTAACAAGGTCTCTGACTCGATGGCAAAAATGCAATTCCCGTCCAAGCGCGTTCTACGTGGAGGGACAACTGCAGCATGGTAAAAAGGGAATTCAGCCCTGGGACATTAAGTATGGCCTGTCAGCAGTTTAACGAGATGTCAAAGCTGCACCCTGGGGATAATTCAATGTACAGCCACTTCTCTGTTTTGAAGTGCTGCTGACTGCGTAAAGTACGCTGTGATTTTTTCATACCACTAAGCGAAACAGGGGAAACTGTTAACCATGAAGACATATTGTCTCCTAGATTTTCCCTGATGGTTCCCAGTCTGCGAATCTCTCTTTCATGAGTGTCCCACCAAGCTCTGACCCACTGGAGATCACACCTTGTATCAGGAAGACTATCAAGACAATCGCCTTTAGCATCCATCCCATTCACAGATCTGGTAAAGGCCACTGTTGTAAGCTAAGAGTGTAAAATACACAAGCACGGACTTAGCCCTCCTTAAAAGTCAGAGTGTAAAACGTGAGCAATGAGCCATTTCATGGGTACTCATCAGGAAAAAGGAAAAAAAAGGAGAAAAGACCTTCTTCCTCCCCACTAACCCAGAACCTCTACCCGGAGCCTACAGACACTTGGCTGGTCACAGCCACTCCCAACCACTCCTCATTTCCAGGTGTATTTTCAGTCAAACTTCTTCCCAATCCCATTCACAGCACAACTGCGCTGACAACTGTCTTGAGCCAGTACTACAAGTCGAGATGTCCAACTCAGGCATCATGACCTAGGAGGGAATGAATATTCACAGGACAGCGGTGCAGACCTAGACCTAGATCTAGACCCAGCTGCTCTCCTGTGCCCACCTTGCCACTGCTGATTTGGACTAGCCCTGCCAGTCGTGTGGCCCCTCCACAAGCCAATTCAGCTCACCAGTACAAGTGAAAAATGAGAAACTCCTTGGTCTAACAAGAGTTTTCTCTATTTCCAGACATGGTTTGATCTTGCATCGTATGTTTGACTTCTAGAGGACTGCTTTTGTTAGAGACAGTATTGGCTTGGCTGGGAAACAGTCTTCCTAAACACACAAATTAAAAGCAAACAAACAAAACTAATAAAGAAAAACAGAAAAGCAATTAACTTAATATATTAAGATAACAAGAGTGCTGACTGGAGCTTCTTTATTGTGCTACGGGACTATATTTCACAACCTTCACACCTTTCCTTCCCAGCATCTCAGTCCCAACCAGACATGCTTTTTTGTTACGCCATTTTTATATATCTTCCATGAACAAAACTGTAGCCTTTCATGGCCTCATGTCTTTACCTGAACTTTAAAAGCAGCAAGTGACCATGCAGTATATGAAAAACAGAGTTATGCTCTGCTCAGTTTTACAGACTTCTTTTTTTGTTTTCCTACAACCACTTCGTTTTCTCCCGAGGGACACGCACTGACACGAATGCCACGTTAACTGCCAACTCTACGAGAAGAACGTTTCAATCACCCATTACAACTGCGAATCAGACCCCTCAAGCCCAATGGCCAGACGCTGTTCCATGCCCTCCCAGTAACCCTACAGCACGGCTATCGCTGCCACTTCTTATCGCCATTTCAAACATCCTCCGCTGTGGTCAGACAGAGAGCCAGACCTAAACAATGATGTCAAACGAAGGCTTCCTCCCAACGCAGTCTTGAACGACTAATGCAACTGATCATTCCTTAGTGAGAAAACAGACCGTGTCAGGGTTTTAAAGGCTTTGAAATCGAAGTCAAAAGAATGCCAAAAGCTTCCAGGGAATGGCAAAGCTATTACCACATGTAAACATTCCCTCTGGGCAACAGGTAAGCACCGGCTCTGCACGTATGTACATACATACACACATGTAGAAACAAATATATGCCACGTGGGTTTTTTGATTCCTTCATTTTTTAAACACAGAAAAAAAATTAAAGGAGGCTTTTTGGCTCATTAGATTTTAAAAGGCAGCTGAAGCGGCTGGGAGTTTTCCAGAGTAAAGAACTTAACATTTTTTAATTTCATTAAAATTCAGACAACTCTGCACCAGAAAGTGATGTCAGTTAGAGAAAATTAGTTTTGCTGTGTTTTTGTAACAGTAATAGACCTGGTATGTATGAAACAAAACAAAAAACCCAAACCCAGGAAGGAGCAAGCCTTTATCTTCCATAGTTGTTCTCCATCCGGCTGCTTGCTGTCAAAGAGTAGAAGCTTTTTTACCAGCATAATCTGTGTCCTCATTAGGTGGATCTGTTAACATGATTAACATTAAAACTACACTAGCAAACTTCACTAAAATAGACTTGGCCTGTGTTCAGCCTAACTGCCCTTTCTTCCAGGGGAGCCACAGGTAGGAGCTCTAAATGAGGATTAAGGGGTTTCAAGGGCAGAACATCTTGTCCAAGGCTCCACGTGGCAAAGAGCATCCTTCGTCCATCCCGGCCCGTGAGCGCAGATGGAGTGGGACCACGCGGGCTGTCTGCGGCTCCCAGGGGCCTCAGGACCAGGTGTCGTGGCTTAACCCGAGCTAGCAATACAACCACAATAGCCACTCGCTCACCCCCTCCCCACCCCTCAAATAGGGGACAGAATCAAAAGGGAAGGGAGAAACTTGGATTGGGATAAACACAGTTTAATAAAATAACGGATTACTAATACACTACTAGTAAATATATACATATATATACATATATATACATATATATAATAGCAATAGAATATAAAAGGCAAGGCCCAGAAGCCTCTGCAAAATGGCACAAAGCTGAACTAAACGTCCCAAACAGAACTCCTCCAGCTCCGGCAAAAAGAGTGAATAAAGCAGGAAGCGAGAGACTGAGAGATCCCAACTCTCCTTAAATCTGAAGCATGATGCTAATGGGATGGAACACTCTTATTCATCATTCTGGATGTCAGTCAAGCTCTGCCCCATCCATGCCCCCCTTCCTTGATGCCTCACACCTGTGGGCAGAGCTCAGAATATCCTTGGCTCTCAGACCAGAGCAATTAAAAACATTAACTCTGTGCTGGGGTGTTGTCTCTTGTTCTCAAACGAAGTCCAAATAATAACCATGCTAGCTATGAAAAAGAAAGGTTTCTAACTGCATGAAGAAAATTAACTCATTTTCAGTCAAACCAGCACACCAGGGAAGGTCCAGAGACCAGGACAGTCGGCAGCTCAGCATCCTCCAAGATCTAAAGCGCTGCTCTGGCCCTGCAGAAAGTCAAGTCCCCACTGATGGCCACAGATGCACTCAGGCCCTTCGGGATGTTGAAATTCTCTCAGATTATTCTTGCAGATTTGAACGATGGTGAGAAATTGTTTAAGTCTTGTTTGGAAATAACACAAAAGTCCCACGTGGGTTCATACTACCAGTTCACCTGAACACTGAACTCTAAACCATTCGACACCACAAGACAGGTAAACCAACAATTTCATATCTGCATCGTGAAGTACTTCTCCAAACAAACTTCAGAGTCAGCCATACATTAAGCACAAGGCCATTACTGATCAGTGCAGGTACACCGTTGGATAACCTCGCTTTCAGCACCAGTGCCAACCTCTGCTGCTCCCAGTCCCCTCTCGCCAAGTCTGGTTCCCATCTCCCCAGCTGTGCCAGTACAACTGTCTGCAGGGACGGATGGTCAGAAAGCCTGGAGAACTGAGCTGGGCTACACACAGTTTCTCTTCCTCTCACTCCAGGGGATTATTCTGAATTCCCAATATGTCACATATACAAGACAGATACACGTGGGAGAACAGAACAGCAGAGCAAAGGAGTGAGGCCTATTCAAACTCGCAGTACACTACCCCTCCCAAAAAAAATTTTAAAAAAAATAAAAAAAATTTTAAAAAAACACCAGGGCAAAAAAGCCCTCATAAAACCACAGCTTCACACACTCATTGTCATGATGAATTTAACAAGCAGTGGCTTAAACCAGTTCTCAAACCACAGTGGATGTTTGAAGGGATGTTAGTTTGAGCAGCTTAAAGCAGCCCCAGGTTGCAGCTCTTTGTGAAACCACAGTGCAAATCAGATTGCTGACCCATTCCGGAGTTTAACATGTGGTGAACCTTGACTAGGTGGACAAGCAGATGTTTTCTTCTCTTGGCTACATCAGTGATTAAGCCAAATTAAAAAAGGCAGAAATACCACAAGGGAAAAACAAAATTTAAAAGATAATTTGCCCTTTTTAGCAATATAGGTCAGTTTTGGAAAATACTCCACAGCATCTTACTCTTTCTGCAAGAATAATGAAGAGACACTCGAAAATCCTGATGCCACTGAAACTTGTGACAAAACTTCCGTGCACAGAGGTTGCACTTGGCTATTTCAAAACATTTCCCCAGTCACAATTACAAATGGGCCTTACATATGTATATGATGGAGTAAGTAGCTCACTGAAAGCACAAGTATTTTCATACTTAGTATTTTCATAAACATGTAGGTCAAGTACAGCAGAGCAGCATCACAGGAAGCTCCTTCAAGATTCACTCCAAGAGAGTCAGAATCAGACACCTTCTTATTAAGTGCGGGGAGCAAAAGAATGAGAAAGCAAGTAAAGCTGTCAATGCAGGGAGTTGTCTATATGCTGTTCCTCTGTAAAAACATAAGCACTCTAGAACCTCAGAAGTCCTTTTCAAACCTTGTGTCACTATGAACAGCTAATAGGAAATTTTAAGTCAAATAGTATATTAGCCAAAACAACACCAATAAATAGCAAAGTTGCCAGGTTTTGCATAAAAATGAAACACGCTAACATAGCGCAGTTTGTTCATACCACGTGCAGTCTGGAATCATGCATAATGTAACAGTGCAACTGCTAACAGCAGGCTCACAGAAGATAATTTACACTTGTTTTTATGGACTTGAGGAACTGATCTTTGAAGTTGTCCCTAATGAGATTCTGCTTGGCCCTAACAGCATCCTGAGAGAATGTGCTGGTTTTCTCCCCTGTATCCAGTGCATACTTATAATGCAGAATCCAGACCTACTTAGATTGCGCATGTGGGCTGGTGTCCGCCCATGCCATTGCAAAGTCAGATTCTCGCAGTGGAGGAAAAAACCTACTAAAATGTCTCCATTTACCTTCAAGTCTTTTTTGTAATTACCCATACCACCTTTACTAATTACCAAAAGATACATGGGCGTTAATGAATAAGGTTTCTTTTTAATTTGTACAGTTGAACTCGTAACTTGATTAAGTATCACACATTGCAGAAGACATGTCCGAGGCTCCCCAGAGGAAAAAGCGTAGCTATGTAACAGATCAGAAGACTTCATTTCAAAAACACAGGCAGGAACATCAGTAACAGCATCAGAATTCTTCTTTTCCTATACCCTAAGTAGTCACTGCTTTAATACCATACCCACTTGTTTTTAAAAGCCATTTCAGTTATGAGATCTGCAAGAACCATTGAACCGACATCACTAAAATCTCATGTTGCAACTAATGCAGTCGCCACAATGCCTGCTACAACTTGGAGATCCTGTCCTACGGCAGCTGCAAATGGACAATGGGTGAAACACGTGATGTCCATGGAGAACAGACCTCAGCTTCGTCATACTCGAAGAACACAGGTGGACACATCTGTAGTCACATGTACAGTAACACAAGCCTTCCATAGTACTAGACCAAAAATGACCACAAAATTTAGATAAACGTTTAGAATCATAGAATCATCTTGGTTGGAAGAGACCCTCAAGATCATCAGGTCCAACCATAACCTAACTCTGGCACTAAATCGTGTCCCTAAGAACCTCATCTAAACATCTTTTAAACTCCTCCAGGGATGATGACTCCACCACTTACCTGGGCAGCCTGTTAACCCTTTCCGGGAAGAAATACTTCTCCCCAGGTACAGCCACCCACATAACATGGTTCTTGACTATCATCTGTTTCAAGTCAAAGTATTCAAGTAAGCTGGAGCTGATTTTCATTTAGATTAATACACTGACGTACAAATTACAGCAGTTCAGGAACGTTTTCATGCGCCATTCAACTGCCCCTTCTGCAGGACAAGAGCCTTCAGGAGGGTGCGAAAATCACCGTGCTGGGGATGGCAACTCCAGCAGCCATACATTGTAGCTGATATATCATATATACTTAAGTTACACCACTAGTGAACCAACACTTTAACTTAGTTCTCTGCCTTTTTCTGCTTGGAAAATAGAGATGAAAAAAATCCATAAATTCTCTGAACATGCTTGTCAGCACTGTTCATGCCCTATGAACACACAGTATATTGTTTAAGATTAGATGATTCGGGGTAGATAGCAGGATACCCAATATTTCATTTAGAGCTCATTGTCTAACCTATCCCTAAACAAACAGAAATTCTACCCCTTGACAGCTGTTTAGTGCCTTAAAAAAAACCACAAAGGACTCCGCTTTAGTTGCTATAAAGACATTAATGTAACAAAGACCACCACGGCAACTGGTGTTCTCTGAAGAAACTCCGGTTTGAACGGTGGCAGAGACTAATCGACCCTCCCGCTTCCACGTGAAGTCCCCACAGGTAAGAGACGAGAGTCATTTGTGGGAACTTATGAGGGAAGCTCTGACAGTAACTACAATAGCTCTGCGTGCACACGTGGAGAAAGAGAATTTGTTCCCAGCGCACTGTCTGGCACTGCTCACAAGCACACTAAGCCCAAAAGAAGAAAAAATTGTAAAGAATGGAAAAAAAAAAAAAGAGGGGGGGGGGAAAAAGTGCCTTTTAAGCGCTGGGTTGTGGGCACAGCACTGAAAGGTTCAGATGACCTTGCCTCGGTACGTTAACGTGCAGCCTCTTGGTCAGCATTGCCCGATTCCCTGGGGAACGGCTACAAGGCACAAGCCTGCAAGCTCAAAATCTAAAACAGCTTTTGTTCAGAAAATAATAAAACACATACGAACCCGAAAGACAGACTCCGATACTACTGCTGCAGCAATAATGTGCCGTGTATTCCTGCTACGCTTCATGCTAGAGCGAAATTGCCTTTAAACACACATGCAGATGGTAAGATCTTAACAAATGAAATACAGCTGCAGGTGCAAGGTGTGTTAAGAACTATACTTCAGGCTGACATCTTATCTCTGGTTATTTCTGGGCATTTGAAATCATTTATCCCTTTTTCATCTTCCATTTATTCTATATTAGTCACCTCCAATGCATTCCTCTCACATTTATTGGACAAGTGTCTGGACCCTAAAGAAATTGTATTGCCTCTTTATAACTAAAAAGCCAGAAAATTGCCACTTGTATCAAATATTTTATAGGCTCCCATTTAATTTGAACTAATTAAAGAAAAACACATCTACCAACTTCCTGACTCTGTGTGTTTCAGTTTACAACTTCTAACTCTATAACACTGAATAAAATGATTCATAAAAGGTCTTTCCCATTCTGTAGAATGTAGTTTTAAAACGTTCCAAGAGAAATACTGACTGAAAACAGTGACTCTTGCATATCACAGTATTAAATGATGGAATGAACAGACTATCAAGGAAGACAGGAGATCCAAAGTTAATTTTCATCTTAATATTCCTCTTGACAATCTAGACTGAATGCAAAGATTCTTTTCAAGAAAATATGCTCTGTATTAATAACACCTAAAACAAATGAGCCTGAAAACAAAACAAAAACCCCCAAACACAGACTATTTAAATTCCTTGAAACCAATGCCAGGATTTCCCTTCTCCTCTGGCTCAGAGAAAATTAAGACTCTACTCTACTTACATAAATTTTTTAAAATGACTTGTTTTCTTGAAGGCATAAAATTTATGGTAACGGACAACTAACAACAAATGATGAAAACTCCAAGAGTTAAAGGTCTTCATTCTGTTGCCAAGATGATATATCAGGTTCTGAGAGGAACAGTATGTGTGATCCTTCCATTAACACAGCAGCACTCTCAAAGCAGCAACGCAAAGACGCCCAGCAGAACATAGTCAAAGGTGACAGTGCCAAAAAGAAAAAGAAAATTTAAAAAAAAAAATAATCATATACCACCCCTAAAGGATTATCATCATCATTTTAATTCTCAGAGGGTGTCTGAAACACGTATTACAGTATTAGATCTGTGCAGCCTCATTATACGGTCAACGTTTCTAGCAGAAAAACTAGGAATTTTGTGCAAACAATTAAAATAAAACCTCCAAAAGATCTGAGAAGTTGCAACGACTCATAACTTTCCCTCAGTAGCCCAAAGACAGTGTGCAAAGTGGAAACTTTCAAGGTACAGAATAATAACGACAGAATAAAATTTGTTCTTCTTATAAACATGCCTTCCTTTCAAAGTGGTAAAGACCATTGTTTAAAAACAAAAGATGATGGAAAAAATTCAAACTAATGTCAAAACAAATATAATCAAAATGAAAACAATTTATTTCAAAAACTTCCAAGTAATTTAAATTATTACATCCAAGTTCTATATACATATATATTTTTTAATGTATAATTACGTATTTATATAGTTTAAATTTATTTTCTCCTTTCCACCAGTAGGGAAATGTTAATGCCTGGCTGACTTGAAATTTGCAAAATAAATAAGCCATCAAGATGAAATTTCCCTCTTCTTTAATATGTGTTAATTATCATAATCTTGTACATACATTGTTAACAACCAGAGAAAAGGAGTCCCTGAAAGAATCATAATTTAAAACTGAGGGAGCCACTTAATCTGGCATCTCTAAGTGACTGGTCCTGTCCCAGTGGAATCAGTAAGAGTGTCACTAATCACTGCATTTAACAAGTACAGGACAAGGCTCCTATTTATTAAATATGCTGGACCACATGAAATTTTAATTCTGAACAATGATTTTTCCCCAAAACTACGATCCCACCGTTAATGGGAAAGAAAATAACCCTTGGGTAATTCTCACTGCTGGCCAAAAGTGAATGTGCTTTAAGAAACAAAGAAGCCTGGAGTAATTAAAAAGTAATGACTTTTTTCTTTGTGCTCCCTATATGAAAGGAGCACGAGGGAAGATACACTGGACTAGCACCTTTTCCTTCCCATAAACTGATAAAATAGCTAAACATTTAGGAGTAATGTGCTGACCCTGATGATCCCAGTCACTACATTCAATTCCTTATACCAGAGAAATTGTAAACGTGGTAAATAGCAAGTTTCCTGGCTCACAAATACATCAGATAAAGTCCCTCTATCACACTCCTTCCTCCTGCCCTCCCCGCTTCTCCCCCCATCTGCTGCCCTCCTGGGAAGGGAGCGCTACACTTAATGGCTTTGTGCTTTTAAGTCTAATGTGCTGGATATAAGTTAATGCCCAGTACAGTAAGTGGGGACTCTGCTGCAAGGAAGCCTCCAGTATTGTTTTTTCCTTGTCAGCGTCCAGGGGAGGAATCTCGGCAGCCCTACTACCAAGCAGCATGCGAGGAAGAGAGGGAATATGAAATCCACAACCTGGGAAAAAACAAATCTTGCAAGACACCACACAGCATAACCGTTTAAAAAATATTTTGGTAAAAACAGGAGAGAGTTGGGATTTTCCTATTTGTCTCTCCCCTCAACGTGACGATTTAAATTTAGACAACACGCCCACTATGAAATAGGATGTATAAAAATAGGGGCAAGCGTTTTGCTGTCAGTGGAGCGTACACAGGCGAAGTCTTGTTGACAGCATTCTGATCTACAAGAGAAGGGAAAAAATAACATGGGCTTGATCCATCAGAGTGATGAAGAGGACGACTGTATGTGGGGATTACAGGTTGACTTGCTCTCTAGCCATTTCCTCTGCCCCCACCCCGAAAGCTCCAGCTGTGTGCAGCAACACTGACCCACCAGCACCTTGTTTCAGCCAACCTTCACACAGCAGATCCTGCAGGACACATACAGCACCGCGAGAAATCTCCAGCTGTATGGAGGTTAAGATCACGCTTTATGGTCAACTCTTCACGAGAGAAATAAAATGACTGCAATACCAGGTACCTAAAATTTATTGTTTGGAATCCGGGCTTGCTGTTTTCTGCTCTAACCGCTTGGTGCTGTTACCAGTTACTGTACATGTTACTGGGTACAAGATTATAATACACTGTCGTCTTGTTTGAAAAAGGCATCAAAATAAAAATCATTCAATGAAGTCTAGTCACATTTATTACAGGATAGAATTGGTTTGACTTCAGTGTTTTAAACACACACATTTTGGCCACAGCCGCCTCATTTTATAATTAAAATCAATCACACACAATATCACGAAACTCACCCTCTGCAATGTAAGACCTAAAAATTCCAATCTGAATGGCCCACATCAAAACCAAAAGTAAATGGGCAAGACCTGAATTTCCAAATCCCAGCAAAGAACAAGCTCTTTACATCTCCTGAAATATCTTCTATGACATCTATGCAAGCATAGTTACCTCCCTCCTCTTTCCTCTATTTTTTCCACTTATCTGCATGCAAATATTACAGAAAAAAAAAAATCAGAAGGCCAGCATGAGGCCTTCTGCAAGCAGAAACAATCACAATGATGTCCATGAAACTACAACACGTATGCCAAGTATGATTCAAACGACTGGAAACAACAAGCCAATACGTCAAGGACAAAAACTCACAACTTGCTGGAATCCTTTATAGGGACTGGGAAAAATCTGGCATGAACTAAAAGGTGAATGATTTTATCATGCACGACTGAGGA
This sequence comes from Caloenas nicobarica, assembly GCF_036013445.1. Classification (NCBI taxonomy): domain Eukaryota; kingdom Metazoa; phylum Chordata; class Aves; order Columbiformes; family Columbidae; genus Caloenas; species Caloenas nicobarica. The sequence goes on along the minus strand of NC_088249.1, from coordinate 61,592,209 downwards.
GCCTTCCCAATCCACTGCCTCACTGTATTTCTATTATACTTAAGCACATTGGTTTTCTCAAGTTATGCCAGGACATTAAGAATTGAAAGCCAAAACCCATCAGATGCTTTTCTGGGAAGGAGACATGCTGGATCTCCATTTCTACATTTTTCCATGGATACCCATGCTAGGCAACTGACTAGGAAATTAAGCCACCTCTGGTAGCTTAAGATTGGAAATGTAAACTAAATAAGTTACCCTGTGACATTCAGTACAAAATCAATGTTCATCACCAGCACTTCTGAAATAATTCTGCATCAAACATAAGTAAGCTGCATATAGTAATTTAACATATAACATAGACCCCTAAAATCTGCATTGTTTACAAGGCTTTCCTTTTGCTTATTTGTCCAACAAGATATTCTAACAAAGGTTTGTAAATTAAAATGAGAAAATGCATGGTAGGTAGGTGTAGCACCTTCCTTGGGCTTGGAATAGCCGTCTGTCACAAGGAACACAGGCTCCCATCATTGCTGGCAGGGAGGACCAGCCTCATTCTGCTAGTGGGAGAAAACCACAAGCCAAAAACTCTACGATGAGACTCCCAGTGTGGGGCCTGCAAACTTTGTAAAGAGTTAACTCCACGTTTGGAAATCTCCGCTCTAGAAGTTGTTCCACAGGACAGATGGCACTCTCATCCTCCGAGCATTACACGAAAGCAAGAATCTGCTGCTTCCACAAGAATGTCTCTACTACCCTGATATTAAAAAAAAAAAGATGACCTTTCAGTGACAGTACAACATCCTGATTTTAAGGTATATCCATCTTTTTTGCCAAACTACTGGTGCAGAAAACATTCCTGGTCAGATCCCATCACACACCTCCCAGAAGATAAGAACACACTGTATTGTACATAGACATGAAACCCTACATCAAGTGTCCCTCAGGGTGACTGACCACTAAAGGAACAGAATCAGATCATGTAATGAAATTTTCCATTTACAGAGCTCAGCTACTGAAACAGGCCTTTACAATTAAAGTCGTCTTTATATGATTAATACAGCATAAGAGATCATTAACATACACATGCATTAAAAACAACCTGCTTTCTTTCTTTCTCCCTGTCAGGGTTTACCACAGAGGCCAGACTGACTCTCCAAGGTGTTGTTTTAACAGCGTGATTTCATCAACGAAGAAGGTAAAGAAATGTCCATCTCCTCCTACCCTTGGCTGGTCCGTAAGCTCACCCTTGTCGCCCACCACTGGTGAGGCTACAACAAAGAGGTCACCAAAAGTAGCTCATTGTGGAAAAAAAAAACACCACTAAATGGACATAAAACTCAGACCACGTCAGTGCTATGATCTATACAGCAGCCTCACAGCCTCTGCCAACGCTACCAAGGAGGTGGCAAAGCGTGTGGCAGCGGAACGGGGAGCTGGGGAGCAGCAGGTTCGGTGCTGAAGTCTGTCTGTCCATCGAGAACTTCCCCCCGCCCTCCCAGCCCTGCGAGGAACCCACAGGCACCGCTTTACATGCAGACAGCCCCTGGTAATCACACGAGGCCGGTAACTCACGCTGAGGTTGATTGACAGATTGATTTTGATAGGAACAGAGACTGTTCTGGCAGCCTGTTCCCACCAGCACTAGAGGCAAAGGGGTTTATCACCAATTTAAACCAGACCTGCCTTCCACCTTAGGACAGGGCAATCTGGAAATATAGTAACTAATAGAGTGACCGTGACAAAAAATTATTTTAAGCCTGTCCTACATTTATAATAATAATAATATCGGCAGTTTTACAGCATCAGCCTTCCACGGATATCACTACATTTTTTTAAAGGTAGGCTGGTATTATTCCTTTTTACAATGACAAAAAGGGAGGTCAGAATCTTAAGAAATTTTCCCAAAGAGATTAGCATATTATGACTACAATGCATACACACAATACAAGGGGCCTAAATTTGAGTTTTAATTACAAAATTGCAAACCCCAAGCCTTGTATTACCACTGTATTAACACTTCACTTTCACCATACTCCACTCCAGCATCTCAAAAGGCTTTAAATCTAAGTGTATCCTCGTGAAAAAGTCTTTATTCTCGTTTTACATGTGAAATTCAAGTTTAGAACTTATGCTTAGATATTTGCAAAATAAGTAACATAAAATCATTAAGATGGGTAGAGCTCTTAGCTCACACAGCCACATGCACAGCAGTAAAGGAGTTTTCTTAATGACAACTAAAATCGGCACCTTTGCAGCTCAGCTTCCATTGTTCTGTATCAGAAGGATGAGCAAACGCAACCAGCTAATGGCCCTGTGTTTAATTTGGGACAGCTGGAAGGATTCTCACCTCCAGCTGTCTCCTCCGCTCCTTTCTGCTGGAATCCCCGGGCCGCTGCAGGGAAAGCTCAGCTGCTCCGGGGCAGCTGCTGAGGAGCTTCAGAAAAACAGGTTTGTTCTACTTCACCGCCGGGTTGCGAAGCGCCGTGTTTCTGTAGCCACCCGGGTTGTGAAGCGCCGTGTTTCTGTAGCCACCCGTGTCACTGAGGGACAGGAGACCAAACCTGCACAAGCTTTGCGAGCTGACCCACTGTGAGCCCTGACCCCAGTAAAAGTCCCCGTGTCCGAACGTAGGATTCAAGTTTTAACGACACTTGTTCAATGTACTCATGTTTTCACTACTAGAGCTTAAATGTGACTTGATTGTTTCAAGGAGTACTGGTTTTTTCAATTCATTTAGAAAACAAAATAATGAACTTAGGTGCTTATGAGCTATGTATGCTTTTATAAGTGTGATTAATGGACAGAGCAACAATTTCCACCAAAACTATGAGCCCTTGTCGCATCAGTATCAAGTGAAACAACCTGCCCAGTCACACCAGGTACGGCTGACTAGCCTAAGATTGAATTTCTGTATTCTCTCAAACCAATATTGTTACATATACAAGCCCCACCATTCTGTAAATGTCAAATGAGTTCGTATTCTACTAATACCAAATCCTTCCCCTCCCCTTAAATATTTATCACACATCTTCTATGAAACAAAAGTTTAGATTTTTACAAATCAAATGCATGATTTCCCACTAATCTCAGTGGGATTTCACAAAACCTATTAAATGCAGGATGGTTTCCCCAAGAAAAAAAAAAAAGCAAGCTTCTGTTTCTCAAGGTTAGGAGTCTAATAAGATCTCTAGGTTTTAACAATTTAAGGTCTCATCACAGTTCAAAGTTTTTTCTTCTATGATTTTACAGCTATATTCTTATATTACTATTATTATATATACACATTTACACATAGTCATACATTTAAATACTTTAGCCAACTATACATGTATAGTTCTACTAATATATAACACTGTTTATACTCTGCTTTAAAATAAGAATATTCACATGGGGAATTACTCCAGTACAGGAAAGGCAGTAAAATTATACAGTTACAGATTGTTCAATGTATCTCCAGGTATGCATAAACTCATTTAGAAGACTTTTGCTCTGGCACAGAAACCCGTATCTTTCTTACTCCCCTACTATGGAATTTAAGCCATACCAAAGTTTTAATGTGTACTCCAAGTATCCTTAAAAAAAAAAAAAAAAAAAAAAAAATCCACCAAGTCATTGAGACCAGAGGAGAGTTAATGAACTCTAAAAGGCTCAGCCTGCAGGTAGTTTTATCTCCACAAAACTCCCTCACCAGCTGGGTCTGTCAAAACCCGCATTTTCCACAACAAAGTTTATTTCACTCTCCCCTTTTTTTTACCCTGTGAAAGTAAATGGCGTGTTGTACCCAAACAGGAAGATTTTTTTTCGCTCTGGTTAAAACATAAGTAAATAATGTTCCATTTGGATTTGTCCCACTTTCTTTTTTGTTCCTTTCCATTGGACTGAGGGGGAAAAAAAAAAGTGTGAGATGGGAAGACTCCCCAAAACGGAGCCTTAGTAATTCCTGTTAAATTAAAATGGTTTAAAGACCCACTGCGGTAGCTGCTGTAAAGCTGAAGAGTTTTTTTAAAAAAAAAAATATATATATATATAAGCCTTACAAAAAAAAGGGGAACACCCTAATCAAATGATTAATTCAATTATCTTCAGTAATTTATACTTTTTTCCTACTGTTTGCTTGCAATAGGAGAAATTTTTTTTACCCTCTTTACTTGGAGGCTGTAGTTTCACAGGATGAAGCCCCTGGAGCCGACAGCTCCTCCTGCCTGTCCCCATCCTGTCCCCACCCCGTGTCCCGCTGCTGCTGCCCCACCGCTGTCCTGGGCACCACTGACCACAGCCTCAAACAGAACAAACATCTCAAGGATCTAAACAGCCTTACAAGTGTCTTTTTAAAAAAAAAAAAAACAAACACAAAAAAAATAAAAACAAACCACACCACAAAACGTAACACTTGGCAGCACTACACCAAGAAAGCAAGAAGCATTTGCCTCTTGAAGTCACAATTCCTGAAAAAAAAAAAAAAGGGAAAGTACGAAGACTTGCAGAATAATAATTATCATTGAGAAGCAAAGGCAGGCCCATTATAATTGTTATTATTTTGCAGCTGCCCTTTAAAGCAGGGAACTAAGGTGATGCAGTTAATTAAAACTAAGTGAAAGTAAATGTGGCTTAGCATTCAAATACAAACATTTTATAACATCCCCAGAAAATAAGTGAAACCTGTGAGGGGAGCATGGCTCCAAGATGACTAATTTAACATGATATCCCTTTATCCAAAATAACCGTGCAGTATAAATTGTCTTTAGGACACCTGTTCAAACATTAGTTAGTAGAGAAATAAAACACAAAGACTGGACAAACTGATTCAAAATTCATACTATACCTAAGTAACAGACAAAACTGCTGTCACAGCCAGCCCAAGCAAAGAGAGCTTTAATACACGCTTATTTACCTGAGAGTACATGTAAACGGATTCACTTAAAAACGCTGGTGTAAAAATACATATAAAGGTGATGAAACAGAACTGTACCCCTGCTGATCGAACTACATGACGCTGTCACGTGAAAGGCACAAAATGAAAGTGGTCGAAAAAGCGCAGGACACGTGTCCCACGAAAGAGGCAGCGCAACGCCAGCGGTGCCTTGACCGCCAGATGTACACTGGTGATGTTCCACTGACTCTCTATTCACTCTGAGAGTCCAGCCCAAAGGATACTAGGACCAGAAATGTCTCAGTACACACCAAGAATCCAGTTCTCATCTTTGCACATGAAGATGCATATCCATAAAGAAAGCTCTTAAAAAAAAAAAATCCTTTAGGAAAGAACATTGTCCTTAAGCTGCACCCAGCCGCTGATTTATGGCACGCAGCAGGACCCTGTAGCAATATATCGCCCTGCTATTCACATACGTGTCATAATGCTCAGTTCCTGTGTTGCTTTACTCATTTTTCATCATCTCACTATTTTTTTAAATACATTTTTCACAAGAGAATAAAACCTCCTCAAGCTCCCTTTTATTAAAAAAAAAAAAATGCATGCATTAAGATAGCAAAAAAGAAAAGCAGACTGTAATATCAAATCGAACGAGCCTGGCAGCTGCAGCAATATGGCACTAGCAAAGATACAACAGGGTAAAAAAATATGACAGTTTCTTTGTTAATACTGCTTTTACCAATTTTCCACTCAGGTTTCTTGCTTGATGACATAGTCTTTCAGAAATTCCTTCTTCCATTACAAAACATTGGCAAGACAAGTAAGGAGCTCCTCAGAAGCTACTACATGCTCTAGTCTCTCCTACTCAGAAATAACTCTACGGTGCTTCCCATCACACAAACCCACAGCCATTGTCCATCTTCAGTTCTTTGCTTTCCTCTATTCACAACTCCAGATACCTGGTAGGATCCTGCCATTTTTTTCCTCAACTGGTTTTCTAAAGGCATCATTCGCCATCCAGACCTACACCTGAACTCATCTCCTGCACTGCAACATTGTTTTCTTTGCTTCCATCCTAAATCTGAGACCAAACCCCTTCCATTTTTTCTAAATTTTGATCTCCCCTTCAGTACGTCACACCCTTCCTTAGAACCAAATTACTGATTTTAAGAAAGCTGTAGCGTTTCCATTAAAAATTCTTTCAAACACTACCCCTGTATTGTACTTTACAGTTTCAGTATTTATTTCAATTATACAATTTCTCTAAACAAGTACAATACCTTCTAAGACATCCGTCATATCAATTTTTTTTATGAGATACACGAATTATTAGGGATGTAGCTGTATAAATGTTTACAAAACAAAGCATAAGTAATTTTTACAATGTAGAACGCCACACCTAGCTGGTCCTAAAATCAGTCCTCACTGAAATCAATGTCAACAAGAAGGGGTTCTTTAAAACTGTTTTCTAAATTTCTTTTGTTTGCTCTGAATCAGTCTCTGCATGGAATCTGTACTTAGAAGTGCAGCCTGGAGTGCAAAACATGCAATGGAAATTTGCTGACAAAAGGTCTGAAAAGTGACTCAAGAAATGGAAATATATCTAAGAGAAGGGTTACATGATCGTTGTAATAACAAATCAAATGTAATTAATGAAAACTTTTTCCACCTTGACAAGTCACATGCATGACAGCCACTCTTCAGCATCCTTCCTGAAGTTGCTTTTAGGAAGATTGTAACCACATGAAATCCTATTAGAAGGTGCTGAACTCCTACATTGTGACTCTTCCGGCAGGCTTCTACATAACAAAAATGCAATGAAGTACCATACAACTTCTCCCCCCTTATTATGCAAAAACCTTATCAAATTCTATAGTGTGGCATCGTTCAAAATCCTGACTAACAATGGCAGGCAGGAGGTCAAGAGATGTCTTTGTTTTAGTTTCACGTGCTTTTCAGTCTAGTAATGTCAAAAGAAAAAAAAAAAAAAGAACCTTTACAGAAATAAGCGATAAAGATCAAACCTAACTAAACAATGGGAAGGAAATTCAGAGTTAAAACTGGTACTTAGCTCTTAACACAAACCATTGTGCCTTGGTACTGGGCAGCAGAATGATCCTGCGGGTCACACAATCCCCAGGAATAACAAGGTGAGGTGAGGAGCCTTCAGGTCCCCACTGCCCAAGCTTCGCTTGGTTTAAGTTCAGCCCAGGGACGTGGTTTTATCGCAGCATTTGTATTACTTGGGAGGAGGTGATGGGCAGCCCCTTTGTGCTGGCGGTTGGGAGTGGAGTGCAGCATGCGGCACACACCGGGACAAAGGAGTCAGTGATCGGGGTGGGGGGGGGACAATTAGTCCCAGTTAGGCCTATTTCGCAGCCGAAGTGTTAAGGGCTTGGGGAAGGGAGCTTAAATTTTAAAGCAATGGGTCCCTCAAGCGACACAACTTTCAGAAAATGTACCTGTTAGTCATGGCTGGGGCAAGTTTCCCAAAGCCCAGTGAGCCTCAGGAAGCAGTTACCTCCAGGAGATGATGGAGCCGGCTTTCTCAAACACGTAAGAAATGTGACAACCATTTTGCCTAGTAGCTAATGCGACTAACCAATTTTTCCAGCTTTCAACCCACTCCTTCCACAGCAGTTCTCAGTTCCAGCGCACAGGCAGACACACACAAAGGCAACGCCAGGAATACTCACATGTGCACATGCGGAGGCTGGAACCTGCTCTGATTGATGTTGTAGTGCGTGAACGCCTGCGTCGGGTTGGAGCTGTACTCGTCCACCGTGATGGTAACTTTGCCTTGTGAAGGAATTCCATGAGCCATCCTTCCTCCTTATGGACATGAGCAGCTCACAGCTTCCCAAGGCCAGGAGCGGGGTTGGGCATCGTGTTCCCAGCAGCTCCCGACGCCAAGCAGCTCCTCATCAACTCCGCGGGCCTCTGCCAGGAGAGAAACACAGCACACCCGGCTGTGAACTCAAAGGAGATGGAAACATACACAGACATATTATTCTATCCTCTCTCGGTTCCCGTTCAAATTTATTTTTCTATATTTTTGATGAACCCATCACCTAACTCTCTAAGCTCTACTATTCACTTTTTTTTTAAATTACCTCATCATTTAACACCAACATCAATAAATACATCCAAAGTATGAATGCTTAAAGCAAGGCTTTCTCTTCAGGAAAGAGAGAAAAAAAAAAAAAAAAAGTGTTGAAAGCTCCCGTTAAATACTCCACATTTACTAGTCTTTATTTCACATAACATCTCCTGCTAATTGCAACCATGAAAATTAACAAGTGGACCCAGTTTCCTGAAGGACAAATGGCTTTCCACAAATACACACGCTTGTTTTCAAGGCCTTGTTTTAGCTTCACAAAATAAGTTACATCTGAGAGACTTATGAGAAGCTGATACAAAGCAGGGAAATTTACAATTGCATAGCAAAAGGTATACCCAAATAACTCTGAACCCAAATTTTTATCTGTCCAGAGAAAGGCTAGAATGTAACCTAGACAACGTTAACAAAATATCCATGTTGTAGTGCACTAGCAACAAAACTGGTTTTGATTCATCACCAGACAGTAATGATTTATCTGACAGGTTCAAGTGCGATTTTACACATAAATATTTCTGCATAAGATGAAAGAACTATGCTCTTCCCTCTCCGCATCCCTATCTTTCACTTCTTTAAAGTGCTCTTAAACGTATTTTGCATTAAGACCAGAAGCATTCTCGATGTGCACAACCCCAATAGCCAGAAACTTCCCAAACCTGATCTCTGCTGAGCTCCCTGCACAGAATCTGAGCTTCAATTCCTTCAATCAATACACTGAGGATACTTCAGCTGCCTTCCTTTCAGAGGGACTTTGTGAAAATTGATCAGCTGATGCTCGAAGAATACTTTCAAGATGAGCAACTCTCTACAAGCACTATTTATGAGGTAGATCCTCAGCTGGGCACGCCATCCCAGCTGCAAGGACTTACACGAAATCACGACACTTTGCATCAGTTGATCCTCCCCTTTAGCTGTCACACACAATAGTGGATTTGTCATATCTGGTGTGTACTTTACAGAAGTAAATCGGTGCTTACTGGGAAGACAAAGAGACAGGAAAGAGAATGACTTCAGCCCCAAGCATCGAAATAGCAATATTTTCCCAGTGTGATATTCCTGGACTTTTCTTAGCTCCCAGATAGAAATGTGTTTGCCATGTGTAACGTTAAACATTTGGAATCTTTGATTTGTATTCAAAATATATTTTTAATACAAAGACTAATTTCCAGTTTGGCATGAAGCACGATAAAAATGCCCTGCAAATGGCAGATGGCCTGCTATAGGCCATTTATTTTACTATTTTACAACCTCGGGCCTATGTAGGCTTCCATATGTTAGTTGGGTTAAGACATTCTGCAACCTTCATTCCAGTAATTGTGTTCTATCCTTCATCTTCTTTGAAGGGAAAAAAAAAAATGAAGATGAAACTAACCCCTTAAGTTCCCATTTAAAAACTGAGTCACTAGTGAGACAGTACACCTCCATAACTAAGGTTACACCCTGGTCTTTGCACTAATCCCCTATTGTAAGAAAAAGCATAAGTTTCAGGAGTAAAAAAATCAGCAAGGTGAGCTTGATTAAGCCAAATCTTTGCTGCGTTAGAAATGATGTCAGACGTGTGCAACAACTGCTCACAAATCGTAATGTAGTGATTACCAGACCAAGTTTGCAGCTGGTTCCTTAATTTCCCTTACAATTATATTTTAGGGTTATTTTGCATAACAGTAAAACACAACACCTGCTTCAAACTGCAGTCCTGTTCCAAGTACTGTAATTCTTTTGAGATGTGAGCTGCGAAAGAGCGTGCAACACAGAGCAGCATAATTGCCCTGCACTGAAAAGTAAATACAAATTAAAACATCTTCCTGTTAAGAGAAATGACTGTCATTAACAGGAATGCTACCCATCACAGCTCCCAGGGAAAAAAAACTAAGTTTTTCTTTTACACAGCAAGAACTTTAGCATCTGCATAAATTAAACAGTGTGAAAATTACACGTCTAATGTTATTTTTTCGTAATTAAAAGCTACAATATAAAACAACACGTTAAACCAACAACAAAAATACAGGCGGGCTTTCCGAAAAGCTAAATCATACTATTTTCAGTTAGAAAGGTCAGAACATTAAATTTCATATTATAGTTCACTCATGGAAAAAAATCCAATTTGTTCATAAGAGTGAATTATACATAAAGATAATAAGCATTTTTGCAAGGTTTATAACAATCCATGTTACAGCAAGAAATTACAACTAACTAGCATAAAACAAATTATAAGAGGATACTTGAATAGCTGTATTAAATACATAAAAGTTGACTTTCAGTAAGATTATAAGTATATAAGCTGCAATTGCTTCCCATTGTCCCAATCTTTAATCTTAAGAATAAATCTCTACACTTAAATTAAGAGAAAGCCGAACAAAGCATCCTTTTAAAATGAAATTCAACAACAAATGCTGGACTGGAAAAACATCACATTTGAAGCTGGCGTCTGTCTCAATCCTCTTATTTCCATTTAGTGCTCTATAGACTACTACAGCTCGCCTACCAGAAGTAGCTAATTATTACCTGCTTTACTGTGAACTTCTCTGAAGAAAATATCAAAAAGGAGCTGAACACTTCAAAACTTTAAAAACATTTATTTCAGGCCCAAGATTTAAAAGAAAAAAGCTACTCTGAATCAGTACCATTCTTCTTTCTCCAACTGGAACCACTCTTTGAAGATCACATACAGGAGATGAGCGCAGAAGAATGAAAGTTGCGTTATTTTTCACATCTGTCAAGTCAAACAACGCGCAATATCTTCCACGCCTTATGTGGCAGTTTTAAGTAAGAATGACTATATTAAAAACCTAAATGAAGATTTTTTTTTTTCTTTTAGCATCCCAGATACAGCCATTATCCTGGGAGGAACAATCCTTTTCCCGTGTGGATACGTACCGACAGCAAGACAGATGTGCTATTGTACACATCTGCTCGGTTTTACAGGTACAAACCGGCACTTTTTGCTCAAAGGGCTGACACAAACTTAGGCGCAGCTCATTTTAAACCAGCACACTACTGCCGTGTCGAAAAACTACCAGGAAATAAGCGCAGACAAGTAATTCCAAAACGCAGCGTTACATTTCACGGAGAGCTCCGCACGCACGCGAAAAACCCATTTCCCACCAAATAAAATATTTACGCCTTCCTCATCTGAATTTCAGAGATTTGCCTTCTGGCTGGTCTCGCGGTGTCAAAGAGAATCGTGAACGGCAGGAGAGGGAAAGGGTTAATTCCGTGTCAACACCTTCTGTTAGGACAGCCACTATCCCGACAGTGCCACAGCAACAAAACACGTTACGCCCACCCGGAGCGCGGCCACCGGCCGCTGCAACAGCCCCCGCGGAAGCCGGGGCCCCCCCGCACCCCCAGTTTGTCCCAGGTCACCACCCTGCGCCGCGGGGACCATTTAACAGCTGTCCGCACAGCCCCCGCGATGCTGCGCCGCAGTTCGCGGACAACTCCGGGCTCCAGCCTGCCCACCAAGTCCCAGGCGGAGGCACCGGGGAGCCGGACCCCGACTCCCCCCGCCGCCGAGCCCCCATACCTGGGCTCCCGGCCGCTGCCCACCTCCGCCCGCCGCCGGCTCCCGGGCCGCCCCGGCCGCGGCCCCGCGGGGCGCCGGGCTCGCCCCCCCGGTGATTGATGGCTCCGGGTGGCCAATGGCTCCGGCGCGGCCCCGTCCCGGCGTGTGCCGCAGCCCCCGCCCCGCGCCCCCTGCCCTGCCCCCCCGGCTTCCCACTCCGGGGGGGGCATTTCTGCAATTTCTGCGCGATACGTGCCACGGCGCACAAAGTTCACATCACCCCACCACACGCACAGAACCGAAATTATTTTTCCTGGGGGGAGGGAGGATGCTCGGAGCAGGGATGCAATAAACTCCACAGCGAGCCGCGGGGTGGGGGGGGGGATGCCCGCCGCTTTTTATTCCGGCAGTGCCAACCGCGCCGTCCCCCGCATCTCGCCCCCACCCCCGGAAGGTTTCCAAGTGCTTGAGGCCTCCAGGATCAGGGTTTCAAAGCGGGTTCTCCCGCCGGCGAAACGGAGAAGGGAAAACTCCGCCGGGGAACGGCAAAGCAAAGCGCTTTACCCTCCGTACTTTTGCGGTGTCACCCCCCCGCCTCCACCCCACCCCCGGGTCCCTCCGCTCCGGGAGCTCCGTCCCCGTTCCCCGGCGGCTGCTCGGCGCTGCGCCCGCCGGGGCTGCCGCTGGCCCCGGCAGCACAATGCTCCCCGGCCTACCCTCCCGGCCCCGCCGCGGCGCCCCCCGCCCCGACCCCGAGCCGGCACACCGCCCCCCGGCCACTTCCAGCGCTGCAAACCGCCCCCCGCCTCCACCCCGGCCGAGGAGCAGGGCGGCGGAGGGCAGCGGGGGCACGGCCTGGGGGAGGAGGGCAGAGCGGGCTGGCTCCGCGCCGCCGAAAAAGCCGCCTCGGCTGCGGGGAAGCGCCGCCGCAGCGACCCGACCCGACCCAGCGGGCTCGGGGCGGTCGCGCCCGGGGAGGCAGGGAGAGCAGGCGGCCGGTTTTATCCTCATTATTGTTTGCAGGAGGCTGGCCCCGGCGCCGCCGCCGGAGCTCCTGCCCGCACCCCCCCGCCCCGCTCTCGTCCATGACACGGCACCTCTAACCCGCCGCTTTGTGCGCCGCTGCCCCCCGCCGCGCCCCTCCCCCGGCACACACACACCGACCCGGGGCCGCTCACCTTCCCCGCGCCGGCTGCCGCTGCGGGCGGGTCGGGGATGCCTTCAGCGCGGGCAGCGGGGCTGCTCCATGGGGCTGCGGGGGCGCGGCCGGGGCAGAGCCTGCGCCCGACCCCGCGGCGGTGCCCGGCGGCCTGGGTGCGGGGCCGGGGCCGGGGCGGCGGCAAGGGCGGGCGCGGTGCAATGAGCGGGACTGCCACTGGGGTCAGGGAGCACGCACCAGGAAACACGGCGGCCACGGAGCGCTGTTCGCGCACACACACACACACACGCACAGCTCCTCCCGCTGCCTCGCACTTCACCCCCCCGGGCAGGGAGGGAGGGAGCGATCGCTGCTGCATTTCCCAAGTGCGGCACAGCCTCCCCCCGCCGAGCCGGTAGGAAGGGCCGGCAGGAGCAGCGGCTCTGCTGCCCAGCCGGGGTCAAGGGGGGTACCGGCTGCCACGGCCCCGGGGGAGCGGGGCGGGGAGCACCGGGAACCCGCCGGGACCCCCCCCCGCCGCCGCGGGGCAGCGCCCGGGTCGCAGCGCTTACACGCAGCCCGGCACCGCGCATCGCTGCTCGGCTCTTCCTCTGCCTAGATAAATAATAAATAAATAACAACAACATTAAAAAAAAAAAAAATCCTCGAAAGAGGTTTTCACATCTCCCGCACCTTTCATCATTAGGTATTAATGCGGTGCTCTGCTCCTGTAGATAAGCTAACCGCAGCAACCAGAAAAAAAACCATGAAGGAGCACTACCGTAGGGTCAGCCTTTGAGGCTGAACACCATCTTAGGGTAATTGGGGCTTTTCTATGGAGAAGTGGAATCGGGGAGGTTGTTGTTTGTCTTTTTTGCGGTGTTGTGGTGTGTTTTTTTTCTTTTCTTTCTTTTTTCCAAAATCCACAGCAATTGTGTCAACAGCCAGAACAGTAACAAAGTAAAGATTAGAGGTGTTTGTTCTTTTACTTTCAAGACTGCAAACGGAAGGAGGGACTTCCACAGTCATACACTTACAATGGGGAGGAAAAAAAAAAAAAAAGAAAAGGAAAAAATTCTAAATAATTTCCAGTAATCGAGCTGACAGAAAATAAAAGCTTCTGACAGGCCTCTAAGAATAAGTAGTGTCCTACATATTTTAAATAAGTAATTTTGACTCTGGCCAACCTTCAGATATGCGTGGCAACTAGGCAGGTTTCTCTTTGTTGTTGAAAACAATGAGAAGGGTCCACAGTATTGCCAGACAGAAATCCACCAGGAGACATGCACTAGGATGGATTGTCCCGTTTAGAAGCTTGGCGAATAATAAATAAATTTTAAAAAACCTGAAAAAAGACTAAACGGTGTAAGTTTTTTCCAAATTCAATATTAGACCTTTCAGTCTGATTTTTTTACTATTGTAATTCTCCCTTTTAATAGAAGTGCTGCGAACCACCAAAAGAAGATTCCTGTTTCAGACAAAATGGCCCACAGATGAGTCGTCCTCCACACTAAATCAAAGCAACATTTCCGGGGAATCTTTGCCTGGAATGGAGTCTGAGGCCATAGTTCCACAAATATTTTTAGCTGACTTACTCTGACGCTGCTGTAAAATAAGCAATCCAGCATTCAGCCCACTTACCCCACTTCTGTCCCTGGATAGTCCTGGTGTGAGAACAGGGAACCCCACCTGGGAAACCAATCCGGTTTGCAGCAGGGAAAAGCAGTTTGTTCTGGTGTGGGTCAGTCTCCCCATCCGATCCGCTCCATAACTCCACAAAGGCTCCTGCTGGAATGAGACAGGGAGCGGGATGAGCAACTGGGGACACAAAGAGGACAGGAGAGCTTCATTGGTACCGCTGCCAGCTTAAATATAAACATATGGGGGGTGAAGAGAGGGTTTTATCCTGATCCTGCTGCATCCCTTCTCTGCAGCTGCAGCAGAAGGACTTTTCCTGTATTTGCGTCCTCATACCACATCTGGAGACCCCAGCACTGCGAAAATGAGCTTTAGCACAGGGGGAGAGACAGGTTAGGAGCCTGGGTAGGTGACTGGGAATTAGAAAGCTCAAAGACCTTTTTTCTCATTCCTTGTATCGTGACAGACAAATCAGACATGGCCCCAGTGTCTCAGTGTCCTAGTACCAAAATAAGCATTTACCTAATTCACCATTCCCCATAAAAAGCAAGGTATGTGGCCTGAAAGCTGATGGTATGTGGGTTTTGCTCACATGAATCCAGAGTGGGACCTGATTCTAAGGCCACATCTTTTTCACAACACGTGTTCAGCAACAACACAAAGCTGTAATACAGTCACTGGGAGCATGGTTTTTAATGTATGACTTGAAAACTCTGAAGCATTTTCTGTCAAGAGCACATAACAAAACTCTTACTTTTAACAAACTACTTGTTTTCTGTTTCCCCAAGAACTATATGCTTTCCAAAGATGTACTTCTAGAAACTAGAGCTCTAGACGTACTCCTAGAAACATGTTGGCCCTGAGGTTGCTAAAAAAAGGAAAAAAAAACACCATTTTTCTGAAATTGATTAAAGGGTTTTCTGAGGAAAAGAGTTTCATTTTCTTGCCTTTCTTCTCTAATTCACAAGAGCAGCGTCAAAATGCAAGCCTGTAAGTTCAGAAAATGTCTTTATTTTGGCTGGAACATGTATTTACTAATACACACTTGATGAGAGGATCTCGGAGAAAAAATTGAAAACTTAAAAAGTAAACAAACTGTTTACTGTGTTGCAGGACTGCTTTTTCTAGTTGGGTGAAATTCAGGCCAGTGAATAAGCAGCTTTTCTTTACCTTAATATTTCCTATTCATAATATTAAAAGTGTATGTTATACATGAAACCTTAGTCATGTTCAGAGTTTGCTCTGGATTTTGGTTTTTTTCACTTTTAGAAACCCAAAGTGAGTATCATCTAATGTACAGATGCAGCAGATGCATGTCAGAAATTATAAAACATTACAATATCACGAAAAGCATACAGATTCTTCAAAATCTATTATGTCATCTCTAATACACTTCATAGGTACCACTGTCTCCAGTTTTTGCCAAGCACAAGAAAGAGCTCACAACTTTTCAGACACACGTAGGGTAGTCCAGAGTGAACCACGGATGCCCATCTTCCTTTGCTCTTTGCTTTGGGAAACATCTTCCCTAAGTATTTGTGGAGCAACACAAGAAAGGTATAATTTAAAATCCACCTCTGAGGACTCGTTCCTTAAATAATAAGATTTTTTGAGTGACCTTTTACATAGAAAGGAATTTAAAAAAAAAAATAAAGAAAAAAATAAACCACAACATTCAAACTGTCTATTATGACATTGGTCTGTGGTTACTGTACTGTCCTGACACAGGTCCTACCTGGTCAGGAGGTACTACATCATGTAGTGGATTCCTGTGCTCCACAATTTGCTGCATGTTGATGGTTGAGGGCACTCTCAGAATAAGCTGTCTCAAGAATATTCCATTGTCTTGACTGAAGGAGGGAAGACACAGTTACAAGGCCATGTCTCACTGAATAAAATTATCAACAATGCTTCTTCAAGGGTGTTTCCACAACTCCTCCACTCCTCTGCTACTTACTTCTGCTCCCATACTTCAGGGGTACAAACCGCACACAAAGAACAAATTCGGTCTTTAAAAAAGCCTCCTTCCAAAAAGGCAAAAGGGGTTTAAAGGCCGATCGCTTCCCTGGTCTGGTCCACAGCGCCGTCTCTTGAGAGCTCACGCTGGCACCATCCAGCGTGCCGGAGTCCGCAGTGCAGGACCGAGACCCGCACAGGACATGCTACACTTGCAGAAGAAGTTGGGCCAGTGTGTTTTATCTTTTAGTTTGGACACAGCATCAAGGGGGTTTTGCTTGTTTTAATACATGTATTTCCTGGATTTTTAGCCATTTTGAGATCAGAGTGCTGAGGTTTCTCTTCCGTATTGCACAAAGAAGCCAATTTCATCCTGCAGAGACTGGGGCACGGTGGTGCGCTAGTAAGTTACCTACAGTGCTAGACAATGTATATTTTGAAGTGTTAACATTTTAAGAAAGTAGAGTTTGATCCGGTGGATATCCACTGGTAGTAATCCACCCTGAAAGTCACCAGACTCTCCAGATTTCAAACAGACCACTGTGATTCTGCCAAAAACTCTATCTTACCAGGCTTATTGCTCTCATTAAAGTAGAAATTCTGCAGCAACTGTGGAACAGAAGGCAACCGGACAACCAGAGAAAACTGTTAGTTTAGGCTTCATGCCTCACTGAGCAGATACTACACTCCAAATTTGCAGAATATAGTTGAATAGATTAAAACTATCCCATAAGTCACAGTGCCTTTGCTGGCCAACAACATGAAAAAAACCAGAAAAACATAGTATTAGATATAAAAACAAACCAAGAAAAAAACAGGATTCAAATTTTGAAGACACTGGGGTTTTTTTTAGCTCTTAAAGCTTCTTTCCCTTAAGAAAATCACAGACTGGAACTAGCAGCTAATTAAGTCCTAAAAACTGACTTTAAAAAAAAAATGCCTCTTGGCTTTTGTTTTTTGTAAGCTCTACCGTTACGAATTTTTAATCTGACTTTTTTTCTCGTAAATATGGGCCCATACACTAACCTGGTTTGACACTCTGGCAAACCCTACATCTTCAGGAAGAATCCATGGCCTCTCCATAGAAGCTTCTCAAAAGCAAGTGAAACTCCAGTCTTCTGCCAGCATCTGCGGACAGAGGAGGACGTCATTATAATGCTGATGGAGCATCAGACTACCAAAGGAAATATCACTAGTTGTCCTCTGGGCCTTCTTTTTATATTTGTTGGACCAGAGCATTGTCACAGGATAGTGGTTTTCTGCTTCCATGCCCCTATTCAATTAAATTAAATATTTGATTGGAACTTTCCCACTTGCTCTCTGTAGAAATAAAAAGGGATGCAAAAAGCTGCAGTTGTATCATTTGCCCTTCTAAAAACTCCCAGTGTAACTGCTCATCAAGGTACCTAGAGAACCAACCATTCCTATTAATTTTTTTTGGTTTTGAGCATCCCACCAAACATTTTTTTTTTCAAAGTTGAGAATGATGTATTAGGTGATTTATTCCTTCATATTAGAGCAGGCAGTGACTTCAGTTTTGTATGTACATAATGATGCAGGTCTTGTTTGATGCACAGCAGTTATTGCAAATACATTAGTGCAGGAACCCCCAGATACTGAAGGCCCAGGGCACAAAAGGTTTTTGGTGGTCACCATCCGGTCAATGAGCTGTGGCAGGGAATATAGAACTGTGGAAGTAATGTCAGGTGCTCAAACATCCTATTTATTGCGTATCAATTTACCCGTTCAGGAGAAGGTGGATACTTTTTTCCCCAAGTGATCATTTTATCAAAGTGGTCTACAGTGCATTGAATCAAAGCCAACGCATGAGAAAATCTTCAGTTTTATTCAGCTGCAGCTCAGACGCTCAAAGCTCATTGTACCAAATAATCCCAAAACTTCAAGTTCTGTCAGGAAACAGGCATTTAATACTACAGTAGAGAGTATTACAAACCTCTCTTCTCCTTGACCTTTAACTTATCCAACAACTCCCTTCCCTCTTCATCACATAGATTATCTCATCCTGTGGCAGACTCTGTCCACGCCACATTTCTGTTCCTGGACGTAAAATGAACTGTGTCCCCCTGAGTTTTGAGAAGTCACGGTGATATCAGACCATTTCCCGTCTATGCTCTCCCTCTACCCATGTCCTTCTGACCTCGGCAAGAAGGTTCTGTGAAGTGGGTTTATATCGCATTGAGTGCATTCTGCAAATGGCAGATTCCACAAACAGGAATTTCTGCACAGGGAGAAAAATTCTCTCTATTTTTGAGACAAGGTCTCTATTGCACAGAAAGTTACGTATGAAATACTCAACATCAGCCAAAATTCCACATGAAAAGCAAATTGCAAAACTGAAACAGACCTTAGCTCACAGTGCAAGTAAAGCAATTTACATGGCGGTGCAGAAGAGAGAATATTCCTCCTATGCTAGCTGGAAGATTTTTTTTGAAGGCTACAGATTTAACAGCAAATTCATCTGATGATGATGACTGTTGTCAACAGTTACTCAGAGTTAACCTCTTTACATCTAAACAAATAGGCACCAGAGCTTCACTTCATGCCTTGCATAATTAACTTTACACTTTTGACAGACATAAGAACCATGGTCTCCGGCTCGTCTACGCCCAGTCCCAAATTACCTTTGGGTCAGGAGTGTGCTCCCTTTACAGAAAATTGTAGGGAATTGCAAGGTGAACATAATGAAAAGCCTTTAAAAGGGTCAGGCATTCCAACATGGCGATCTTTCCAATTTGGGCATGAAGTTAAGAAGAAGACTCCCTAAAGAAAGGAAAAGGCTTTCACGGTCATTCTCAGGAGACCTGTCACTTTGAATGTTCCCAGTGACACTGCTGATCCGAACGTACATGTAAACCTAGAGCCTGAAGCCAAAACCTTTATTATGTGTTAACTATCATAATTATCAAACTCTGTTGTACAGAAAATATAGTTCAGGATGCTTATGAATCCTATCATTCTGTGGCGAAAGAGCAAAGCTTCAATTCACATGCAGTGCTCTCTACTGTAAGATAGGCTTCTGGAGAGAAATGGATGAGATCTTATGGTATAATCTCTCGATAATGTTAATTTTTATCCCTTGGTTTGACGTTTTGAAATCAATATTCCATTGCAGTTATTGTCTAGACTTTTAATGCATCCAGGCTGAAAACACTTGCTAAGGAGTGAAGGATTCTACACTCTTTGTCTCAGACACCCTAGGAAAAAATCCTGTATTACAGTTATTGTCTAGCATTTGAGTTCAGTGTTGGCAAACTGGTCCTTGCATGTCTTTGAGGCATATGGAAATTGATGATGAAAGCGTCTAGTATAACTGGAAGTATAATTTGATGAAAACTGAAGCAGTGAACTGTGAGAAACTGCTAAATCAGTGTCATCAAACTCTGCTTGAAAAATAATGAAACAGAAATACTACTAGGACATGAGAAATGCAGGGCGAGGACTGTGAAACCAGAGAGTAAATACAAAAAATAAGGAAACACACAAGATATTATTTTAATCACTATTTTTGAAACACATGCCCAACATACAATACAACATTGCTGTCCAAATTGGCTTTATGGAGACAGTGACATCATGTCTCCTTCAAATTGTTCAAGCCCAAATCTTGGCACGAGCTCTCCCAATAGAATACCACGTTTGGCCCTGGCACTCACGCCTGTCTACCCGTGACCATGTGCAGAATAAGAACAGCACCGTGGCCAATGCAAATCCTAGTTAGAGCTCAGGTCCCCCGGGGCAACAGAAAAAGACCCAAATAGAAAACATATTACGGTTTTAAAGCAATAATATTGCTGAGGAAAATAAAACAAATATAACCTCAGAAGCAAGATGGCACTTATTGCCTAAAAGTTAACAATTCCTGAAGACGTAAAAGTACTCTATAAATAAGACCTGAAGATGGCAGTGAAAAGATCCTGATATTGCTTTATTCATACATTTTGAATGAAAACAAAACAAACTCACATAGAGATCTGAGAGCAAGAGGACAAAGGAAGAAGATATTGTATGTTTTAAGGATTTGCCTACATCAGTAAACACACTCAAATTACTCAAAAAAAACCCCCATTAATGATTCTACTCAGTTATACTCCTGTTTTGAGATAGCAACATGTGTATATAAGGGATATAAGCTTGCATAATCAAAGACTTGCCAGAAAATTTGTACTAAAAGATCACAGGGAGACTGAGACAGCTGGAAAAATTGGAGCAGGGGCTCCAATTTTCATGCCAGTGTTACACCTAATGCAAAGGGAATGCAGATGATGGATTGCAAGCTATATGTTATTCCTCCTGCCACTTAGCTGTGTGTTTGTAGAACTGAGCAAGAACTGGGAAGTAACAAAAAAACCCCCAGAAAACAGAAAAAGCCAACCAACCAACCAACAGCAAACTCAAAAAGACCCAGAAATGATAGGAAGTGTGCTATTGTAATTGAAAATGTTTATGTCCGGATATTTATTACAGTCACATCAATATTTTCACGTACAACAGGCAATCAAGATCAAGCAGTGGATACTAAGCATTAATTTCTTTAAAGTGTAGTCGGATTTGAAAATTTAACCACTATACCCACAATCTCAGCATGGCGTGCACGTAGCAGAAACCGTTAAACGGAAAATATCTATAAACAAACATCTCTTGAAGGTCCGGTCTAATGCTTTAAAAGAATGATAATGAGACGTTTCTGCACACAGAATTATCCAGATTAATTATCAATAAGCCTAATTAGAAAGTTGTGCTAACAAATATCTAGAAGACTTCTTTCTATTAGGGAATATACAGATAGGAGGCTTAGTAGAAAAAGGGTAAGTGGAATCTTGAGAGGATTTTCTGATAATACATTCAAGTTTCTAAACTAATCTAGCCATGATTTCCATGGGTTTTGGTATCATCTTTTCCCGTGAGGTGATTTCAAAGCCTATGTGTTAAAAAGTCATTTTCTCTGTTTGTTACTCTGAACCTAAACTATGCACTTGAGGGCTTTTCTTTTATCAGTGTTTCCCTGCCCCCCTCAGACCTCCTGACCACAATTCCGTCTTTTGTGATGTTATTACAAACTCAAAACCGTGATCTTATTGTAAAAAAAAAACCAAAACAAAACACCTTCGAAAAGGAAATCAGTTTGTGAATCTCAGTTCGAATTTAACCAGGGTACCTTCCAGGTACACAGGGCTCCCGTGGATTCCTGTTGTGCTTCAGGTTCGCACACGGCGCAGCATTTGGCAGGAGCAGAGAGAAGCAGAGTCACAGTGTCTGTTTGCGGCACCCTCATTGTCACGGCGACCCGTCCATTGAGATGTCTCACCTCTGGAAAAGTGAAGTGAAAAGGGGGAAAAAAAATAAAAATACAAAAATGGCAACGCAAAAGACAAAGGAAAAAGTAGGAGTTCAGATTCCCAACTTCCCACAAGCCCAGTGGCATATCCAGTGTGGGGCCAAGCCTACAAAGCTTAAAGCTTCTAAAACAAATCCAGACACAAAGCTCCTCCAGATTAGCCGATGTCTCTACCCAGATGCAAGGCAAACTAACAGTTTGACAATGACTCACACTTAGAACATGCTGTTAACCTTATGAAGGTCAAAATCTAGACTAAACCTGGACAAATGTATATTTAAGCTTCTGCCCAAGCTTCAGACTAAAGGCCACACTTTATGTTGTTGGGTCAGAGAGCAGAAACTACAGAATCACCTTCATCCCACTGAAATCCTTGGCTTCACTTCTAGCTAAATTGATAAAATTGAAAAGAACAGATGTTCTGCTCTGCCTCGAGATCAGATCCATATATCTGAGATGAGACATTAGCTGTTGATATAATAGCTTTTTTGCCTTTTTTTTTTTTAAGTATACATGATTTTTAGCCGGCTATTTCATTTGCAAGAACTATTAAACCATACCATTTCATCCATTGCTGTTTATTTCTTTCTATTCTTTCAAGTTTAGCCTATCATAAAGCACTCTGTAAGCTTAAAAAGAAAATTTCTCCATATCTGGGGGTCTCTATTAAAATGAATAGTCTGAGCCAACTCACAGTAAAGGAAGAGATCACAGCTGTCAGTCCACACTTAGTACTTTCAGTTCAGAATCTGACTATGCACACTCGTGTTACTTTGAATCATTCACTTATCTTCTGATCGATTTTCATCAGCGGGCTCTTTTGCACGTATTTGTTGCATCACAACACTACAGTTACCTATGTTCAATACAGTCAAATTAACTAAGCAAAAATCAATGATTAAAGCCCACAAGCCACGAGATTGCCATAGTCTGCAAGCTGCTTATTTTTTTTTTTTAATACTTTGTTCTTGTTACACTGTTGTAAGAATCCCTATGCTGTTGTTCTGTATTCATATTAGAATGTGTGTACATACAGCATGTGTGCTTATAGAAAACTGTGGCATTGCTGCTGAACGAGCTCTGGTCTCCCAGAGATCAGGGAGACCTGAATGTTGTACCCACAGGGAGCTCCAGCTGACTTTATAGATATGTATATACATATGTCTATATATCTTGGATAACAGGTGTTGGGGCCTGTGATAGAAGAGAACTCCAAGGTTTTGGACTCTGGTTCTGAACATGTTGTAATCTAAAATTTATTTCTTTGTATGATTCATAGGATTTTAGAAATCTGGGTTTAAAAATTGAAACAACAGGAAAATATGCTCCTAAACTGTCCAAGAACTGATTGAATAGCCACTGTCTTAAAATACCTCTGGCCATACCAATACTGATTTATTACTATTGTTTTGTACTTCCCTAAGAGGAATGACAGGGTGAGACTCATCAAATATTTCATCTGACTTATGAAATGGCAACATTTTGTAATGACAAACTGCAGTTACAGAATAAGAGGAGTTGTAAGGGCTCAAAAGATAACGCCAGCTATCGTAGGTACACGGTCTATAAGCTAAAATTTCTCTTTTAAAGGCAGGGCCGAAGCACACAGGCTTCTGGAAGAGCCCAAGGCTCCGTTCAGGCCCAGCACAATCACAATTTTGCAGTTCTCCTCCGCAGGACTGGAGCGGGGCTTTGAGAAAGATGAATTTATGTCATGCCTAGCGCCTAAAAAGCATCCCTCCCAGCATCGCCATCATCCCATCACAAAACCGAGCTTGATCTTAGATTTCTTTCCTCCTACCAAGTCCCACTGTTTTCAGAGACAATGTTGGATTTGCAAGGAATGTAGGATCGGTTTCCTTTCAGATACTAACTAAATATTTAAAAGCCAGTCTTGCTCCTACTGAAAGAAGTATGAGTTTTATCTCATTAGTTTAAACAGAAGTGAGATGAAGTTGCAGATTGGAAACTTGCACCTATTAGACCTCATTTATTTATTTAGCTTGGAATTTTATGTGCAAAAAGGTCACTTTGAAAGCAAACCCAAATGTAATGTACTTGTAATTTAAGACTCCCTAACACTGACAGACCAGAGGAAAGGTGCCACTCTGGAACAGAGGATGTTGATAATGGTGTCATCTAGGCCACACCAATCTACACAGATTCTCTTTTAAACAGTAGCTGGTGCTAAATCTGGAGTTCTTATTCGTGAGTTAAAGACAGACTCCACCAGCACTGACTGATTTACGTTGCCCACTCTAGAGTCCATGCAACTTCAGGAATTTTTTTTGTTAAACTCCTCTTCAGACTCATGATGAATGCCTCATCCAACAGATACCAAGGGAATCCCAGCCAGCAGTCCACCTGTACAAAGCCTCCTTTTCTGACACCAGGATTTGCATTTTCTGTTTTGAGAACAAGACAATTGTGAAGTAGTGGACCTAGACATGTTTTATTAACAAAACTCTCCACATCCAATAACTCACTTGTCACCATTTAAATTTTGTCTCTCATAGCATCTGTTTGGTACAGAAGGACAATACATGCTACATTTAAAATATCTACACTAAAAATGAATATTAGAAAATCCTATATTATATTTTACCTGTCAGAGGTCATCGGAAGCTGTATTTCAAGAAAACTGAAGGCGTTAGATGTAGTTTGCCCAGTAGATTAATACTGAGCTGTGAACTTTCATCTTCTGCAGCAAGATTTCCATCCAACTGACATAGAACTGACATGCAGTAACACTTACAACTAGGGGGATCCAATTTAGACGGAGTTCAAATGGTTTCAAGCTACTCATAGGTCACAGAGGCAAAGTATGCATAAGAGAGCTGGCTTTAATCACAGGGTTTTCAGTAATGTCACACCAGAACTGATAGGCCACATTGAAAATGAACTGGGTGTTAGGCTTGAGAATTAAATTACAAAATATATGTAAATATTCTGAATATATTCCTTAGGACATTTTCACAAGCCCAAACCAGGTTTTTTGGGGGTTTTTTTGTGGGTTGTTTTGTTTTGTTTGTTTGTTTTGGTTTTTGTTTTTTTCAGAAGAATAGAAAAATATACAGAAATTTGCACAAGCATAAGAAAAGTTCTTTCCCATGTGGCATCATATCTGTGATGTCTATCGCTGCAAGCTTTGGGGGAAAAAATGTAATCCAAACCAAAACCAAAACAGCTCTATTGTGGGTGACAGTTTGGAAATAATCTGAAAAAAAGACTCAACATTTTCTCCATAATGGAGTATTAGGACATAGGAAAATTGAGAGGGACAGGAAGGATTACAGTGAGAGAGAGGATTTAGGAAATGCCAATTTTAATGCAGTTATCAAATGCTGACCTACTTGTGGAACAGGCAGGTGGAATCTCCATTTAACATTTCATAGTAAAGAACAATGTGAAAATGAGAGGGCTCATTGAAAGACAGGTTGTCGAAAGACAACGTGTTATTCTCTTGAGACTTTTAAAGCCTATATTCCACCCAGAAACCCCCGAATCTGTCAGGTGTTCTTATTTCAAGTCTCCCCGATCAGTTTGGTTGTATCCAAATCAGACCTGTGCCCTCCTTTTCATGTCGACAGGCTGTGAGCTTTGTCTCCACGCCAGCGGGGATGCCAGGGAGTAAACTGGGAAGCAGCTCAGTAACACAATGGAAAGCATCACACCTTTTGTACAGTCATTCCTCCTGGTTTGTGCTCTGTTCAAGAACTGCTTCTCAGCAGAAATAAAAAAGCAACTAGTGCACAAAGCCGAGCAGAAAAGGCGTGCTGAGTTTCTGCAGATTTTCCCTGAGTTTTGTTATGAAAAGGACTGAAAATCCTTACTGCTGTGCCAGTCTGCAATATCCTCTCTGCAAAATTTCAAGTCAACGCCACGAAGAGAAGGGGGAACTCGAGGAAATCTGTCACTAGAAACATGGTGCTGGATCTCATGTCATATTACGGCAAGTGTGTCTGGGCTCAGATCAGCAAAGCCAAAGCGAGGAACCTGGCAGAGAGGGATCCAGGGTTTTCTTACTGAATACGCACCCAGAGGAAGCATTGCAACCGAAAAAATTACAACTTCATAACCTATTACTTTTATTGCATCCTGCGCTGATGATTTAAAATGTATAAGCAGGAAAGAAAAACTGAGGAACTTAAAACCAGTGTTTTCTTAAACAGGATAAAATAGAGCTTGTTGGGCTCCTTACTATTAGAAACCAGATTGTTTCCAGTACCTGGCTTGCTCCTTTACTTCTAGTTCGGGTAGCTCTCTACAGAACTCTGAGATGTGTAACACAAGCATAATCTTAAACACTGGACTAGCTAAAGTGTCCTCATCTAGGTTAGTAAAATAAATATTTAAATTTTTTCCCTAAACTAGGAGGCTTTTAAAGACTGGTCCATCACTGCTCTCTAAGTCCATATCCATTTTTCTTCCTTGTACTGAATGAACAAGTGGTTTGTCACAGTCAGAAAATCATTCATCTTATGAAGTTGTGTCTTTCATTTGTTGCTCTCTTTCACTGGCCAGACTAGAATCACAAAGTTAGATGCACTATTCCTCAATTCTAATTACACCACACAGGTCAATTTCTTACACGTTCTCAACTTTGTAGGAAAAATAGCTGTACTGCATGAATAGTCCACAGCAGCCAAATATTAAGAGATTCTTTCTTTTCTTCCAGCCTGCCAGGTCATATAATTATTGAATTATGGAAGAGTCATTTTTCTTCCTTGTCATTGGCACCTTGTCTTAACAAAATAAGATTCTAAAATAACAAGAACTAGCACATGTCCAATCACTCTGAATCCTCCACATAACCCATTCAGCCCTTCGTATATTAGCCCTGAAGCCTTTGCTTATCTGTGTTTTCATTTCCACCTGTAATTGCACAATACTAAGCAGGTGGATTTAAGAGCACAGGGACTGCACCTAAACAGAAGTGCAGCACACTCCTGTAATTAAAACATTTTACAATTGAGATGCAGCTTTCCTTCTTCATTTCTGCTGGAAAACCATACTATGCTGCTTTTTGCCTTTTAACACATCCTAATCACTCATGGCATTTAAAATTGAGTTAAATATTTTTCTTAACACAGCTGTATATGTTTTATTTCATACTTTTGCCAAGATTCCTCATACACTCTTCCAACTATTCCAGTCTTCCTTTCATGTTTTTAATTTTCAGTTTCCATGGTTCCATAAAACATAAGTTGCTGAATGATTCTAAGCTCGTGGCTGGAAGTACCTCTTTATTCCACCCTATAGCTACATAGAACCTTGGACAGACTTTGCCACCCATCTTTTTGGGCTTCTTTTCAGAAGCCGGCCATTAGAGTCTAGCCCCAGGCCTCCTCCTTGCTTCCCTCAAGCACTTCATCATTAAAGCACTACCCAAGGTTCTCTTATCTTCTTCCACCAAAACTGAGTTTTATTAGCGCTTTCCTTAGAAATGCAAAACCCTCACAGCAACTGGAGAATTTAGTAGATGAATGTGTCTTCCTACCAGAGAACGGTTGGTGCATATGAGCTTTTCATCCTTGTTGAAGGACTGTATTTATTTTTACGTAGTGAAATAGAGAAAAATAATATATTGTCGGGATCCATCCCAGATCAATTGAATATGAAATGGGAAACATGTTTCGTTGTACTCTTGAAATCCTTGCTAGCAGAATGTGGCAACGAACGGGGGTTCCTTCAATCTGCCGCTAAGTGACTCCATCCTGTCCTGCTTGTTAATGATCTGGCTTCAGTTATTCATCTCTCTTACCAGTGCAACACATCTGGCACCAAGGCTTGCGTGCTAAAGAAAATCCAATTAGTGCAGAACGCTTCAGTACATCCCCTCGACAATGCAAACTATCCTGTTTTCATCATCATATCCTCTACGCTTTACACTGGAAAGCCTGTGAATCCTAAAGCTTTGCAATGACCTACTCCTCCAGCAGAACAGATTCTTAAGCAAGAAGGTCAGGCTCATCTGGAAGGGAGCGAGCACTTCTGTGAAGGCTGACCTAAACTCTGGAATGAACTGCCTTTGAAAAAAAGGATCATCTCAAATCTTCCCCACCATCTGCTCCAACTTCAAGGCACATTGTAGGAACTTGCTATAAATTTAACATTAAAAAGGAATCCCCATGCGTATTTAAAACAAACAGAAAGGGAAAAATAATAATAATTAAAAAAACCTACCAAAAAAGAAAACAGGACAGATTATGCCACTGGAGATCTTTAAAAAATAAAACATCCCCCCTGCCAACTGCTACTGAATAGGTGCTAGAACATGGACATAAGATAGAGAGTTTCTAGCCCTTCTGAAAGACTGCTTTGAGTGCCATTTAGGGAATCAAGCACAGCATAGAGAAGTATTTTTGCTGTAGAAATAAAGGTGACAGAATGGAAACAACTCTGCCTGAGCATTGCTTACAGGTTTCTCCCCACGCTGCTTTTCATTGATTGTCTTCCCAGGCTCTACTCAGAACTTACACTTCCCTTCAATGAATTCCCCAACTTGTGTCATCTGAAAAAGACTCGTACCATTAAGAATAATGTTTTCCTCGTTGAATTAAAAATAATACACAATACCTATTCCCACTAAACTGATGCTGGAGAGTGACGCTACATAGGGCTTGAGAAGTTTCATGTTTTTCAAATGATCAGCACCAAAATCTCTATGTAAAAATAAAGTAGTGACAATTATAACAGTTATATTTTATATATATATATATATATATATATAACAGTGACAATTATAACTATTGCCTCCATATGGTTGCAGGCCACCTATAAAAGAATCAGCAGACGATGTTTATTTTATTTCTAAATATGAATGTGAACAATCAACAGATAAATCATATTTCAACAGCTTCCAAACTGTTCAGGTATCCCATGAGATGCATATCCAAAAACGTCCTTAACCGTCTCCATTTCTGGAACAATAGAATATGTGGATCTGAACATTCTGGTTAGTTGGCTCATAGTGAACAAAGTGTGGATCGCCTGGGAAATGATGGGAACTATAAGGGTTAACTTCTGGGCTACCTCCAAACACATTTGTGTTCTTTTGCAATAACACACCAAATTTAATGACCATCAGATAATGGTTGCACGATCAGAGATTTGGAAAACCTAGATGCATTCAATTGCTTTCTCTGATTAGGTCTCTACTTATTTGGCATTACCAGAGACATCTCAACCCCTAAATAATTAACCTACAACCAATATGTATGAAATTGCCTCACTAAGCTCACTATCCAGGACTGTTTGCAGTTAAATTAGTAGAATAAATAATTTACACCAAAAAAGTGTGCACAAGATAGTGCCAATAAACCTGGGGGAACTTGTTCATTATTTGCAAGAAAATTGGATGAAACACAATTCCCCAAGTACAAGCCATTCTGTAGAGTAAAAGGTGTATTAGTATTATTGCAGCATGTAGGGAACAAATGAAGTCTCATGACTGCTCTCTTCAGAGTGTGCTCTCTTCATTAGCCTTTTCTCCACAGCTATAAATACATGCAATATACTGTACATATGACAACATAGGAGACTGAATGTTTGCATATGAAGCGTGTTTCTTATAGGAAAAAAAAGTCACAAAAGTATTGCAGGTGATTACTGAATAAGCAAGGAACTAAAAGAATAATATTTAACACTGAAATGGCAGCTCTGTATCATTTGGAAAATCCACGAATCACCTTTTCCAGTGGCAAAGGTTACTATTCCTAACTCTAAATGCTCAAGAAAATTGCTCTGTAAATTTGTAATTCACAGGATTTTTATCATTTTAAGATAATTTCAAAATGAACTGTTGATGGAATTTATTTCTTGAGAAGTTCTGCTCAGTTAGTCATATAGCACTTGCTCCAATATGCAATGAATCGGTGTCTTTGCGCTAATGTCACTGGGAGCTGAAACAGGCCCTGCCAGGGAAGAAAAATACTGACTCTCGTTAAAACTTCAGAAATAATTTAAAAATGGTTATTCTAAAGGCACATTCAGAATTCCCAGCTAAAATGTCACATCTAGAAATGAATAAATAAAATTCACCGAAAACAATTTGGCACAGAAACTAGTGCTGAGGCCAAAACGGCATTTATGACTTTGGCGCAGGCCCATCTCCCATTAGGTTCCTGAAAACCGCAAGCTCCTCTTCTCAAATTGTTTGTAGCGCTCGAAGGTCCGGCTTTCCCTGCACAGCAAAGTACGAGGGAGAGAATCCCTCTGTCCACTTTGGCTTGAAGTTTTGTTACAGCAGCACCATGTCCTTGCCCGCCCCGGGTTACACGAGCCCTGAATTGATGCCCTGACCTAAAGAACCAGCTCTGAGCCCTGGCTGATCTTCAAGCTGTGTTTTTCCTACAAAGAGAGATGGTCACCAGCCTCGTGTTCCTGCTGCAGCCCAGGGATGGAGCCACAAACGCATTTCCCACCTCCCTGGCTGGATTCAGCCTCTCCTCTAAGTCTGAATTCAATGCTAGTCCTCAGCTTGATTTGTGGTGGTTTGTTGTTTTTTATTATTTGATAGCAAGTATCCTGGGACACGTTTCCTGACCTCGCTCTGTATTCATGCTGAAAGCACAACAATCTTTTTTATAAAAAAATAAACATTTCTCCCTAGATTATGAATCATGTAGTTGCATGACCTGGGTCTCAATGCTTCCTGCAATCTATCTTATTTAATACTGAAAGAAATAATAGATATGAATGCCAGCTTACCTGTTCTTCTAGAAAACAATCCTGGGGATACCAATTTCACTCACTTCAGTCATCTTTATCCCAAAAGAACAACAACAACAGATTGGTCCTGTGGAGCAAAAGGTGTCCCAGTGTCATTGTTGCATGCAAAGATCAGATACGCACCTGGTTTGTTCTGTCTGTGAAGACAGCTTTATCCAAATAAAGCATAGTGCATTTTATCATTCTGTAATGGAAAAGACCTGTCACTCTTTGAATATCATCATATGGTCGGTGGCCAGCAGATAATGGACTGTTAAGTGTCAAGGTGACTGGCTTTGAATGTGCACAAAACTAAAAATTATAGACCTGTCATTCTATAGGCAGGCCACAATTAGCTGTCTATGCAACTTCAAATTTCCATTTTGCCAGCTGAATAATCAATTGGCTAGAGTTTCTCAATATAGATGCATTTTTGGGCTCTTTGCAGTCAGGATTTTATCTTTTTTTCATAAGGTTTTTCAAATAACTGTGCAGTGCACTTAAGCAGATGGGGTTAGGAGTGAACTGCACAGTTATCTCCTCTCTAAACATATACACAAATGCATTCACCAATATTTTACAATCAACACCTTTTACATTACTTTCCTCTAGCTATGCTTTACTTTATAGTGTTTCTGCCAGGGATGTGGTGCTAAGGAACACAAGCCACACAAAATTCACAGCTTCAGACTTCACAGCTGGGGTTTTTTTTCTATTAACAGCAAAATATTATTTTTCTACATTTTGCTATCTGTCCACCCTGATATGAGTTAATAATACAACACGACTTAGAAATAAAATGTTTTCAATGGTCAACTTCAAAAAGGGAAAGCATTGTCTTTTTAGATAATTTTTTCTCTATCGCTTACTAACAAAATTTTAAGGTGATTGGGGCAGAGACCTGATTTTATGCTACTAAAATAGCAGAGACAAATACAGTGATATATCAATAATGACTCTTACACATCGCTTTGAAAGTAGACAAGCAATGCAATAAAAAAAGTTCAGAATCCTATGGCATATATTAAGGTATGTACTGTAGCCCTTTTCATCCTGGACAAGTAGCAATCATTTGCTGTCTTACAGGCTGTCTGCATTTGAGAAAGAAATTGCTTAAAATTGTGCCTGAATGTGAGAATAGGTTTACAAAAGGGGGAGCTAGGTAAATTCTGGGTTTATGAACAACATAATATCAGGACAAGTGCTGCCTCAGTGTCTTTTTGATCTGAAAAAGTCCTTCAAAGATATATTACTACATTTTTTTAAAAATTATTTTTTTAGGTCAGCCTGATTCATAGCACGATGGGCAGAATTCCTCCCACCTAATGTGGAAATACTACACAAAGGTTCTGGCCAAAGCCACTGGGAATAACAGAAAGACACCAGGGACCATCACTGAATCAGGCTGCAATATGTAGCCTTCCATTTTTCTAGTACTTCCTATATTGATAAAGCCTCTGCACGCAGTCCTGGGGGGTGCACGGTGATACTTTGGTGATCTAAAGGGGGCTGTTGGTCATTGAAGTCTGTCATTATTTGGCATGTGGGCTTTCGTGATGAGTGGCGCCAGTGAAAAGGCTTGAGGAGCTCCTGGGCTTCCCTCATAGACCCATGCTCATTGCCTTTTCCTCATTTGTCTTATTTCAGTGCTCTCCCCCATCCTTTTTTGATGATGACTTTTAACAGCAGATACTTGAACAATATAATTTACTGCAAGTCATAGAAGTAGCTGTACGTACAAAGCAGAGGACGTGGCAAATTACAGCAAGAGAGCGGGAAGAAGAGGCTGGAGAGAGCAGAGGGGGAATGTTCTTAAATTCGCATTGCACAACTACACTGTTAGCCTGAATTTCCTCGCTGCTTTTTCTCCTCTCTCCCTCCAGAAATAGGAGGTTATGCCATTAGAGAATTCAATTGGTTCCAGATGGACCCTTAACCCAGCTCTTCTAATCAAAACATTTTCCTGTTAAACAACCTGTGTCACATGGAATAGATGAAATTCATCTTTCGGATACCGCCACTGAAGCCTGGAAAGACAAACCTGAAGTATGAGTATCTGTATCTCAAATATAAAAGGGTAATGCAACAATGATTTATCTCACAATTAGGCAATAGTAATTAAAAAAGTAATACTGTAGCAGACATACAATACCAGCTTCTAAGAAAAGTTATAAAAAATTACAGCTGTCTTTTTTAAAGGCAGTGTTCCATTTGTGTGTTTTCTATTAAATCTTTCAGAAAAATCAAAAGATAACACTTGATGGTATGACTCCTAAATCATCTCTTTCATGGGCTACTGCCATTGTTAATAAATTGTGGTTTATTTTACTTCTATTTTTTAATATATGAATCAGAAAGCCAGTTTTGCTTGTATAGAAACCAGTGACAAAAATCTCCAAGCTTTCTCATCAGACCACGATCACTCCTTTTTGCACATTAGAATAGAACCTTTACTGTTCTAGATTAATATACTATGAAAAATAAGAATGGACTGCGATGTTGTGTTTGGTGACAGGGTGCTTAAGTAGCTCCCATCCTCCTTCCTCCCAGCCTTCATTCCACCCCACGTGCCAACCAGTGTTTTGGCTGGCACAGACGTTTGTGTTGCCATGTAGTCAGCATATATTTTGTCTTGCACCAGTTGGATCTATTCTTTGATCAAGCTCACTGTGCTGCTGTGCAAACAGTTGTGGCAGCAAACCCAAGAGCTGGGAACAACGTGCCAGGAGGGGGATCGATGCCCAAGCTGCTTAAGCTATGACTGCTAGAGAATAAATGCCGTCAGTACCACAGCCTATGTAGCCTGTCTATCTCTCCTAGGTCCTTAGAGAGCTGATGGTTTGTCCCAATTTCTTTCAAATATATTACTTCACACATCACCTTTGCAAGAAGTGCTGCAATTCCCAATTTACAGCTATGGAACTGAACGGAAGCAACATTTTCAAAAATATCTTTCAGAGAGACTTGAATTCTGAGTGCCTACAATGCTTTCAAAATGGGCTTTTAATTGACCCAGATGCTTTCAAAATTATTTGCTTAAAAAGCAACAAAGAAATGGTTCTAGGCTAGCATTCTAACCATCGAGCCGTCCTAGAGCTCTTGCTTTGTGTGTTTCCTTCCATTTTCCCACCAGAGATGGCTGTGATATAATTTATTACGATCATGAAACTGATTATGCATTCTGAAGTCAGCAGATTTACCTTAAAATAACACAGTGCCTCAGTGAAAACCATTACATGTTCGCAGTGGAATCTGTCTAGGCAAATGAAAAAAAAATAAAATGCTACTTGCCTCAGATTCCAGCCGCCCTCCCCCAACACACACACACTCACTCTCTGTTTTATTCTGTTACTATTTGAAATAAGAAGAAAATGAGTGGTTTTATCCATTCCAGAAATTAACATTTTTACAGTGTCAGGGTTAGTGGATTTTCCCTCCATGTTTCCAGAAGGACCTGCACTCAGAATGGTTTGTTGTGTATTTGATCTTTCAGTACTTTGCTTTGAGAAAAGGCAAGAGCTTTTGCACCGCAGTTAAGAGCATTTGTGCGGTGTCAGTCTATATCAGCAGTCTGCATACTTTGCTATATGCTAGCAGAGGCTTGAAAGGACAAGGAAAAAAAAAATCGCATCTTTTTCTTTCTAACATCTCTTCACCTCAGAAGACTGCTGTGTTGCCAGACCACCCACCGAAGGCTGAAATAACTCCCAACTAAATTGGCATTTGGTCAGAACAGAGTCACACATACATGGTTATCTGATGCCTTGTAGAAACACAACTTATTTTCACCAAACAATATTCTCCTATGGAAGTTTCTTAGCCTTCAGATAGGAGAGCCCTACAATCCTGTAATTCCTGTTTAGAGCATCTGGAAAAATCTTGGATCTTCATTTATATGGAAACTGAAGAAAAGGGAAAAACAGGGTAACTGGCAAAATGAAGAGGGGGCGTTTACACAAAGGACTAGATTAGATAATGCAGAACTGATCAAGCTTCCCACCTCCCCACCCCACTTCTGTGCTTTTGCTTCTTTGAGTAACACTGCTTCTGCAGCACCATTTGTGATCCATTTTCCTATTCGTGATCCATTTTCCTGTTTGGGATCCATTTTCCTGTTTGTACTGGTAGGCTGTTTGAATCTGAAGGGGCAGTACTGGGATGCAAGGCATTCACCGGGGTATCTGCTGCTCTTCTTAGTGGAGCCGCGAGGAAAAGAATCGCATCAGCATCCCCCCGCTGCTGTCTGAGGTGCTGTGAGACGCATTGCCTCCAGCAGCTCTGGATTTTATGTACAGCTGTACAGATACTTGGAGAAGTTACCATGACATCAAATCACCCCCCTCCCCTCCATCTCACTACATGGCATTTGCATCTCCCTTCGAGGTGAAAACGGATGAAGCAACAAATACAGCATGAAATAAGCCTGGACCTTCCCCTGCTCGACCTGGAGCTCGGCCATCGGCTTTGCTGGAGCAGGGACAAGCCCTTTACCTGCACCAAGATCAATATAACTTTGAAGAAAAACAAAAGAATATCTGTTGACTCTTGGCTGCTACGCACACCTCACGGTTGAAGTCCGGCCAATTAAACTCTCAAAGCAGTAATGCTGTCAAGACACCCAGCTGCTAAATGAGGTGCGGGCAAAAGATTTTGCTTAATTTCTGAGAAGGAGAAAATACTTGCTGAAAACCACCTCACTTTAATTCTGCTATTTCACCTTAAAGCATTAGGTCTCCAAAAGCCGACTGCTAAAGGAATGCAGTTTAAAAAGCCGAGGGTACATTTAGACTCTACATTAAAACAACCATAAATAATACAGTGACTGCACGTGTCAAGTTAATATTACAAACAGGGGCTGCGTGATGCATACCAAGTAGCAGCGTTCTCCATCTACGTAACAAAACACCGGTGGGTTTCACCCCGGGAAATCCGCCCCGCTTGTTTCGGGAGGGGAGCGCAGGAGGATTCTCCCCTGAGAACGACTGTGCTGAACGGCAACCGGGCCGGGGTACCCGGGGTCCATGATGGCCCCGCAGCCCTTGTGCCTGCCCGTACCCCGCAGCGCGCTGACAGGCCGCGTCAACGTTAACGCTGCTGGTCTCTGATCTGCGGTGGCCGCCAGTGAGGCCACTTGGGCAAGGGTCTGCCGTGCCACGGCCACCACCGCCAACGGCCTCCCCCGGCCCGGCAGGGTCACCGCGCCGGCCGGCCTCGGCGTTGGCTCCGGCGCCGCGGCCTGTTATTACTGTCTGATTTGATCGGAGGCAGGGGGTGGTCTCCAATCAAACAGAGAAAAGGTCCTGGAGAAGGTAATTAAATCCTGTCAGAGGCAATTATCGGTTCCAGGGCCATGACTCTGGCACTGAATGCAGATGATCTGAAGCTCTATTCTTGTAGAAATTCAAGAGGGCTTCTGGCACGGATCAGTTAGACATAAAGGAAACAGCAGGCTTTTTTGCAAACAATGCCGTGCTGTATTTTGAAGCTTTTTGCCCATCTTTTTTTTTCCCTCCTTGTTCTCAGAGTTTG
The DNA here is from genome assembly GCF_036013445.1 of Caloenas nicobarica. Classification (NCBI taxonomy): domain Eukaryota; kingdom Metazoa; phylum Chordata; class Aves; order Columbiformes; family Columbidae; genus Caloenas; species Caloenas nicobarica. The sequence goes on along the minus strand of NC_088249.1, from coordinate 61,556,402 downwards.
GTTACCGCTGATCAAAAATATTTCCTTCTCCCCACACTCTCATTAATTTAATAGATAAGATTTAGTTACATACTATACACATAACGACAAGCCACATAAGAGAAATTTTGTTCCAAAACACTTAAAATGTCTTTCATCAAGACAAAACTGCTTCAGACAATAGAAACATATCAAATTATTGATGTTTTACTGGAAAAAACAAAAGCATCAGAATTGGATTATGTCTCTGGAAGGGCAATGTCTCATCGCTAAATCCTGCAGATGCCAAAAGGGAATAAATAAATGACTTCCTCCTACCACAGTATAATGATGCCAACACAAGTGTATCAGAAGTGCCCTGACATGTTGAAAAAGACAGGGATTTCACTGATACCGACAACACACTGTTTACATTTACCTCCACAAAGCCCCAAAGTATTATTTACTCTATATTCTTTATATTTTACTCTTATATAACACGCCAGCCTGAGAAAAAAATGATTTACCAGAGATTAAAAAAAAAAAAAAAACAAAACTCACAGTCCTTCTTTAACAAAAGCATTTTCCTGATTTTACACAAGACCGTTTTTCCCTCAAGTGTGCAACAATTTGTTATTTCTGAGCCAGATTACAGGCCCAGTTGTGCCACAGTAAATCAGGATTGACACCATTATGTGTGTGGAACTACTTTAGCTTGTAGAAGGAGCAGAAGTGGGGCCTCTGCCAGTCTCACCCTGGGCTGAAATCACGTCTTGCATCCACACATAGGGAGTGCAAGGGGAAAAAAGAGATGGGGTGTGTGAAAAGCCATGTTGGGAAACAAACCCACAGGCTAACTGCAACTGTAGGTCTTCCTGAACAGACTTCGTTCACTGGTAACGCGTTCTGTTCCAAATTAGTTTAAATTGTCGCAAAATATCATGCATTTAATTTTTTTTTTTAACTAAACCCTTCCTTTCACTGAGTTTTGATTTGCTGAACTGACTTTGTAAACTGTTGTTTCAATATAAAATAGCTGCTGCTGAAATATTTCACACGCTATTACTGTAAGTGCTCTGTTATTTCTGTGAGGACACTGTTGGTTTTTTTCTGGTTGGTTCCACACGTTTCCCCCACAGAGGCCATGCACTTGCATAGCATCATCTCATTTTGTATGAACGCACACCTGGAGAGAGGAAATTATAGCCACAATTTCACATTTCCTCATGCAAATAAGGCACAGGGCTGGTTGAAAGAAATGAGTTTGAGCTTTTCCTCAACATTTCGGTTACCTCACAGCAGAGGAAGAAGGTGTGTGTCTCCTGTGATTACTAAGGAGGCAGCAGAATATTTCCCCTCACGAGCAAGTCCAGCAGAGGGAAAGAACCTTCTCCTTGGGATCATAGCTGGAGGCAGCGTCTTCTGTCAGCCTTACCCACGCCTCACTTGGGGTCCTGCTCCTGCAACCACACGGAGTCTCATGGACAGTCTCCTTTTGGCCAGGAAGCCCACACTAATAAAACATAAGAAAGAAAATTGCACAGAGAAGCATAAAGGGAGAGACTCTGCCATAATCCTAGCCAAGCTAAGGCTCAAACCCCCTGAGTCTTTATAAATCCATGTGGATTCTTGCAGTGGCAGAGAGGAGGGCCACTGCACCCTTTGGTAGCAAAGGAACATCTAAGTCTCTGTAATTCATTCATTCCTGAATTTCAGTGCAAAACTACTGAGAAAGGCATTGCAGTGGGTGATAACCACCACAGTAGTTTCTGAAATTCAAGGCATTTCTCAACTAAGAGTTGAATGAAGCATGAACGTGGTTTACACGACTATCAAAGAGCCATCAGAGAATAACTATTAATACTTCAGTCGCTTCCAGCAGTTTCTAACTAGTGACACATCACCCATCACCAACTAGTCAGGCCTTCCCCCCACCCCCGAGACTGATAAGTTGGTATTCATAAATTTTTCCTCTGAACTCTTTTGGAAAAGGAAAATTTTACTTCCGACTAGTAAAGGAAAGTACTGCTAGTCCTAGTTTTCAAGAGCAATTTTTGAGCATAAAATGGCAGAAAAAGAAGTGTCAGATAGTGTTGTCTTCAGGTCTGCAGTGCCATCTCTATCTCTGCAGTGTGATAACACAGACCCTCATCCACCTCACTGTAAATTCTTAGCCTTGTCAACTATCATATGCATATTCCTGAGCCATTTTATAAAGGCCGTAGAGAAGTCTAAAGAAACTTAAAAATTTCCTGATGGTTTATACAGAACTGAACAATATTATTAATATTATGGAGAGAACAAGTTGTCTTACAGCGGCTCATTTGCAGGCTCATTATCGCATACCCTAGTATTCTCCATAAAGGCACATCAAAAACAAAAGGCTGTGGTAGCTCCCTGTGCTATAGATGCCAAGGATGAATTCAGGATTCCATACGTGTCTTTTGAAGTTGATATGATCCTGATTATGCAAATAGTTGGCTACTAGAAAATAAGCACAATGCCTTAAATTTGCATCTGTATTTTAAAACACGCTCATTCATCATTTGACTCTCCTCATATATAAATGTAAAAGAGACAGAATATATTTTTGCATTCTGCCTTGTGAAAGTTATTGAGCAGTAATTAGGAGAAATAGCATTACTTGTTCTTACACCAAAATATTTGATTTCTGATTCACAGGCAGGGCATGTAACTAGTTCTTATCTGTATAAAAGCAAATCTCAATCATCTAAGTAAACCCAATATTCTGTTTATGATGCAAAAAGTGTTTTGTTTCATGGACACTCTACAACATTCAGTTAAAATCTACTATTTAATTTACTAGGAAATTTGAACAAGCGTGATAATAAAACTTGCAAAAAGCAGACAGTGAATATCAAGTTGGTTACAAATAAATACTTCTTGAGTTTTTTTGCAGTATTTGTTTATGTGTCATTAATATCAAAACATAAAAACAGAAAGGTCAATAAAACAGTTGATTCTACCAACCATGAAGGGCTAGATTTTTTCAGACAATCCACAGTCATCACATTACATACGTGAATTTCAAGGAGCCAATATCCAATTTTCTGTGGTTTCTTTCTTCCCACACATGTCACACTTCAAATTCGTTTTGACAACTAAACAATGTTTCCTTTATTTCATTATAATTCTCTTATCTAGAGTCAAAGCTTCATGACAATTTAGTAGAAAGAAACATGAAAAGACTTTCTGGTAGATAGGTTCCTTATTTTAAAGATTTCTTACAAAGATACGTTGGTAAACAGTCCAGCTGCATGGGTTTTTTCAGGCAATATCTAACTCTTACCCTACCTCACAAATCCCATTGTAGATCCAATTCTTATGATTAATATTTTGCCTCCTAAAAACAAAACAAAACAACACAACCCCAACAAAACAATAAACGAAAAAGCCAAACCAGATTATTCTTCGTACTTCATTTCTGTGTTTTCTGTTTCTTGAGGCTGAAGCACTGTGTTAATAACCTACCATCAGCATAAACATTTTTAATTTACTAAATGCAATAAAAAATATCAGGTCATTTATTTCAGGTATATTAATTCATACTTTTTTCAGTTTATGTATAAATGTAATTTAATTCATTAAAGCATATATATTTCAGAAGAGGGATGCAGCCACGGTTTACTAACGGACAACAACAAAGTGAATTATTGCTTCGCCAGGTTCCTATTATGCAGCAAATGCAGAAAAACTGCAGGCTTATCAGGAGAAAACTGTGAAAAGGAATCAGCAACACAACAGCTTTCTGATTCTGGGAGCAGTTTTCATGCTAGACTTGAGTCCGAGCATGTCTCAGAAGGAGCCAGAGACCTGCCTGGCTGTGGTTCCCAAAAGGGGTGCCCCACCTTGCATTGACCAGTGAAGCTCAAAGGCACGTTGGTCATGGGCCTCTGACTCCCATGTCCACTCCTGCAGTGCCAGAGGTGTTCGGAGGGTTGTAGGATGCAACTCAGAACCTGAACAGAGCCAGGGAATTCAGACCTACCCCTCGGCTAAGTCTGGTTTCTTCCGTGCCCTTCAGTGCTCCACAGGGAAGTCTAGAACTGGCCACATATTCTGACCGATATTGGACCAACAAAACTGTAGGAGACAGAAGGTAGGTACGAAAATGGCAAACGAGCAAGGTCATAGAGAGTAAGAAAGCACTCAAGAAAACAGTCACAGGATCTTTAACAACCTCAACTGGTTTATCCGCTGATTTTCTGACACAGTTGAAAATAACATGGTTGGTGTTCCTCGGTGCTGTGCCATCGCGCTCAACATGCGCTCTGAGGCAGGTGGGAAGACCATTTAATGAATCCCAAACACAGGGCAGGAACAAACCTCCTAAATCAAAATTAATTGCCTGCTATCACAAGTCACATCATCATACAATCTGGTTTATAAATTAATCATCCTTCATCTTAACAGTACCTTGGCATCCTTCTCCCATTTCTACTGTCAGGCAGCATTTCTGGCATCTCCTTTCTCCAGTCCTTAGAGATCTCTTCATTTCCAGTCCAAAACCATGCATCTAAGACCAGGCAATGCACAATTTGTTCTTGTGCCAATATTTTCCCTTCTCCTAAGCAGCTGTTTTGTCTGGTGTTCACTTCTTTAGCATACTTATAAAGAGCAAGCAAGCTCTTTTACAGCTTCACTTTGCTAGGCTAAACAAACTATTTGAGTCTCCTCTCAGTAGAAAGGTTCTCCATCCCATTGATAATCCCTGCAGCCTTTTACTATACCTGTTTCAATTGGAACAATGTTACTGAAACAGAGGCAAGAACAGCATGCAATAACTTAAATGGCATTGAGCACTGTTACACATATGACCTTAGCAGTTCGCTGTCCCTTTTGGGGACACTTCTCCAGGGGTGTCAAACGATTTCTTTTTTCAACAACCCACATCACAATGGTAGCTCATCCTCACCCTGTAATCTGCTAATATATTTAAGTCCTTCTTTTTATTGTCATTTGCGATTGATTAGCTCAGATCTTGCAAAAGAAATCCTTACGACTAGTTTTCAAAAGCATAGCATCATCCTTTGTAGTATTAAACGCCTTCCCATTTCCATTATTCTCAGTCACCAAATTCTTCCTTTATGAAGTTCATTTCTCAATAACAATGACTTCCTAATTTGGTGCTTTGCAATCATTTAGTTATGCTGTACCTGCTTTTTATTCCAATGTTGTTATATAACAATGATTCGAAGGTGGCCTTTAAAAAAAACTCCATTCATTCTAAATTTTCTACTTTTAGAACAGATTTTTGTAGAGTTTTTCAGTTACCTTACAGTTTTTCTCTTATTTCCCTCTACCCCATCCTTCATGGTTTTTCCCACATGATCCATAAAGAACGGTTTATTGAAGTCAGTATTAATCAAAAAATCCTTTCCATGAAGAATTTAATTTATCAAAGAGAGATGTGGTACAATTTATCTTTGGTAAATCCAGTGTGTGCTATTCCATTTTAAAACAATTTCCAGAACTTTCTGGTTTATCTTATTTTAGCTTCTTCTCTAAAACTCTGCATGCTATTAAAACTAGATCAACAGACATTTATGTAGGACCATCCTCACCACCATTCATACGCTTAAACAAAACTTTCATTCACCTATTTTTGGCACCATTTATGATTTTACGGATCTTTTAAAAGTAAAAAGGAACTGCAGGAACCATAGTTTCACATTCTATTTTTTTGGTAAGAGTTATTCAATCTTCTTTTCTCTCCTACCTTCTCCCTGCCAAATTTGTATGTTATGCTTTCCAAGTTTTAATTTTATTTTGGCTTTACTAATATTATGTTTTCATACTTTGTATTCTCATCAGGAAGGTGTTGCTTCCTTGACACAACCCACCTCCCCAACTCCAACTAGTTCAGCCAAAACCAGATTACCTTCTGTCTACACCTCTTTTACATTAAATGCAAGTCCCACTTTCTCTCACCACTCTCTTTTCTTTAAAAATATAGATGAGGAACTATTTACCATTGATTGACATTCGATTTCTTTCCCAAGACTAAGACATCTTAACTTTGCCACTTGTCATGTCATACTTCCTAAATAGTTTTCCTACCCATGACAGATCTCTTCCTCTGTTCATCAGCTTCTTTCCTAATTTCTAGCAGGATTTTCACTCTTAATAATCTTTTAGATGGTTACCCAGCTTACCATCACAAAACTGGACCTCAAAACCTTCCTTACAAGTTTATTCCCTCTTGCTTAGGATGCAAATTTCAAACACTTTTTAAACAAAAAGTAGAGAGCAATTCCAGGTCCTGAGTTCTACAGTCCATGTGACTCCACTGAATAGCTTTTTACTTTGATTTCTTTAAGTCATTTCTTCAAAAACAGTCTGAGTTGTATTTCTATTTAATTTGAAATTAAACAAAGAATCAACAAAGCCAAGGCTTTTCTCTGTGAACAGCTTCTTATTATGTACTCACTGCTTACCACAGCATAGTATCACCTTTTATTTCTCCTGTAACAACTTGGTGAAAAACCTCATAACTCCCACACTGAATTAAAATTGGTTCCCACTACCTATTTCTCAGTTTATCACCCATTTTTATGTGGAACCTCAAACCTTTTCACCACATTCTCACAGTGCTCTGTCAAACCATGTAACAAAGTTCTTTACTCACAACCAAAACTCATCCTGGTAGGACATAGCTCACTGCTGATGCTTTTCCATTAGATCATTGTTCAGCCAACACTGAACCATTTTGGTTCCAAATCTCTTGTTTTATCCTTTCTATTATTTTGTATTACTTTACAGATTCATTAGCACAGAAAATCACTTTAATTTCTATTTTTCATGTTTCAGACATGACCATTTACCCAGCTTTGCTTTCAGATTCTCTCTAGTGTCTGGTGTCCATCCCACGCTAAGTTTGTCTATTCATCTTACTGTCGAGGTCCTTGGCATTGCTCAGCCCATAAACATTTCAAATGTTCCTCATGGCATCTGCCAGTTTTCTAATCAGATGAGACAGTTCTCTCAATTACCTCGCCACACGCCTGACTGCAGTTATCACCACCATCGCACCTTTCCCAATTAATGTTCATAACAAGTGCCACAGGGCTACAGTGAGCCAGGGGAATTGTCATAAATTCTTCTGAAGTTTCATTTTCTTTTAATGATAGATTAGTATACTTTTCACGTCCTCAGTTTCCATTTAAAGGGTAAAATTATTTTACACACTTATCAATAGTTCTTTATATCTATATTAGCACACTCAGGTAAGCTGCCACAGTTGTCATAGAGATTTTCTTTATATAATTTCTCTTTTAATAAAAGAACTTCTATAATTGTCACTCTCTTGCTTGAAAAAAGCAGACAGTATGGCTAATAATGATTAGCTTGGAGTCCGAGCATTGACAGCAATGCAGCCGATCCCCACTCATGGCAATGGCATCAAGATTCTATTCCCACCAGCGGTACAGTCAAGCATTAGACCTATTGCCAAGTTTGATGTTGGAGATCAAACACATGATTATGAGTTCAGTTGACATCTGGTGGATCCTAATAATCGTACTATTAAGTCCACTTTTGCAAATTGTCTTGGTATTGTGGGTATTACTTAAACAGAAGTCCCAAACAATATCTCGTGAAACTGATTTGAGAAGAAAAGACTGGACCAAAGAACAGGGTATGGAAAATAAATAAATATTTTTTGTTACGGATCTTATACTGATCATCTTTCCCAATGCAGACGTTATTATAAAAAAGAACAGAACTGATGAGCAATTTTATACCTGTTCCCTATTCAACACTAGTTTATTACTATATGATAGAAATACTTCATTTTGAAGTACAGTGTTTCTTTTTGGGAAGTAAAAGAAATACAGTTATAGCAAAGGCTGAGGTCTGGGGTTTTTGAAGAAGTCTCCTCTTTTTCTGTGATGTTTCATGACCCTTTTACCTTGAAGGACCCCATCAAATGACTCAGGCTGTCAAGAGTATATCAGAAAGTTTGATTCTTCCACAAAAAAACCCCCCATAAAGGTAAAGAAAAAAGTTAATTGCAGGCTGCATGCTGTTGAGGAAGCTATTATATCTCTGGATTGGAAAAAAAAAAAAAAATCTGCTGCTTCGGGACTAGTGTTTCTGGAGATGAGCAAAGGTGTTAAAATGAAGTCTCATTAGAAAGACACAGTCCTCTTATCCTTCAGCTTCTCAAACAAAACAATATATTTGAAACCATCCAGATTTAAGAGAGAAAAGTCTGCGATATTTACAGTTCTGCCATGTGACAGGTGTTCATCCTCATGTACAAAACCTACACAGAAAAAAGCATGGGAAGAGACACAGCAGCTTCCTGCTTTGTTCTGCTCTGACACTGCTGTATTTCTGCCTCACTCAAACCTACATCAAAAAGGCTACCTGACAGAAATTAAGGTAATATTATAGAAGTAATTAAAATAAGAGAATTAAATTAAGAGTAATTAAAAATTCTGCATTATTTCAAAGGTTGATTTTAAATTCTAATTTCTGTTTTATAAAGAGCCTTCTGTCTCTATGGATTACTATATACACTTTCAAAAGCACACAGACATAATTTCACCCATTGCTCACATTTACTGCAGCTTAGAAGAGTGACTGTTTGACAAACAGCTCTCTGAAACTGCAGAGAGAAATGAAAAAGAATTTAGTTGCCCCAAAAATGAAATTAAGGAATACAGAAAGAATATAGATCTGGACTTAAAGCTCTGGTCAGCTTTAAGTCTCATTCATAAGGCAACACCCTGAGTGTAAAATGATTCCCTTTGCAATGCAATAAGAAATACGCTCAATCCTGACCATCAATAGAGGCTGCCTGGTAGGTCACATAAGAACACAGTACATGTAAATGCAATTAGGGAGCAGGAACCACCTGGCAATAGGGAAAAAAGAAAATCAAAACACCGAAGGGTCTGAAATGCTAGCCAAATCCCTGGTAATACTGACTTAGTGTGATTATACATGGAGACATATCCCATCTGCAAGCAGTTGCAAGTCTTCCGACCTATTTTGCATTTAATGTCATGTCTCATATTAGCTGTATAGAACCAAGATGCCATAGATTGAAAACACCACTGCAAGCCTGTAGCAAAAAAAAAAAAAATACGTTGAAGAAATATGGTTGCTGCCTCCCCAAAACATTGTGTTAAAATGCTTTGCTGCCCTCTCCCTTCCCAGGCAGCAGAAGGGATTATTTTTCCATCAGGAAGAGTCAGGTTCCGGAATGCATTCCTAAAATTCATTGCATTGTGCTAAATGGCCAGAAGATTGCTTACACTACCTTCTTCAGCCCATATTGCTGGTTTTGTTATTATCTCAGAAAAGTTGTGCTTTAGTGTGATGGTCAGTGTCTACCACTGTCATTTTTAGGGTACTGACAAATTTTCTGACAGTGTTATTCCAACGCAGCAACACCACACTGCAGATACCAGGGTTTCACTGGCAAAGCAGAGATGTCTCATTTGCTTATAAGTGGTCACAGATACAAAGAAATTGCGTGTCTCAGACTTTCTTCTATGTGAATCCCCTTTGAGAATCCTAAATATTTATTCCAAGTATAATATGCTCCCTCTCTAATGGCCATATTTGCACATATAAAAATTGAGCACAAAGAGACCCAGACTAACTGAGAACAGTTAACTTTTTTATTGAACATCCACCGAGGGTGGCTTATTTTCTATTATTCTTTGTCTGAGAATTGTTTGAAAGTTAAAGAAGCTTGACCCTAAGAGAGTTACTGCAATTTATAGAAGATACTATTGGTGTTGTTTTTCAGTAATAGTAATTTTCTGAAAGTTAACATCTTGTAGGAATGAGAGAGAAGCACTGAGAAGAGAAGGTTTTTGCAACATTCTGCACTTCCACTTTTCATTTAGCAGAATACCTGTACTGAGCAAATAAATGCAATGCAAAGCTTCCACCCCTGTGGGCTGAGGGGGCACCCTCACAAAACCTGCAGACACAGAAAAGAGGAAATTCTCTTCAAAACATTCATGAAAGCTCCCAGAGTGTGTTCTGCAAACGAAATATTGCCTTAACTCTACAATATGATATCAAGTGTCATTAGTTATGCTACTTCCTGCAAGTAATCAAAATATGAAAGAATTTGAGATGAATATCACAATCCAGATCATATTGAAAACTTAGGTTGTTGCATATCCCTACAATCCAAAGGAGTATTGCCATCCCCCTGCATGTACTGATCTGAATAGGTGTAAACTGCTAACATAGCTTTGACCAAAAACTTTAGATGAGGTTAAACGAGTATTTAATGAAAAGAATTCCACGTAGTTTGTGTGATTTTACGTGGTTTCTCTGGGAGTACAGTTTTGTTCTTGACAAAATGTCGTTAAATGTGCACCACAAACAAAAGCATCAATCAGAAATTTGCACTGGAATCCCAATTAATACCTGTTGCAGACAGTACTGTTACAGCAAGTTGTTGAAACATGACATAAAATAAAGCAAAGTTTCTTTTACATAGTTTTTTCCATACTCATGGTGTAACGAAGCCATTTAATACTTGTAATAGCAGTTGTACCCATGTGGACGATAGCTCACACACAGCTTAGGCAATTAGAAGCTGTCTTATTTGGAAAGAATACATTAATATTGGACAGGACAGCATAACGATAAGTGATGGTGTTACTTGTGTGAGACTGACCACGATAAGGAGATTATATGAGCTTGCCAATGTGATAAACCTCTGTGGATTGAATAATTTCAGAAGCTTGGGAAGACTGAAAACGTTGATGCTGTACTGGTTAGTACAGAGCACAGAGATCCCTGAGCCAGGGCTGCGCATGATACCTGCACAACTAGGAGCAGAATAATCACATCAATATAATGCTGCACCATGGTTAATTACCCATTTTTGCAGTTCACTGTAATCATTCAGAAGTGGGGGGGAAGGGGGCTGAATAACAAACATAATCAACAAGCAATGGAAAATAAATAAGAACTAAAAACCCCAGAACATCCACCCTGATCATTCAGTAATAATTTCTCTGAAAATTCGTCCTGCACACTTGTAACTTTACCTGATTTATTCAACTTTGTGAACAGAATAAAAGACTGGTAAGGCAGACACACCAGGATATTAATTTAGAAAGCCACGTACAAATGGCAGAATCAGCATCAGTGATTTGTGACTACTATTGAAGAAATTAGAAATAATTGCAACCTTTCATTACAAAACCTGTCATTTGGTATCTGCAAGCAATTTGGTGTAAAACTAATCTTGACGACTGAGTCATTGCCAAACCTAATAATTTGCTGCATAAACTTTAAACCATATAATTGCTCAAGGTGAATGCAAGAATCTATAACATTAACTGTTACTATATCAAGACCCAATCATACAGTTCTCGATTCAAAGAAATTGGGACCGTAGGATCAGGTTCTTAATTAGTTTTTCTCTTTGAACATAATGTGGGTTAATATGAACTTAAATTTCACAAAAAGCACTCCATCAGTGAAAGGCAGAACAACATTTCCATTTAGCAAGCTTATTTTGGATTACTCACTTGACCTGCTGAATTCACAAACGTTGCTTGACTGGGTTTCAGGATTTTGCAAACTTCTACATCAACTGCTTCAGTAAAAACAACAAACATAACTGCACAAAGTGAAAAATTGATTAGTATTTACCACTAATCAGATTAAACCAAACATTTTTTTTTTAAATATGCAGACTGTGGATAAAGCATCTTCACCGCACCACAGGTAATAGCTATGCATGGATTCTACATCTTAGTTTCATTTCTAAACAGCTGGCTAGCCCAACATTTCTCTTTGCTATAGAAAACCCTACCTCTTATGTGATAATATTTTTCCCCTAGAAGAGTTACTACCCAGTTTGCAATTAAAAAAAAAAATCATTTTATAAACATTATTTTATACCATAAACTATCATTGGTCTGCCCCTGCACAACCTGAACTTACATCAGTTTTTTTGTAAACCTGATGTAAAACCAGCATTTGCTATTTATATCTGTCATGGAAATTATGTCATAAAGCTCCATTTGCAGCTTATCTCCTTTTGCTACCTCCCATTGTTATAAAATAATTACCATATACATGTATTTCTTGCATACATTTATGTACCTGCTGTTTTTCTGCTAATGTTGTTTCAAGGATCTGGAGAGAAAAGTGGATTGGCAAGGGATTTCAGATGCTCTCACAACATGTGAAAATAAAGTTCAAGTCACAGCACAGTGCAAAGCATTATTGGAAGAGAAAAAGAAAGAACTCTGTCCCACAATGTGTTGAAAGCTTCTCAAATGGTGAGAGTTATTTCAGAAAGTTTATTTTAGGTAAAAGAAAGCCTTTTCAAGGAAGTAGTAACATAGGGTTACACATTACAAAAGGTTGCTTTCCAAAGCAAAGTGGAATTATTTTACTTCTCTTTTCAACATATCCTACTTCTCTAGGAAAGAGATACTAGAAAATGTCACCTGGTGGACAGCACATACGTGTGCATGTGTGTAGATTTTATTTTTTAGCAAAACCCGAAGCTAGAAACTTGTTCCTTTAAAACATAAAGCTATTGAATGAAAAAAACCTCCCCAGGTTATGTACCGAGTAAAAAATATCCCAGGCTTGCATATAAGAAGTATAAAGATTCCTTAGAATACTATTTTTTCCATTTTCATTCTACCCTAAATCAAATAGCTGCATCCTGAAGACCAAATATGTCCTGTGAATTTAAACTTTATTCCTGTGAGATCCCAGAAGCTGAACAGAGTCGATCCCCCTCCTCTCCCACACCTCTGCTTGAGCACAGCTCCAAATTCCGAAACCAGCCTTCACCAGCAGCACGGCTGAATCCTGAGCATCGGCACGTGTGCCTGTGCTGGAGGAAGTTGTCTTAGAAGCAGCCTTCTCTTTGGCAGCTCCTAGCACGTGCCTTTTTAGCATCTCAGAGCTCAGTGCAGTGCCTGCTGTCAGTGCCAAATGAGACACCCAACTCTCTGCCACAAGTTCTATGATGACCCAACATTTCCAGGCCACACAGTGCCGTCCACTTCCATGACCGAGTCCCAGCTTTTTGGCACTGTACTGCATCACGCGCACGTCCTTCTGCCTTTCTGCAGTTCACTCCAAAAGAGACAGCTCTCTAAAACTGTGCCAAAGAATTCATATGCATAGGGTGCATAACCAGTTCAACATTTGCAGGTGTGAAACAAACCATTCCACAGTGAAGTTAGGTCATTACATCATTAAAGACATATGTATATCACGAAGATTGTTTCCCCAGCTTCTCTGACTTGTGCACACTGCCACGGTGTTGTCTATATATACTTGAACCTACGTAACCATCACTTCTGCTGCAGCTTTTGCTAGAGGTGGGGAGAACAAAGGAAGAGAAGAAAGAGGAGACCGAAAGTAACCCTGTCCTTAACCACAGGTAAAGGCAGCGAACAAGGACAGTGAACTCCCCTGAGCGTGTGAGATCTTTTACAATGAGCCTGCACTATGTTACTGTAGGAAATTTGTCCCTATGCAGCAATGAAGCCACCCATTAGTCCAAGAAATAGAATTTACAAAGCATTTCTGAATCAATAATTGGGAAATGAATTTGACTGTGATGTTGTGAAGCAAAACTCACAAGACAAATAGACTGAATTTTTGCGGTGGGCTTAAAAATAAAACTAAATCTAAGATTTGGTTTTTATTATTACTCCTACAAGTCTGACAAAGACGATAAATGACAGAACTCTAGTAGCTACGATAAAGAACTAAGTCCCTGAAGGGAAAAGGAGTAATTTTTTACATATTGAAGCTGTCCCTAAATCCAGCCAAAGCAGGTAAAAGATTTGATTTCACTCAAGCATTTACAGTGCAAGTGACCTATGTATACAGCCAGGCATCTACATCAAGTGTAAAGTTAGCCCTGTTAATGCAAACAAGTTCTTTATTGATCTACTGTAGTGAAGACTTGAGCCTGTACTGTAAAATAACAAGGGAAAAAATCCACATAGAATTAAGAAGGAAGATTTTTTGGTTTGTTTTAGTGTTTGTTAGAGCTCACTACCATCAAAAGCTACTTCAATAAATTTCAGATAAAAGTGGAAATCTTCAACCATTTTTCCCTTTATCATGATAGCCCAAGTATTCCAAGGTACAAATGACTGAAACGACAAAGAAAAGAGACTGAAGTTTTATCTTATTAAAGCAATTCAAAGAAATTATTTCCACCCTTGAACACAGTGGTGCAAATGTAACAAACAGGCACAGTGTGGAAGGCCTGGGTCATGTGGGTAATAGGCCATTGCTTCTTTATGGGACAACTAGAAAATACATACAGAGCTAAAAAGGGAATCTTTACAAGGAAAATGAGTAAAAGCGTAATGAGTAATTTTGCCCATTTACTCCCATAATCTTGTCATGCTGTAATCAAGTTTCAAGTTTAGTTACATTTTCCCTGCCCCCTCATCTAGAATTTAAGCAAGCAGCGTGTTAAATCAGTGCAAATGGACTTTGGATTTCTAGACCCCAAGAAAGTATGTCTGTTCACTAACGCATAAGTAAAAATAGTTTCATTTGGGGCAAAGCTCCTCTTTGTGCTCCTGACGATTAAACGGTGAACAGATTTTGGATGGTCAATCACAGTGAGATGAATTTTACTTCAGTCAGAATTGGCATGTGTCCACACTGCAATTTGATGAAAGGAATCCAAGTTTTCTTCCTTTTGCTCTAAACAACGCCATTCCCCCACTAATTAATTTCATTGCATAAAGCTTGAAAACCTGTGAGATTTCACATCAAATATTGTCTTCACTTTTACTAAGTAAGAAGAACGAAAAACTTGAGAAGGCTTCTGCATAATCATAGAATCATTTTGGTTGGAAGAAACCCTCAGGATCATTGAGTCCAACCATAACCTAACCCTGGCACTAACCCATGTCCCTGAGAACCTCGTCTAAATGCTTTTTAGACCCCTCCAGGGATGGTGACTCCACCACTGCCCTGGGCAGCCTGTTCCAATGCCTGACAACCCTTTCCGTGAAGAAATTTCTCCTAATATCCAACCTAAACCTCCCCTGGCACAACTTGAGGCCATTTCCTCTTGTCCTGTCACTTGTTACTTGGGAGAAAAGACCAACACCCTCCATTCCACAAACTTCTTTCATAAGTATGTAAAAAGATAAATACTTGCAAAGAGGAAAGTGGTCTTCTATACTCAAAATAGCTGCTATGGTTCCTTCTGCAAAGGTTCTCTTTCATCAGTGAACATTACACTTCAGTTACCAGTGCCAGTATACACAGAAATGGGCTATGAAAGTTCAGAACCTAAAAAAACCCCAAACAAACCAAACAAACCAAAAGCTCCCACCAAAACCCACGAACAAACAAAAAAACCCCCGCCAAAACCACAAACATGTTTTTGCAAAATTACATTTGCATAGATTAAGATTCTGTTGATAAAGCATACAGAAAGCAGAAGAACGCAGTTAGTAAAAGGAGCGTCAAAATATCCATTATACAAATATTGAAGTAATTCAACCTAAACTCCTGGAAGTTTACTATAATTGCTTCTTTTATATCTGGCATTGCACTTCAACTGCTGAATTCCACAGCTGCCAAGAGGAGACTTATGGAGATGCTGTACTGTTTGATTTGGCACTGTTCACAAGCCTTGGCAGATGATCAAATAGAGGGCACAGAAGAGCAGGAAAAGCCTTAAGAAACTGTCTGGGCTGCTGTCGTTACAGCCTCCAGAGAGATAAAACTTACTAGTAAGCACAAAGTGGCTGTATGTATTACTCTTGTTTAATTCTATACTGCTTTTTTATATATCTTGGCAAAATAAACATCAGCATTTCATCAAGAGATACTAACTTGCACCCAGTTTAACTTACATCTCTTCACTCTCCAACAGATAGAAATTTTATTTTTTCCTCTTTGCAATATTTTGGATTATATGAGTCACTAGTGTTGTACGCTAACTGAAAACTCAAGACAAAACTGTCACAAAAGGCAGCAGGAAGGAAACAGGACAATTTAAAAGGTATTATAAAAACCCCACAAATTATAAGATGATTAAAACTGGAAGATCTAAAACATCATGTCTACAAATATCCAAGGGACATAAAACTGCATTTTTGCAACAGGGTTTAGATTCAGAGCAGTGTTTTGAACTTTAAGAGGACCTGATGATAAGCTGGGGAGTCCTGAAATGCTGCCAAGGAAATTCTGCTTGTGTAGAATACCAGAGGGAGCGCAGGGGGAGGATGTCCAAGTCATCCAGAGGCAGCAGAAAGTAATCCTGAGATCCTTACACTTGCCTGGAAATTCACAGAAAAGCCTTCCATGTAAACAGGAATCACCAAACATCAGTACAATCACAAAAGCCTTTAGATTCAGCCTTTAACCCCTCATAAGATCAGGCCGTGTCAAGTGACGGAGCCCAAGGAAGACAGAAGAGCCATTGCCAACATCCCGGACCTCCTGTTCGTTATAGCTGATACTCGAGAGAAACCACATTGTGTGGCGACACCTTCCCCACCTCTGCAGACAGCGTGAACCTTCCAAATCCTGCATAGACGCAGGAAACTTCCACTTCTGCTGAGCGATGCTACAGCCGCAGCAGGGAGGAGAAAGAGAAGTCTCACGACTCTAAGGGGAATTAATGCTTCAAGTAGTTTAACTCCTCTCTTCAGATTTCGACTTGGAGGGCTGCCAGGTTACCAGGGAAGCAAGTCATACAGAGCAGCTGTTGCCCAGTTATGATCTTCTCTCTCCCCAGACGTCCTCCACACACATGCAGCAGACTCTTGTCTGCAGGCTGGGGCTTCTGAAGGCCCCCACAGCAGAGAGAAAGAGCCAGGGCTCTTCTCTTGGCTTCAGCTTTGGCTGTATGTCCTTCCCGATGTGTGGATGCGATGGATGAAAGCGTATCACACTCTGTGCTCTATGGCAATGATGAGTGATGCTCTTAGGGGAATGGGCAGTGGGGATGAAACCACAAAATAAACTTTTCCAGTTTGTGCAAGAAATATGCAGTCTCTTCCAGCCCAACAGTTATGAGAGTCAGATGGCTCTCAACCCACAGCCCAGCCACCAGCAGACATAGAACCACCCTTTGCAAATACAGCATCACACTCTGTTACAACGCTCAATCTGACCTTTATGCACATGAAATTAATCCTCACAGAAGATTTTCCAAGATTTTGAGATTTCTTCCCCTTTCCTCCCCCATCTGCCACCCCTTCACACACCGCGCTGTACCTTAGCCAGCATGAATGCAGAAAAAGAGTCTTCTCCTGAATGACACATCTCTTTATTCCAAGACCTTAGAGTCTTTTATGGTCAACTATGCTCAGATTTTCCACATTATAGGAACTGATGCAAAGCTTCCTAAAATCAGATGTTTTGTCTCATGTCCATTTTGAATTAGAAAAGCAAGCCTGAAGGCTCTATTTCTAAATACTCTACTTACTTATGTACCTGTACAAGTGCACCAAACTGCAGGTCTCAGTTTCTGTAAAGTGTGCATTTTTTAAATGTCTGACTGCTTTACTATACTACTTTGACAGGTATCCTTGTGACAGTTAAAAAAAAGAATGCATTCCCTGCAGACAAACAGTTTTCACTGATTTCCTTCAAACTTTCTTTTGGAGTGCACTGTATGATTACTGAGTTGCTTGTTCTAAGGCAGAACTACTCAAGTGAGCAGCGTCCAAGAGCAATGAATGTCTGTATGGTTGCTTTAGACAAAAAAAAAAACATCTAGTGGCTAAATTCCAGTTGCAGTTATGGTCCCTTAATGAAATTATATCTTAATGGAATTGACCTACTTATACATTAAGACTACTGCACCTAAAATATAACATAGATGGAAACATATTCTTTGTCATTTTAGGAGCAATTTGCAATATTGATTTTAACCCCAGATCAGACCTTGATCTAACCAAGTGCACTGTGAATCCAAAAATCCTGACCTCCAGACCAAACATTTGTTCTTTATTACAAGTGCAAGCAGACCGCCTCACATTTGGGCAAGGGATGTGACCCCAATCTCTCAGTTACCACTCTGGTTCAAAGCGTAATTCTGCCTTACGCAACTTTATTGTTGTGAAAGCTATTCAAGGGTGCTCACCGACACAAAGTAATGACTCCTAGTTCTCAGTGACACTGAGAACCACCGGGGTATTTTTTTGTGAAATAAGAAAAAAGGCAACCCCAAAAGTGAGGGTGCTAGTTTGTGAACAGAAGAAAGAAATCTTTGACTTCTTTATACCAGTGAAAGTTAGGGGGCAAATAGCTGATTAATTTTCTTTTAAAACCTGCTGAAGCATTCAACCTCCCATCACAAGGCCCTCCAGCTCGGATTGAGACATTCTTGAAAGATTTATTCCCTGCAAGTAGAAGCATAGGAAACCTCCAGAGATTTATAATACCTATGTGCTGATCCTCCCTATAGTAAGTGAATCCTCGATCTTCCACAGGTATTTAGGTGCCTATTTCCTATTGGTTTCACTAGGCACCTAAATGCCTTTAAACTTATTAATATTTATGCTTCACCACCCCTCTTCCTCCCAGTAAATGAAAGTAATACTGTCTCCCTGTTTCAAAGAAGGTTCATGAGAATGAACTACTAACAGCACTGAGTAATTTCAAATTATATTTAGTCACTTAAATAACTTTGAGGACTTGGGCCTCAGAGACTGTAGGAACATAGGCATAGATAAACCTCACACAGTGTTATAGACTTACTACCTTTAGTGAATGAGATTGTAAAAAGTAACTTAATCCCAACAACAGGATTTTAAAGAAAGGAAATTGTGATTCTAATTCTCCCAGAAGTACAGGAGACAGGTTCTCTAATTCTCCTCTGTGCCTTTCAAAAAAATCTCTCTAGGGAATTATTAGACATTTTATGACTGAACTACCCCTTCTTTACAAAGTTGACTCCACATCTAAACCACGGAGCAAATCAAATGTAGTGGACCCTTTTAACCTAAGAGAGCCTCTCTACGTGACTAGAAAGAAAGACTCTCTTTAAACTGATCTATTTTGCTTCATAGACAGTTATAAATGGTCATCTCTCCTTCTTGCAGACATGAAGAAGGGAGCGGTACTGTCTCAGGACTCATACACTGTGCATTGTTCTACACTAAATCATTAGAAAGAAACAGCGCAGAGGAAGAACAATGGGGAGCAGAGCCAAGTGTTCTGTAGTACTATAATTACTATAATCTTCATTTTTTAAAGAAGGAAATCCATAGGAAAAACCACAACAACTGAAAATATGATCAAACTCACATTTACGAGTGGTTCAACTGATTTACTCAAATAGAAGCAGCGTGGTCTGCAAGGAACTGGGATTAAGACTATATTTTCTGAACTAGCAATACTTCCAAATTGTAAATGAACATACAAAACATCATGACTGCAGAAAACTTAAGAGCATCATTCAAGTTGTCAACAACTGTAGAGGACACGTTTATGCAGGAGACGTGAAATTAATTCATTGGACACCCCCAGACTCCACTGAACAGCAGTAAACTTAACAGAAACTTTCAAAATTCCAAACATGAAAGACCACAATTGTTTCTGAATCAGCATATGACCTTCAGTCACTCATTTTCCCCTTGGCCCCTCATTTCTGGGTTGTGTTTACTTACACATTACAGTGTTGCATGGAATTAACGTGGGTTAAGTGAGATCGACACTGGAAGTAGTTCAGTGCTCATTGTGGGTGAGCAGGCTTTGCTTTGGGTGTCTGATCTCAGGAGATGGTGCTGGAAGAGGAAACTATTAACCACTACAAAAGACAGTAATGGTGCAAAATCCTAAACACTTCAACTATTTTTGCATGCCTCACTACATCTTTGGGAAAAGATTCTCTAACAAAGACTTAACGTTTTTATTTAGTAACTGATTTTTAAAATACTAAAGAAAGACAAAGAGAATGCTACATAAGAGAAAAGGGGGAAAAAATAAAATATAACCATCTCATAGAAGTGTGCTCATCGCACAGGAGTTTTCCCTAATCTGTAACAGTTTACTTTATGCCTACATAATGTCTTTATTTTTAAACAGGATGACATGGCAGTTCTCGGGAAGGTACCCCTTCATGAAAATGATAGAATTTTTTCAGTTATGCAGGTAAGATTAGAGAATTCTGAACTTTAAGACAACAAAACAGATTCATTCCCTAAATAAGTGAAAGGAAAAAATACTCAAAACACGCCACACATATAATGGTGATGGGTCCAAGGAGCAAAACAACTTTCTGACCAGAGGACAACTGAGACGATTTGAAAAGATCTAAAACATCATCAAACATATGCACATGAGCAATCATAAACAACCGACCAAATACTTCTCCCAAAACCCAGTCAGTAAAAGCAACATTGTATCTCTACCAGTGCAAAGAAGAAAAATAACTTTCTCTTCTGTTTTCATGGAGGTATTTGCAAATGAGAAAGCTCAAACGAGAAAGCCTGCATTTTGATAAATGCCCCAGACGCCAAGAAAAAACATTATTTTTTGCACAGTAGCCATGTCACTGTACCTGTGCTTCGTAAGGTCTCCTGTACATAGCTCCAGAACACAGTTACCACCTTACCCCAGTCACTCCTCTGGAAACCCCAAATCTACAGTCAAGACAACATTTAAAGTATTAAAGAAAGCCCGTGAGAGGAAGCAGCAAAAAAATACACCACAGTGTACTTTAGCTATTTCAGAAGCATATATCACATTTGCCCTTCAGACCAGCACAGCGGTGGCCTTAACATACAACATGCAATTCTCGAGCTATATATTGAAGTCCTCCTATTCCTCAAAACTTCCTTATGAAATAAAAGAGTTGCCTTATACAGCGAAGTAGAAGTATGTGTACCTCACATATTCCAAGCAAGTGTTGCTTTAAATTATTTTACTAACATGATAGATCATTTCTTCTTACATCTGTTTATCTGCCCTTAGACTGAGTGTGCTGTAAGGCACAGACAGGAGCTTTTTGGAAAGCAGCCAACTGCCCCCATCACAATAATGACTTTTGCTTAATGAGAATTAATTCAATTATAATAAAGCACAGCAAACACAGAGATGCTCTGGCTTGATTTTACAGAGACAAGTTGCAGTGAAACTCTGAAATAAATGATAATGCCAAAAGGAAAATTCTTCACTGTTGTCAAACTGTTCAGAAAGCGTTAACATGGTTCATTCATTTTCAGCGGCAATACCATGTTGAAAACATACTTTTGCTGGTCTGCAGTTGATTGATGTACATTACTCATATCAGGCTAATGGCACTTTATTTTCCAACAGTAGCAAGTAATGAGTGACCTTGAGTGCATATTGTTTTGCTGAAAGGTTTTGTTGCTCCGTGTACTCTATGAGTACCCCCAAGGAAATGAGGGTCCTGTATTGGTGTTTTTCAGCAAACCTCATTTCTTTCATGGCTTTCTGCAAAAGAATTTGATACAGGGATAGAAGCTAACCTCAGTGAGTAAATGAAATATTGATCCACGCTACTCTGGCCTTGCCTTCACCTTGTCCCAGGGCTGTGAGTTACTGACTTTTCCGTTTCGGCTGTAATAGGAATTATTACAACAGGCCTGTGCGAGTAATTACTTGGCATGGCAAAAAGGAGGGTCCATCATATATTTCTGTGGAGACGTTAGTTTCCATCAGCCCAGCAGTCTGCTTTTTTGGCCCTGTCTTTCCCGCTCTTGATTCAATTCTTTTAACCGTCATTAATCAAGTTCCTTGTCAGTAGAAGTTTATCAAAAGTATTAAGTGAGCAAGGTTGCATGGCCTCCTTGCAAAAAAAAAAAAAAAAAAAAAAAGCCAAGAAAAAGAAGCATCAATGCAGGGCAGTAAATTTCCAAGCATGGAAGGCTGGTTCCATGATATATATGAGTGTCTCTTCAGCTGGAATGAGTAGTTTGTTTCAGTGATAGATATTGTAGTTTGAGCTGTGATAGAATCCTTCTCAAGTTTATATGTCATAGACCATCGTTTATGAGAGACCGTGTGTTTCTAAATGGTGAAGGTCATGGCTGATGGCAAAAGTAAAAGCAGTTGTGATTCATTAAAAATAGTTAATAGGGCCTGTGGTTGACAGGGATGAATAGCAACACGCTGCTTTTCCGACCCACAAGCAACTAGTTTAGGCAATGTTTCTTCTGTGTTTTCCACCACTCCTGATTGCCAGACAGCTGTGAACATACATAGAGACATAAGCGAGATTGCTTCCACCCTCTTAATAATAGATCCAGGGTCAGTTTCCAGCGTGAATGACTTCGCTGGATACAGATTTTCCAACCAGCAGCTTTGGCAGACTGACTAAACACTCAGCTCGCAGTGATTTGTTAGCTAATAATCAAGTTTACGCTGTACGCTGAATTCTTAGGGACCAAACAGGTTTGCTAACTGCACTGCTGGGATCCCATCCTTCAGTTTGAACACCAGCTAATATCCCAGTAGAGCCCATGGAACATCAGTGGAAGCTTTGCTTGCATGAAGGACGCAAAGATGGGACCTCGTGGCATTGGAATGGCTAAAATTCTAATGACCTTTATTGTATTCTCAGAAAAATGTAATTTCCTTATGGTATTTCTGTGCTATTCAGGAAACAAACTCTTGAAATCCATTTAGAACTAAAGGATTTCAATTGGCTGTTGTGGTGCTGTTCCTTTTCTTCTTTTTCTTTTGCTTTATTTTTTAAATGCAAACAATAATCATTAAAACAGAGGTTTAGTCCACTTAGAAAGCTTACTAATATATTTTGCCAAACAGATTTGGGCTGCTTTTGAAAAAAAGAGTTCGCTGAATGTTCTGTCATGGACACTACTGTACATACAAATGATAGCCCATGGATTACCTACAGTTTTGTTTGGTTGGCTGGTTTTTAAATACAGAGGGCTATGCTACTAATATATACTCATTCTTGATTAAAAAAAAAAAAAAGCAGAGCAATGATTCATAGCTTCAAGAGATAACAACAACTCCATTTAATTTTATCACACCTGAGTGTTCTGGGTCAGTGGAAAAATTTGACAGAACTCGGCACTTTTACCAGACGTAGGATCCGGATCATCTTTAATGTAAATTGGTGCAATTGCACTGAAGCCAAACTGTTGCTAAAATGAAAGGACAATTTCCTGGCCTTTTAGCTTCATCAAACACACAAGCTCAACCCCTGACAGATTCACAACCTGAACAAAGCAGAGGCAGACCCAATATCTCTTATTACCTTCATTGCAACAATTATATATTGCAATAAGGTTTGTTGTATTCATTTTTAGCGACTGATCAGAGTGGAAAGCTGGAGATAGAGGTGGTTCACATTTAATTTCTGATCCTCCTTTGCTAACTGAACATTTTGTTCTATGTCTCCTGACGTTTCCCTACCCTTCTACCTCACTAATGCACAAGCTAACATGAGCCCAGGGGGGAAATCTCATTTATTTTAGGAGAAAATTATGTTTATCATTCTGCTCAAGTGGTTTCCTCCATGATCTCTGTCTCAACTATTTAGAGAGTTCTATTTCTTAGTTGATCTTGAAGCACTATCAAAACGAATATGATTAATGATTTCCCTAGGAGTTGATCGTGCTCTGCTTGAGTGGATACTAGAACAATAACAGCAGCAAATTTAAAACAAAAAAGAAAACAAAAAAGAAAAAAAAAAGAAAAAGAAAGGGGGGAAAAAAAAAGAAATCTACTGGTTAATTAAAAATAATAACAAAGACAGCAAATGAAAGAGTGAATCCGTTAAGACTTGGTTAATTCTGCCATCTCCAGTCCTTTGTTCTTCATATGATACATATGCTCTGCAGCTGCCTGGATCAGAGCTGAAATGCTGTAATTATAGATGCTCCCTCACTTTCCTTCCTCTTGCTTCACTGTGGAAAAAGAAGTTGCATTTTTTCCTCACTTGCTAGCCTAATACAAGGGTTTTTTTAGGCAAGCTGGGAGATAGGTCCATGTCGTCTAGTCGATAACCCTTTTTACATGTATTTTTGTCTCAAACGTTTGTACTTTTTTCACTGATTAAATGCTACTTCCCTTGGCCAATCATCTGCAGAAACAACACCAGCCTCTAAATTAGAGAGGCAGTGAAAAATATTGTATCACTAAGTAGAAAACTAAATGAGACATCTGTTGTGATTATTTTAATGCTTATACTTTGATACTTCTATAAAAGGATTAGTTACCCCAATATAGTCATCTTGAGAATGACAGTCTGCAGCGGTTACAAATTGACTTTTTATGGAGAAAATAAGACTGTTCCTAACCTATTGCACTGATATTATATTTTGTTAATATTTTATGAAATAAAAGTCCTCCCATTAAGGGTGGCAAATTGCTTTATAATTATAGCACTTCACATACTAGAATGACTACTTCATTTTATGGAAAAAAGCGCAAAATACAATTTCATTATCATCCAGTGTCTTTTCATCCTTCTAAAGGTGTCAGCAGAAAGCACTGTTATATGCATCTCAAATTCCAAATATTAGTTCAACTAAAAAAAAATAATGACTCCCATTCCATGCTGATCACTGCTAATGAAATAGTTGTGTATAGTGAACATTTGTACACGATGAATCAAAAGAACAAAGTGAGCAATGATAAACTATAGACCTTTTAACTTTACATCTAAAGACTGGTTTATATACAGTATGAGCAGTGAGTTAATTCACATGGTTTAGAAACAGATTTAGTTAAATCTGTGCAACTCCCCGGTGCAGTGTCTCTTAAATCAATTTAAGAGAACCTTAAATCGATTTAGCCTGATGTGGTTTATAGACCTGAAACAGTTTCTAAACCAATTGCGTTAAAATTGTTATCCAGGTTATCCAGCCTCCAAGTCGATCACACTGATCTTAGTCCGAATCAGTTCACTTTTCACTTCTCAGATGAGAGCAAAATTGCAGCACAAAAGATTTTTTTTCATCTTTCCTCTTTGATAGAACCGTGAAATTCTTCTGCTGGGAAGCATCAACAGCCTGGCTTATGTAAAACCATCTTCTCCATTATTTGAACCCATCAGTGACAGTTTTTGATTTCCAGTGGAGTGCTTTGTTTGTCTGCTAGAAGATAACCGCTGCAACACTATTGATATTACATTACCTATACTGCAAATGAAAACCACCTGATTCATATTACTGGGAAACGTTGTCACTAAAATACTCTGATTCTAGAGGCACTAATTTAATCAGACATGATGCAGAAACAGCTATCAAGAATAAAAACAACAAGAAAAAACAAACAAGCCCCCATCCCTCAACTGCAAGAACTTTGTGGAATGATCTCTAGAGACAATATTGACTCCACACTCACAAAGCAACAATAAAACAGAGGTGCTTTTAACTGGCCTCCTGAACAGCAAATAAGTCTGAAATAGAGCCTTTCGATACTGAAGATTTGAGCCAAGTTAAATGCCAAACCTGGAGTGAACTGATTGTCCTTACACAAGCCCAAGACTTGAGGAGAGGAAGAGGATCAAGAAACTCCAATTCTTCAGTACTGTGAACCCTTGCCAAACACTCCATAATACATAAACTCCTCTATATATTTAGGTTTAGTTGGTTTGTTTGTTTGTTTTTTACCTTTGTAAGCATAGAGAGCAAACTTTACTTTTTTTTTTTTTTTTTTTTTTTCCCTTTTGACCACTGCCATGTCGTCTTGTCCTACAGTTTCTTGTTTTACACATCTAATACTAACCAATTAAGTTCAGTGTCTGGGGAAGGTGCAAGATGTACCTTCTGCATCTACAGGATAAATGCCATTTCCTCCAGATGTGGAGCATTGCCTGTGCACTGCATATATTTATTAAAATGTGGTATTTATTTGCTAAGAAGCTGCAAAAATAAATTTCTTTTAACTCTACTACAATTACGCGTTATGAATTTCAGCCCTTCAGAGCTAGTTCATTGCACAGAAATACTTGGTTTGTGTAAAAAGGTAAAATCTGCCTGTCGCACAAGTTGTAAGGTCAGAGACTGAAGAAAACATGTCATTATTTCTGCTATGAAAATTGGTCTACCTAATGGATTTTCATTTAAATATATTTTTGAGCTAAAAAATATTAGAAACTGGAACTCTAAACACTGGACTAAGTACATTAAAAACTCAGCACACCTGTTTATTCCCTTTTTCCCTTTCTGCAGATAAAATGCAGTTGGGGCTTTCTTTTAAAATAAGCAACCAATATATTACTTAGTCAGGATTTTATGAGGTTATTCTGCTGTGACAATCTTTTTATTATTGCATATTCACCCAAAGGCACAAGAAAAAAATATTCTGGGGTGAAAATATTCATGTTTTAATTTTTGCCTGGCGTGGTTTGGCACAATGCAGGCAGTCTCCATTTTAAGGGACTTTACAGCAGAAGTACAAGGGGTGTTGAAAGGGCAACCAAGACACTGGCAGATGAAGCTGAGACAGCAGATGACATTTGTATGGATCTCACCTTTGGGTGTGCTTGAAGTGAATCATGCAGGTCTCTTTTTAAATGGTTTATTACTGTCGGGAACAGATTCCAGTGGTTTTTTTGATACTTAGAACATCAGAATCCTTGCCTACTGGGCATGAAAGGGGTGTTAATGAAGATGTCCTTGCCCATTCAGATTATTAGAATCCAAACTAAAGACCTATTGCTATTTTGGTCTAAATACCCCCTACAGAAGACACTTCCACATCTCATTCTTTGTTGCATTTGAAGACTGGGCCAAGAATGGCTTTGGATATCAATGGGAAGAAGAGAAGGGTTTGAGCCTCATGGTAAGAGTTGAAAAGAGAAAGAGCCTGGATCCCCCATTCTCACAAGGTATTTGAGCCCTGGGATGACATCACTGCAATGTCAACTCAGACCTTTCCCTCATTCCCAAATTACATATTACAATTTTTACAAATAAAGACCCTTCAATTATTTCTGCACTGGCTCTGTACCAATATAAGCACTGCAAAAATTCAAACCTTTTTTTTCAAGGGAATGATTAATTGCATAAGTGTTCTGAGGTACACAAAAACATCCACTCATTTGAATTACCCTCTCAGGCTCCTACTGGCTGAGACGACATTGCAAAAGTTTATAGAACATCATAACTGATTTCAAACAAAAATTTCAGGCGCATACACACTAGCCAACAGTCAGAAGCAAGGTTAAACAGACATTTTTCTCTTTTCCTTCCCTTATATGACTTTGAACATTTATATATCTGTAGGTGAAAATATTTTTGCAGGCAGTTGTAAGGCCTCACAGACTTTAAGTGCAAGAAATTGTGCAGCATTTACACCTTCTTCTCCCACCCCAAGGGAGTACCTGAATTGCTGGCAGGTACCTCAGGCACTGGCCCCTCCAGACCCAGGGGCTCCTGCACTGGCCGCTCTTCCTTCTCTTCCACTTACGTGGCCTTTTATGAATAACTTCTGCAGACCCAAGCTTAAATCTGACGCTAAGGATTTAGTGATTCATTCATTAGTAAATACTTGCCATGAAAGGTAAGAATGACACTTTATTTTCATCTTTTTGGGAAGACGATCATTCTGCCCTCTATGCTTTTACAGTACTGGATTAATGGTTGATGCGCTAGAGGGAGAGCATGGACTTCTTCACCAAACAAGGTTGGTTTTTTTTGTTTAGTCCTATTACTTACCTAGCTTCTACTTCACATCATGTTAAATCTGAATTGCTTAAGTACTAGTCAAATAAACCATAGTATGGGTAACCAAAATGGATAGATTCTGCTGCAGCTTTATAAGTGGATCCACCTGGGAGAGATCAGCTGATGGTGTCTGTTTCTTTCTGACTTTTAAAATTTTCACTCTAATGATATAGATTTTGCTACTATAAACAAAATGCATATTGAAATGCATTTCCCAGTTCCTCTCCATGGCACGGTATTTCAACAATCTGTCAGAATGGTTAAAACCAGCTACTACTAAGAGTCTCCTATTGGCAGTAGTACAAAGAACGAGAGCAGCTCATGTCACTTGACTCAAAGTCTTACTTTACCCATATGTTTGTATTATTTATACCCCATTACAGAAAACTTGGGCACCTCTTTAAAGATTATTTTGTGGAACGAATATATACCTATACCGCCACACTCCAAAGTAAATATTTGTACTTTTTGGTATATAACAGTGCATCAGAGCCTACAGGGTTTTCCTCCCCGTTCTGTTTCCTGTTCTCATTAAAATATTTTTAATGAAAATGTCATTGGCATGTCACATCATTTCACCCACAGTCAACTCTCAGATGCTCATTACGCTTATTCTTGAGACAAATGTTGGACTGAGAACAAAAAATATTTTTTCCCCTTAGGAGAAGTAGGATAGTAAGAAATAAATATAAACCGACTCATCAGCAAACCCCATTTGTTTCAGGACAGTGTTTCAAGTGTTCTAATATTAATTAAATATCCTAAAATTGCAACATTCACTTAATTCTAAGTGTTATCCTAATTCTCTTCAGTATACATTTGTATTTGGAAAGCAACCTTTATTTAATAAACACAACAAGACCATGGAATTCTAAAAGCAATGACTTAGAAACGCAAGAAAATTTGATTATGGATTAAATAGAGCTAGATGCAGAAAAATGTAGATTCACAGAACAAAAGTGCATGTAAGAAATCAAATGCCTGGAAATCTAGTGCTGCTAGCCAATGCTCTCAACCCGACTGGTTAATTAATGTTTTTCAAATCATCATTATTCGTAAATGAATCTCCACAGAAATTATTAATCCCTAGATAAAGGTATTAGCACACATACATACATATTCTTTCTAATCAAAAGAGTCACGAAATCGAGAATTGAAAGCATGAAAGGACAAATACCAGAGCAGGTTAAATTATTGGGTTGTTAAGGCTTCGTATCCAAATTTCATCAGCCAGAGAAAACCCAGCTAAACCCTCAAATAAAAATGTAACTTGCTTCTGCCACAAGGAAGGATGCTTTACTGTAAAAGTTATTCGCAAAATGTTCAAGGTGTTTCAGGGTGGCCTCACTGGATAAGAAGATGTAATCACAGCAATGAGAGCTGTAGGCTTTGTGGGTGATCTGAATCATTTTTCAGACAGTGAAAAGGCTGCTTGTACTTATTAGAGCAAGAAACTTGTGCAGTTTGAGACAGAAGTTTAATTATCTTAGTTCTAAATTACCCACATTTATAAAGACCTTTAACTTCAAAAAGCACCGTAAATACAGCTTTTTCTTTGAGTTCACTCTTCAAGATCACAAATGTGAGTCCTGTCCTAACTTGCACACTTTTGGGGAGACAGTCTTTTATTTTTGTCACGAGCTCATTTCTGGCGTCTGCATGTTGGGAAATAAGGTGCAAGCAAAGAATCTCTTTTCTGCCAGTAATCACAGCAAGAAAAACACTCAAATGCTACCTTAAAATTGGCAGGTTGTTTAAATTATTGCGTCCTGTAAGTTTTGCAGTGGGAAAACAGAAAATCAGATACAGCTTTTGAAGTCTGTAAATTGAAACCTTTATTTTCAGAGGGGTTTGGGTCATGGCATGGCCCGAACTAAAATAAAGGTGTAGGTAATTATAAAACAGAAACTTCAATTCAGATTCCATCTCTCTGATCCACAAAGCCCTTTTTTTCCCTAGTGCTTTCCTTTAAGCCAAATAATTAGTGTTTTATGAGAGATCCTAATAGTAAAACTGAAGCTCCATCTGTGGCTGTTTATACAAATTACATATCTCATCGTGCATTAGTGGTTCAAAAGAGAAATACGTACTGTACACGCGGCATATTTCTATATATTCTTGGTATGATGCTTTTATGAGTTGTATTTTGTTTACAAACTAAAAAGAAGTAAAGTATTGCCAAAATAGTGATTCCAGCCATAGTTGTAAATTGCCACCAAAATTAAAGTAACCTTCCAAGACCATTTTGTTCCAATATATATTTAAATACCAATTTTTCGGGCTCTCCCTTACAACCTTCTTAAGACAGGCAAATAATATTTTTATACAATGAAAGATGTAGAGTGCCTACAGAAAAAAATACCTAAAGGAAACCTTCCTTTCCCCTCCCTAACAATTTTCTGAAGCTTGATTTTGAAATACTTGGTGGAAAACAAAAAGAAACTGTTAGTTGAAATAGTGCTGTACAAACAAAACATTTTATAAGCCTTGAATTCAATGGCAAACACGCAAGCCAGGGGCAGAAGCTGAGGAGGAGGCTGAAGTTTCCCAAGCCTCAGGCTGTGCTGGCAGGGGTCTTCTCCCTCCCAACCCCAAAAAGCAAGTTCTTTGTCTTCTCAGCTGCCTTCAGGCTGTGGTTAACCAGTGCAAGTGTCCCCTCCAAGAGGAGCACCACCACGGAAAGCTGTGATAGCAGGAGGGGATGCAGATGATCAGCCTGGACTGGAAGCCACTCAAGCCAGCCCACCTACCAAGAGCAATGAATTGTAAAACTGCACCCCTAAGATTTTCACGTTTTAGTTACGGAAGTTATAACGAAAAGCTTTAGTGGCACTCTCACACTTTTCAGATTATGTAAATAAGCTGACTTCTAAAAGTTGTGATATACTTACATCCGAACAGACAAGTTTTATACACCTTGAGGATAATACAGAAATACAGCTAGAACTTACAACAGAGTTTAGCTGATCATTTGAAGTCTGGATGTAAAGCCAAAATGCTTTCAATTCTCACTGTATTACCCTTAACTATACTTTAATTAATGCCAGTATGGCAGACATGTTAATACTCCAAGAAATTGCTTTGTAACCACCTGAGTAGTGGTATCTTACCACCAAGTATTGTAGCTTCTGAAGCAAACCAGTATCTTTCCACAAACACACTCTAATGCTGCGGATGCTTTTCATGAGCTACACTTCCCCCTATGCAGGGGGGTATTTTTACTTGGTACCTGAACAAGCAGCAGAGTTTGGTTTTAAAGCAGGAGCACGTTTGTCACAGCTAAGTAAATAATACACAGTTTCTAAAATAATATATACCTAGCTGTATTCTCTGTAGGGTTTTAAATGAGCAAACAGAAATTCGGATTTAACATGCAAGCATGCTGTAAGTACTTCCCCATGGCTCCCATCTCCATTTTTGCCCCCATGGGGCCTTCATCCTTCCCAGAACATTCTCTATCCGGAAGCAGGGTAATGATTTTATCACACAGCAACATAGAAATTACACCATTTTTGACTGAAATCATACTTGAAGATCAAACCGCTTTTCACAAAAGGTAGCAAGAAAAAGCGTAGTGTTCCCAAAGCACTGCCTCTTACCCACACGGGTATGCTAAGCCAGGGGACACGGGGGCTGCCCGGGATGGGATCAGCGCCCTGGCCCTGGAATACGTTGACCTGCGATTTCCACAGAGCTTTAGAAAGTTGCGACGCCACCCATACGTGCAAACATGTATGCTGACTCAAAAGCAGAGACAGGGGAAGAGTCAGACTCCCTGTGCAATGCAGGAGGAGGTGGAAGCTCCATGTTCTCTGCCAGCGTTCTTCCTCACCCACCCGTGCCCATCTCTCCACAGGCACTGGGGACGCACAACTCTTCTCTTCAAGAGTCATTACACAGCATAAGCTCCATTTCAATTAATGATCTTGGTAAGTCACAGGCCATTTATTGTTATCACCTGGTTTTCAGCCACTGCAGCATCCCTGTCCCCGGGAAGTTTCACCTCTTTTGTGACAGGATCTGATCTGCACCCCCGTAACCGTGCTGCCCAGGGAGCAGCTTCAGGCCTGTGCACGGAGCAGCCGAGCTCAGGACGGCGACTACGGGGCATTTTCTCTACTTTGGCTCATTTCTACAGACCTGGCACGCTGCGGTTCATACAACACCCTCCCCTGCCACAGTTTGGGTGTCTCTCAGAGAAGTCTTGATGGTGTCTACAAGGCAGGAACTTCCCTGTGCCCCCAAGAAGCTCCCCAGGTACAGACTGCAGCTTCGGGGCTGTATGAAACCCCATCACGTTGTGATACACTCCAGCATGGCAATCTTTTTGATGTGCCCAACCTTAAATACTGAAGGAATTGCATGAACGGTGATTTTTCAGCATTGTATTCCAGACTCCTAGATCTCAAAAGGCTGCTCATACATCATGCAGCATAAAGGCTAATACGATTTCAGAGGGTGTAGTACATGGCCAAGGTCAAGAACATTTTCTCTCTACTGGCACTTCCTAACCACTTAACAAAAGCTTGTCTTAAACAATAGGTTTGTTATGATAAAGACAAAAGAGACTACTTTCCTTACAAGGAATATTGTATTTCATGTTTTAACTGTTGCAGACAAAGATACTCGAGAATTGAAAAATCCAAGGTAATGCACAATTAACGGTCTAATCTGCACAGCCATTTATCACGAGTTTTCACACACAAGAGCTTCTTATGAAAGGCCTCCTAAATATCCATTTGTAAATACGGATACAGGATTAGTATACGCCAGATACTGTGCCTAGTTTGACTGCACAGCTACAATCCCAAAACATCAGGAAATAATGAATGTGTGGGAACCAGAATGCAAGTATTTAAATAATTCAGAACTACAGTATTCATCCCCAAAGTTCTGCTTTATTTCTTCTGAAAAAATGCACCCAAGACACAGTTATTCTATTAAAATTAAGCTCTAGAAAGAAAAACCTTGTAATTAAAAATCTTCTGTTCCTGAAAATACTACTTTTTCTAAGTAAATATTTGCAAGGCAGGGAAAATGTTACTTCAATAATGGTAATGACTATTTGCAATCATGTCCAAATGCTACCTGAGAAACAGTGGAACATAATTAAATGCAATATTACCAAATAAAAACAACATAGGTTTGGGGCATCTGAATGTTAGCTTTCCTAATGAAATAAATTTTAAAAAATAAATAAAACATACAGTACTTTGTCTGCACTGTAATTTGTCAACTGTTGAGGAAATTGGCATGTCTTTTCTGCTGATTTATTGGTTAATCCCAACAATTCATTGCGGAAAAGGGCAACAGTGAATTACAATGTGAGGAAAAATTAAGCAGCGCATTTCAAAAGCGTTTAACTATACAGCTCTTAAAGCAAATTTCAAAGTTCTCATAGACCTAGCTAAATTTTTTTGGGTACTACTGGAGCTAATAATTTAATAGTTTCCAATGTTCTCTCTAAGTGTTCTATCCTGTATAGCAGATTTGCTAATATTGTTCCTTAGATTTGATTTCAAATATGTTTGAAAAAGATATAAACCCTGGGTTCCTAAAATATAAAACAGGAAGGGGGCACTGGATATATTATGCTGATTTCTTAAGCACTGGGATTTTGGATATTTCTATGCATCAGCTAAGCAAATTACTTAATTCAAGACAATAACTAATCCTGCTTATTGTAATGGGACTACTTCTTGCTAAGCATTAGACAAGTTTTGAAATTAAAATATATATATACGTATGACTAGGCACTTCTAGACTTACCTTATTTTCACCTAAAATAACCTGCACACCTTTAAAATACTATTCATTTAAAGTAAGTTTTCAGATAAGTGCTAGAAGTCAGAGGTATAGAGTTTCTTGAATACTGAAGAGGAAGCAAGTAAGGGACCAGGGAAGACAGGACCTCAGGTCCCCCTTTCCCTGTTTACTCCCACACACAGATATAGCCTTCGTTAGGACTAAACCATCAGAGTTAACTTTGATACTGGTTTTCACATTGTGTTTCTATGTCTCTTTTCCTCCCTTCTTTTTAAAAATATGAGCTGCAGGTGATAGGCATAAAATATTGCTAATCAGATTTCTCTTAGGTTTTACAATGCAAGAAATGGAAAATAAAGATTACCTTCAGCTGAGGTCCTAGGAGCTGTGCAAATTAAACCTCACTTGCCGCTTTGGGGCATAATTCAAATGCTATAGTTAATGGGAGCCTTAAAAAAGTACAGCAAGTTTATAAACAACACATTTCCAGAGCAAACCTACACCGTATGATACAATACAGTGCAAAAAAGTACCAGAGGCAGTTTACAGTTCACATCTGGTTTACACCCTCGATTACACCCTCTTTTCGGGTAACACATTTAAACAGTACATTGGGCTCCACCTTAACTCCATTTAGGTCTTCTGTCTCCTGATGCTTCTTTTGGAGAGCTGTGCCAGAATCTCAATAGCTACTTTTCAACCTGAATTTATTCAAAGCAAAATTATACACATTTGTTCTCCCATCAGATCTGCATTAGCTTAATTATAGTTTCGGGGCACACAATGAACATGGTTGTTTATGGGTTGCATCCCTTAATTTTGGCCCTAAATTATCTCCATAGTAACTGTACCAAATGCTCTGTAATTGGGTCCTTGGTTGCAAATTCCATACTGCACCTTGGAATTTCTTTAAATTGAAGGTGCAGAGCACTTTTCAACTCCCTAAATTCTTCAGCCCAGTTCATTTAATTGATCCTTAATTGATAAGTTTCTCAAATTCTTCCCTTCTGAAATTACTTCGGTGCTTATGTACATCCTCCCATGTAATTTAAACTGAATCACTTGTGATCACTTGTTTCAAAGTTATCGTCTCCACATTCCTCATAACTGTGCTCTTTTAGCTAAAATTGAGTTCATTTCCTTCATGCAGTTAGAATATTTTCTTTTTAGTAGCTAGCATGGTCTTACTTTGGATTTAGTATGAGAATAATGTGAAAACATGCTAGGTTTCCCATGCTTTGCCTGAGAAGAGCTAACTTCTTTCTTTCTAGTAGCTCAGCTGTGTTTTGGAATGTATGAACTCACTGATACTTTGGCTCTTGTCAAGGAGACCAAGGACTTTTTCAATTTTCCAGCTGCGGGTGTAGATAGAAGCTGGGGGGGACAATAGCAGGACAGCACCTAGACTGACATCCAGGTTGGTCAATGAAATATTCTCTACCATTAGCATCATGCTCTGTATGTAGCTGGAGCTGGCTCTTCCAGCTAGTTCATTTGTTAGTTCTGTTTGGTTAGTTCCATTCCATTTTGAGTTCAGTGTTAGTCTGGCCTTTTACCGTTCTGCTGTTTTCCAGTTGGCCTCGGGCCTTTCTGCCTTTTGCCTTTTTATTCTCCTGATGGGATTGGCTGTTTGATACCGGAGTGCACTTTCTCTCTCTCCTTTCAAGAAGACTGGTGTTTGTAAGCAATTGCATTGAGTATCACTTATTTTATATATATATAAAATTATTATTATCTTATTAAACCCTTCTTATCTCAATCCTTTGTTCTTATCTTCCCTTTTGATTCTCTCCTCCATTCCACTTGGGAGGTGCGGAGGGTCATCAAGCACCTATCATGGTCCTACTTGCAGGCTGCGATTAAACCACAACAATAACTTACTAGAATTAGTGTAAGGTGTCACCATCATATGGTTGGCTCCACACAGTACAGGCAAAACTGAATTTTGCCACCTTAAGAATAGGCATAAAAGCTTTCCAAGACAGAATTCACTGCTGTCTCAGGCACAAAACATCACCTTTATCTTCCTACCAAAGGTATGCAAGCAAATCTTGTCTCTGCCATGGCCACCTACTCTTCAAGCAGTGAACTCACCAGGAATTTAGTCAAGCAGTATCCTGTTTAGCTGTGAAATGTGAGCTCCAGGTGACCTTGCTCAGCGATGCTGTCTTGTCATCCCATTTCACACTCCCACACTTTGCTCTGCAGTAGTAAGAACAAACAGCAATGTGGAGGATGCACAGGCTGAGCTCATCAATTACAGTAGTCTTATGCGACTGCCTAGACAAAAGTCATCTCTGCACATTTATCTGGGCACTATGTACAAAACTGAACAATGCATGGCAGAGAGAAGTACTATATGACCCAGATTTGGCCTTTCAGAAGAATGGCAGTTCCATTGACTAACTAGCACTTTATATTTAACATTTAGCCAGATGATTTTAATTGGGTAATAATTCTATGTATCAATTTCTGAGACCGGACAGGCTTATTTTAAAAATAACAATAATAAAAATAAATCAACAAAACTCAAAACAAATCCAGACAATAAATTCTGCAGATTCTAGAAATTGTCATTATTGCAGGCATTATTTCAGTAGATTTCAAAGTCTTTGCCTTGGAACAAGCCAGTCAGGCTATAACTGAACCAGAGAACCTGTCAAAGAACAAATTCCTGAAATAACAAGACATTATTTAGAATAAATATACTAAAATAACAAATAGCTGTTCAGCTAGCTCTAAAAATTAACCTCGCTTTTCACCCTTACAAGACAGGGTAGTGTGCTAAATGTAGAAATATCTGACCAATGAGAATACAAACTATAGGCCCTTAAAAAAAAAGAATTTCTTAAAACAAACAAACCAACCAACCAACAAGGAAATCTGGGGTTTAGTTAGGTTTTTTGTTTCGTTTTTGTGGGGGTGGGTTTGGGCGTTTTCCCCTCTTTTTTTATCTTCACAAACTCAGGTACCAGTTTTGGGTCCCACCTAACACAGAGCACTCAACACAAACCAGTAGTACCCACCTTTCAAGAAGAGAGATACAGTCACTTGTCCATTGTCCCACGCAGGCAGGCTCCACTTGGACAGGAAAATCTGATAAGAAGCTTTCCATGTCGCTACTCCCAAACTCTGCATTTCACCAGGATATTCACTGACCCGATCCTCCATCATTGTCAGATCACGTCTGCCACTTGGGTGGCATGAGATTTTAAAAAGAAGAGGCACTTTGCCGCAAACCACTACAGTCAACGGACTTCTGCTATTTTTGTGATGGGAGCGCAGACCTGAAGGCGCTGAACTTCCCGCATCACGGTAGATCTTGAACATCCCAAGTCATCGGCAACCACGAGATCAGTAACGAAATCTCAGAACTTTATCCAAACTGAGCCACTGAGTCTTCCTGTCAGGGCACTGGTGGTTACTGGTTAGGGACCCCTGACACATCGCTACCTGGAGGGCTTGGTAGTGCCTATGGTATGTAGGAGTAGATGTGTATTTGGGACAGACTGAAGGCAGAAAGCAAACACGTGGAGCAGGTCTGGTGAAAGTGTTGTCCATCTAGAAGATGACAACCTGCCTCATTTATGCAAAACTCCTCCTGCCTCCTAGAAGGAGCCTTTCCTGTGCAAAGAAAGGAAGAACGGGCTCGGTTATAATCACATCTGATTATTGGCAAGAGAAAGCCTGGAGAAAGCCTGATTCTAAGTAGAATTCTACCACTTCAACATTTTTACTCTTTCCCAAGACCAATAGGCAGGCAAAGGACTTTGCTGTGTTACAAATTTTAGTCAAAGCAAGCAGATCTTGTTTGATTTGCTACAGATACAGTAGTTAGGTTGCAAAAATAAAAACTCAGTTTGGTGAGCCTCAATGCAAAACCATGCAAGAGTCATACACCTGAGCAGCTTTTCTATCGAGTCTCAGAAGCTTTTTAGGTGCTTTAGCAGTTCAGCCATGAGACCAGTACACTGATCAGCTCAGGAAAACACACTATGGAAAAATTAGATCAGACTTCTTATTATACTGCACAAAGCACATTCACCAGTACTAGTGACCGTTGCAATTGTGAAAGTAAATAGCTCCTGTACAATTAAAATATTTTTATCCGTTGAGTCTTCAATACACTCACAAACTGCAAAATCTGGCAAAACATCACTTTAACTACATATTTTTGCCTGTTGCTGCAGGGGACTGTCATGCAGACAATGCCCTTTAAAAACAAAACAAAACAAAACAAACCACAACGTAACAACAAAAACCAAGCAAGTACACATACACACATGCAAAATTGAAAACATTATCCAAGTCATTTACTGGAATGTTTAATTTGGGCCATCTCAAGACTACATGGATCAAAACTAATAGGAAATTTGTGAGAAACCCCTCAAAACAAGCTTGGAGAGAGAAAAAATATTTTTGAAGATCAATTTCCTAACTTGTCAGTGAAGTCGTCAGCAGCAATGTCCAGTAACAGCAACGCAAGGCCAGATTCAATATATTTCTCTGCTTAGGAAAATCCAAACCTTCATTTCTCACTCCACGAGCCAAAATCATATACAGCCTCTGCACATGTGCTCTCAGCTTCTGCGGTTGATACTCTTCAGATAGCACAAAATATATAAATATTTATTGAGACAAAACCAAACCAAACCCCCAGCATATGAAAGTGATTCTATTGCCTGGTCTTATGGTCAATTTTCTGACAGATGCAAGTTCAAGTTCTTGTGGGAAAAGTAGAGAAGCAGCAGACTTCTTTTTTCGTGCTCATTTAAAGTTGAATGATATGCTTTGTTCAATTTTCCCTTCTTTCATTATGATGAGAAAAAAAATAGCTAAGATTTGCTCCAAATCAAAGTAAGTTTTCTGCCAGCTTTTTTTTTCCCTCAGCAGCTGACCTAAAGACTTTTAAAAAAAAAATCAATTATTTCCAGATACTTAATTGTGATTGAGATCTGGAACCAACAGGATTACCAAGAAGAAGTGGTACAAGTATGAGGACCATCTGTTGGCTGATATTGTCTAGAAACTAGATGGGACCTTTTATACCCCACCAACAAATTACATGCCAAAAAAATCACATCAGAGCGTACAGCATCTGACAGGTTATTATTGGGAAACCTATTGACAGCTTATCAGTGGGCAGTACCAATACTGCCTCAGGAGAACCACACCGTACTAATTCAGGAAACCTGGAGAGATCGCTCTGAAGCCACCAAATGACACAGCAGATGAGAAATACTGAGCACAGCAAGAGTCGGTAGCAGGATAACCTACCTCACCAGGGTATGAATCTCACCAGAGGATGAACTGAAAAGATGCACCTGGGAAAGATTTGAAGGGATGAAGCAGCACCTCAAGAGGTGTTTGGCTGCACCAGCACCACCTCACAGCAAAACTATCACTCAGCATTTTCAAAAATAAATCTCGTGATGGAATTATGACACCAGAGTGTACACTGCAAAGGTTTTTGTGTGTGTGACGAGATGATCTAATTTCACTTGCCAAACTATATTTGCAAAGTCCAGTGCCTTTGCCTTGTACACATGGACACACTCAGCTCTTAAACAAAGTGATGTCATTATGTTACACTTTTATGCTCAATATAATGCTGTCACTTCTGAGAAACCCCATATTAGTGTGACATTATTGATTCAGATAACTACAAATTTATTTATTCAAGAAGAACAAAAGCTATGACGTCTTTTCCACATTACCTGAACTCCTTAGCTGCTCTTTATTTCTTATATGGAGAACTTCATCATCTTTCCAAACTTGAGATTAAGCATCACTGTTCATTGCAATAGGTCATTTCCTTGGTCCTTACTCTGCTGTTCCAAGGGAGTTTATGGGACCTGAAGCTCCGCTATTCCAAGGGAGCATATGGGACATAAAGCTCAGCTATAGGGGCCGCCGGGAGATGCCCAACCATAGGGACAGTGCTTCATGGGCCAAGTTGACCAACTCTGTGCTACACTTCAAACTTCTGCAGGAATACTGGTGCTCACCGGCATGAGAAAGGCACTGGAGGCAGGGAGGGGGAGGATGCTAAGGCCAGCACAAACTGTGAGATGCAGCTTCCCACTGGGAAACCATCCCTTGGCAATAGCTGGGAGCTGGCTGAGGACAGTCCAGCGTCGTTGTTCAAATATCAAGAGCCTCCCCAGAGAGGCCAGGGGATCAAGGATGGCAGAAAAAGTATTTTGTAGCCACATACAGGGCACAGTTGAAGAATAATCCCACAGAATGTATGAGATGCCCAAATTCATTCTGATTTTAATGCTTATTGATTTTACTATACTGCTTTTACATGTTGTCTGGTAGCACTTTATAAATGTTTTATGTAAAATAAATAATTCAAGAAAGACACTGCTGTCTCCAGTAAAGTTTATGACATCATGAGAGCTATTTTTTGTTACTCTGTTGACTGCAATGATGAAAGAAAAAGGAAAACTGGGACCTAGACATTTCAAACGTGACCATTTTCTAAATCACAGCTGCTTTTTGTGTTGCAGCAACACTGTGTTCAGGACTGTATTAGATAAACAACATAATATAGTTCTGTCCCTTTCTGCTGCTGTTTTTAACATTTTTCCTCCCCTCTGACTCTTGATCACAAAACCACATGCTCAAACAGATTGCATTTTGTTGTATTTTAGTGCTATTTTGTCTTTATTTCGCCATTATTTATTCTCCTTTTGTTCTACTGTCTTCAGTAGCACTTGCATTATATCAAAGGGAGAAAGCGCAAACTGAAAAAGCTGCTTTCAATTTAAGTGAATAAGTTGGCATGTGCTTTTTTAACACCTCCTTGGTTTAGTGATATGACAACAGCCAACCAATCATAATGGTTAAAATCTGTTTGGCAAACTCCTTCTAATAAAACTGTACACTTCCTTACATACACTCGCCCTGAAACACTTTCCAGTCAATTTTTGTGGACCACACTATGAGATCAAGAATTTACCTATATGATACCTTTAGCGGTGATGTCTTAGAGTCAGTGGATTTTATTTCAGCACATTAACACTTACACTCATCACCGAAAGGAGTTAAGAGATTATAAAACTTGGTAACATATCTGTATTTCTTACAGCTGTAAACCTACCTCTTAATCTTTCTGTATAGAACGTTTCCTGACTTTACAGAATCATTGCAGCATATTGGAAATTACATGAAATGAAAAAATCCTGCCTGAGGCACACACACATACACACAGACAGTGTTGTGCAAATCTTGCTGCAAGTCATGACAAAGTCAGAATACTGCTCACCTCCCAGGAGTCTGTTCTGGAGGGCAGATGGAACAAGTGGAAAGGGATTGGGAATCAGAGACTTTCTACGTTAATTTTGTCCAGAAAGATTTTCCTATGCATTTTTCCAGTGGTCTCAAAATCTATTCAAGACAGAGTAGAAACCTAAAGATAACTCCTCTTTTGTGAAATT
The DNA here is from genome assembly GCF_036013445.1 of Caloenas nicobarica. Classification (NCBI taxonomy): domain Eukaryota; kingdom Metazoa; phylum Chordata; class Aves; order Columbiformes; family Columbidae; genus Caloenas; species Caloenas nicobarica. The sequence continues at coordinate 61,515,592 of NC_088249.1, read as the reverse complement.
TAACAAACGTACAGTGAAATCTCCGCCCTATTTTCATTCCAATAAATCACCACAGTGCTTTATAACAGAAACTTGCTAGACTACAAATCATCTTGAACCTCACAAACAGCAAGTAAATAAAATGAGAGCTTCTATTTACTTTTCAGTGAAAATATTGAGCCATTAAGTGTCTAATGCCGTTCACCATCTTTTACTACCCTGCTCACTAGATCCTACTACTTCAGCATGTTTCTTAGCTCTGACTCAGACAGCACTGTTTTAGAAACATTAAGTGCTAAAAATACTAGGTGAATGAAAAAAGGGAGCTCAAAAAAGGAGTATTGTTTCAGAGAATAATGAAAATCATTAGCATCTTTTCAACCATTATTGTTTAACAATCCAACAATTTTGGTCTTACACATCCACACATTATATCCTTGTCATATTCTTAAGAAGTGGCACAGTCTGAGGGCAGAACTAGTAAAAAACCAAAGCCCTGACAAGGACTGAATCGGGATTAACAGACGGTTGGAAAGCATGATGGATCTTTACTGCTGCTGATTTATCATCTCATCTCAGGTAAAACCAAAGAGATCACAGCTGGCAGCAGGAAGAAAGAGATCATTCTGCCAGAGAGCAAGGTGTCTTTCTGAAGGAATGGGAACCCTGTGCTAATGCCTGCAGAGATTACAGGACCAGAAGGAATAGTTATGATCACTGTTTAATCTTCTGAATATACATAAGCCTTTCTGTCTTGTAACTTGCTCTTTTCCTTTCAGAACTTGAACACCATTATCCAATGCCCAGTGGTAGGTGATGAACAAATGGTACCAACTGATACTGGTGAAGTGGCACGAATACAGTTCCATTCAGCACCAAACCTACGAAATACATCTCTAGTATCATATCAAAGCTGCTATTATTTCTTCTGGTAGAATTCAAATGAAAATTAAAAACAAACAAACAAAAAACAAAACAAAAACCAAACCCACACCACATTATTTTTCTCTCTTAATTCAGAGCCTCCTGATGCTTTACTGAAGGTTCATATTTGGGGTCTCTGATCTGCCTCTAGACAAGATGTACACTTTTTTTTTTTTTTTTCCAGACTGCAAATATCATTCCAAGCTGTTATTAACAGTTACGGTCAAGTAACTGAAGACTAGAAATGTATATAAATATTGGGAAACTGCTGGTGTGAAATGCTTCATCTTCACTGACTCCAAATGTGCATGGCCCATAAGAAAGATAAATAAAAAGGTTGGTAGGTAACTGAAGAAGAGACTTGTAGAGCACAGCTTCTTCCTGACTCATTTGAGAGACAGTCAATGTCCACAGGTAGTTCAGTTCACCAGACCACGGTGCCTTCCCAGGCCCATGAACAGTGGTCCCACGCTGGGCTGTGTCCTTCTGAGATGGCCAGCTGCACACAGCCAGGCCAGTGCTGGGCACACGGGGCGGTGAGCTAACGTTGCTTTCCCTTCTACACTCATCTTCATTGATGGCCAAGATTTTTAAACAAACAAAACACCAATACCATTGCCAAGGCACCAGGACACATATGGCTGCTTCTTATTTCCATGGCTCTGCACATTGTCTGTAGCAACTGCAAAGCATCCCATGCAGCTGGTAAATGAAAATAACTGTTTACACGTAAAACAAATCTCCAAAAGTTTTTGTTGGTGGTGGTGGTGGTTTTACTTTTTTGTTTTATTTTTATATTTATTTTTTTATTTTCCCAAGCTTCCTCTGAACTGGTTGTCCTAAAGTCCTCAAGGATCACAAAGGCAGTGCAGGTAGCTACAAGAGTGAACAAAAACAGGGGCTTTGCTTGTTTGTTGAAAGAGAACTTCAAGCATTAATGTTTTGTGTAGGAATCAATAAAACTTGTCTTACAGGTACAAGGTTTCTTGCTCAAACCCCACTGAAAATATTTAATATTTTTAAATGCAAAAATTATATATATGGATTTTTACTCATATCAACAGTGGAGTTAAGACTTCCTGAAAGAAGGTTTTTTTCTATTAGTAATAACACGTAGCACACTAAAGGGTTCTACTGAAAAAGGACACTTTGAGACAGTCTTTGTGCAGCCAAAGAGATGAACCTATGGAGGATTTGCAACTAAACACATAAGGTAAAGAAAGAGTTGAAAAGGTCTGTTGATTTATTAATGCAAAGTTTTGAATATACCTGGCACGGTGTGCACAAGGATTCTCCACACTTTTCACAACCATTGTATACAGATACATATATATATATATATAAAAATCAGATAGGTAATACACATTTAGAATAGCAATGCTTTAAGACAGTCCTGTGTTGGTATAAAAAACTTGCATGAGGAACAGCACAGAATCAGGTCCTCTGTATTGTAAACTGTGTGACATAATTATACGTGAAGTGACAGAGTTTCACCTTGTGTGTTTGCTTTTTCATCTCTCTTAAGTGGTAAACAGCAACATTTCTACACAACTTGCATTCAGACACAATTCAGCATGTTCAATGAACTCATAGATCCCATCTTTCTCTGGATACTAAGGCAGTTTTGATGTGCCCTTGTGCTAGCAAAGGGTTAAAAACTTTTCTTATGTTCCTACTGGGTTGTAAACGAAACTGCTGAAGCTGATCAATGACCACTGTTAAGACCTGGAAACCAATTATAAACCTGAAATTTGTGATGAACAAAGCTCTGAAACACTAGGATGAAAACTACTGAATTAGTCCAGTTCATTAAAATCATTAATAGTCATGAAATGAAAACCACCAGAGTCCAAAAAGGCTTAATGCCCTATCCATATTAATTAGATGGGAGCAAATCTGAAGTGAAAAGCAGCACATGCTTTGTAGAATTAGCAATTGCTCTCTACAGACTACACAGATCTCTATTAAAATTCAGTTTAATTAAAATTGATCACGTTAAGAAACTGATGTGGTTAATTAACTGAATTCCTGGACTTCTTTTCATACATTTCACAAATGCATTGTACACTGCTTTCCTGGGTGACAGCTTATGTTGCAGTGAAAATCTTGATTTCACAGGTTAATGCTGCATGTTCCATGAGGCCTGAAGTTCCCGTGTTCCCCCCAGGAAACCCTGGCAGCCCAGAGAGAACAACAGGCCTTAGAAACTACCAAAATCTACCACCAGAAACCTTGGCTGGAGTCTAAACAGTTTCTCTTGTAGATCAGTGTGAAACTCTGGGCACACATAAGGAAACGTTGCAAGAGCTGTGGTCTCATCAGGTCTGTCATTAAAACTAAACAAAATATACAGGAAAGGTGTGTTTGCTGTACATTATAGACAGACGTATATGCTGGATCAGCACAGACCGACATAAACAGCCAAAGGATCTGGTCAATGCAATTAATGGATATAAACATGCGAACTGCAACCCTTTCAGTTTTTGAAGGACATCATCCCATGTGTCTCACCAGGATGCACGAAAGAACAGGGCTTGGCTGAGGGTTAATCCTGGAGCTGCCCAGGGATGCAGATGTGGCACAAGCCTCAGTGGTCTAGATGGTGATTCCCAGGGGGGTGGCAGCCAAATACCTCCAAGAGTTTGCAGTATCATCCTCAAACAACGAGGTAACCATTTCCAGAGTTTTAAAGTGGAATTGTCAGTGTTAGGTTAATGGTTGGACTTGATGATCTTAAGGGTCTTTTCCAAAATAATTCTGTGATAAACCACTAGTGCCATACCAGCTTCAGGAGAAAGACTGAATTGCATCTAATGAAGATTGATTTTTATCATATCGTTGTTCGAAATGATAAGGCATCATGAATGGTGCCATTCTATTTTTGGTAGGAAGATGCCAGGATTTTGTTTCCATGCCCTAATCATTGGTATGGTTTAATCTATGGAAGTAACTCGGTTATGAAGTATTCTGCAAACAATTCTCATATTTTGGAACATCACCTTCTTACGAAATACCAGCAAATGGTGCAGTGCTTGTCCCTTACATCATGCAGTACAAGAAGAGATCAATGTAGCTACTGTTTGAAAGAAAGTGGATGGACAAACATTGGTACTGATACAGCACAGAGGATCATGCTACAACATCAAGATTAAAATCTGAACTACCATGCGAGTGGCTTCCCAGTCTTTCAGGGAGCAAAGTGACACATGGAATCTCAGAGACTCATAAGCAATGATACTTCTGGATCAGCTCAGGGGAGACTTCAAAAATAAAAATAAAAATTTTTAGAGGAAGGAAAACTATGGCCAGACAACACCTGAAGGAGAGCGGATCTAAGGTCTGAAAATTGCCTGAAGTCTAGATGGAGGCTAAAATAACTACCAAGAAACTATAATACAACACATATATAACTAAACACAACTTTACATATGAATTTTACACACCTCTGATTTATATTCAAATCTATGTGAATAATGGCACTGAACTTGGTATAATCACACCTCATTCTTCATTACTTCTGACCACTATGTAAATGCTAAAACTGATATTTTCTTCTCTGAATACATTTTACTAGTTGACAATCACTATTAGCATTCAGTGATAACACTGTACTTTACATACAGATGTTGCATACAGGCCACCTGTGCACATGAATGGACACACAGATGCTCTTATCTATATATGTTTACATAGAACCAACAGCATTTAACTCCAGCACTATACTTTTTTTAAAGAAAAGCAACATCTGACTAGGATATAAGATACATGATTGACTCTTAATTCCCTTATGGCCAAACCCTTGTTAATGTCTTGGCCTGTTTCAGTAAAATGATCATGGTTCAAGTAATGTAAAACACACACATTCAATCATTTTCCTTTTCCCTAAAGGCAAACACTTTCTTATCATGGTGAAACAGGAGCCATGTGCTGATGCATTGGAGAGCCAAAGTTCTTTTAAGCCTCATCAGAAAATTGAATACTTACTGCAACCTATCATTTGGAACTGCAGACTAAAACAAAAGCATAATGCAAACAAACACAGGAGGTTCAGTCAGCATTATCTAGTATTGCATAAGCCTATACAGCTGCCTTACAAAATGAGAATACACAGGCAAAGACCTAAAATCAAATAGAATAATTTAACTCCAGTAAAAAAAAAATCACATCTATTCGTATTTAAATCAGGATTTCATAGTCAATAGTTAAAATACAATCAATTGAAAGGAGACGCTTTTGATATGCTTGCCTTGGAAGAGAGGTTATTTTAGGACAGCATTCTCCCAAGTAACCACAAAGAGGGCAAGGCCTAAACACAGCGTCTTTTCATAATCCTCTTTCTAGAATAAAAAGGGAATAGTCATATTTTGAAAAACTGAATGTCAGTATTAGTACAACTGGATAAAATACAAGAGAATAAAACAAACTACACGCTAACTAAAGCAGGTCCTGCACTGGTAAAAAAAATCTTAGAAAATTCTATTCTAAGTCTCCTTAGGGACTCCTGTATTAGATCTTCTCTTTCTCAAAGTGGCTTCAAAATTTCCGTCGTGGATATGGTCAGATCGTATCTATGCCCTGTTGTCCCTTTCAAAGTAAAAGTTGTGGAGCTGACAGGACATGAGAGGTGATAGAAAGGGAATGAAAAATGTATGAGGATCGGAATGGGCCAGACCCCAAACCCTGAGTGATGTCCCGAGCGCTCGGTGCTGGAGGTTCAGTGTTTTCTGGATCCACTCTGGCTCCAGTCTCTCCTGTACGCTGCTCCCTGGAGCTTAAACTCCAACAGCTCCCAGCACGCGATGTCCCCCTGCGACACAGGCTGGTTCCCAAAAGGGTGATAGGAAACCCTTCCCCATCCAGCTGTACATCCATCCTTTCCCCACCATCTCTTTTCTAAGAGAGCTAAACTCCAAACCAGAATATCCAGTTATATAAAGGGTCATCTCTCCACTGCTTTCCTACCAAGGCCCTTTTCTTGCTGCTAGCACGGTTTAAATACAAGTGTTAGATCCATTTCAGCAGTGGATGACACAACCTCCTGTCAGTGTTTTAGAATGAAAGATGGAATTAAACAACAACTGGGAGCAATCTTCCCTAGTAATTAAAAAAAGCTTCAGATTCAGATTACACTTTACAGGACCTTCAGCCCCATACATGAAGAATTACAGTGTATTCAGCCCTTTTCAGCACCACCTTTGCCTACAAGTACTTTTCCGGTAGAGCAAACATTTGCACAGTACAGGTTTTATATGAGATTCAGGGGAAAGAGGAACAAGGCAGATGAAACAATTCCACGCCATGAACAGGCACAGCACTTCCAGCAAGTCAGACTTCATCATAAATACTTATGAAGGAAATAATACCCAACAAAACTTAACACAGAGACCAAATCTTCATCTATTTCATAACCACACAAAGCTGCTGTTATATAACTCTGATAGGTTAGTGGCTTCCTCCTGACTTATATACGAAGCCAACAAAAGGAAACAGAAAATCCTCGAGCTACCATTGCAAAAATAGGATCTGTAGCAGCCCAGTTTAAACAGATTCAGAGGGTAAAAACCAAACAGAAAATGACACCAATTTATTTCACATTTAAGTGCCAGAAACAGCAGAACCAAAGCCACGTTTACCAAAAGGCTAGTTTAAAATCAATAATTGAAAAGTATTCTGCTCCTTTATGTTGTTGACATTAGTCAGACTATTTTATATGACTTTTGTATGCCTCATACACAAAGTATGTAAATTCAATAACCCCTCATCTAGGCTTCTAAGTACATCCTGGGCCCATTACCTGCAGCAGTAGGTACAGAATGCAGACTTTGGCTAGGGACAGGGTAGAAAATTATGTAAATAATTTAAAAGAACATGTGCAAAATGAGGCACTGCCAGAAAAAATTACTGCTGGACCTCATCTCCAAAGTCTTCATGAGTGCATTGAAAGGAAACTGTGCACTACTGAAATTCTTACAACTGACTTCGGAAAAAAACAGTCAATGTTAATTCTCTGTACAGCGCTCCTAAAGCTACACTAGAGTACAGTTTAGCCCCATATCTTGTCAACTTGTTAGCATCAAATATATATATATATATATAAAATGTATATTAAAATTGTTTGTCTCCTCTTCCTATGCACAGATTTAAAGATTGCACAGAATATTAAGGATTGTTTCATTATTTCTTGATGAATTCCTAAGAAGCTGAAGTAACATCTGCAGTCAAGATGTAGCTAATATGTATTTCTCCCTAGTTTCTATTTCATAACTTTGTTTTATTTCCATAAGGATTACAATTTCCAAAATAATTATTTGTATTCTTAGGTACCTAAAATAAGTCCTGTGTTCATACACTGAACATTAACTACCTCCTGCAAGTGCAGGCTCATCAGGATATTTCAAGGGAGTGTTTATCTTGGCTGTCTTCTTCTAACTTGAGGAAATTTGCAGCAGTGTCTGACAGACTTGTTATTGTCCCGTGTTTTGTCATTTGCCTTAGTGTGACCTTTCATCCTATGAAGATCGTCAAAATTTAAAATGCTTGAAGTGGAAATGGCAAAATTAAAATTTCAGGAAAAGGAATTAGTAACTGGATTTTATTTGTGAAAGTCTCCCACACTATATAATTACATCTGAATGAAAAAAAACCCAAACCCTTATTCCTGAAGTTTGAGAAGGTAATGCTTACTTTGGATGTACAAAATACATAGATGCTTCATGCGAATTATATACCTTGTCACACACTATTCTAAAAGCTGAATTATTATATTTAGCTAAATACACAAAAGATTGTTGTTGGTAAAATGTATTAATTATTCCTACAGTCAGATTACAACCTACATCTTGCTGCTGTATGGGGAAAAAAAAGTTTTAAAAGTTACAAGTTAAATCAGCTAGAATGACACGGAGAATTGCTGGACAGGATGGAAGATGATACATACAAAGTGCCCACCCTCAGTAAGTTCAGTTACAGTTCATCATATCATACCAGAGCCCCCATTTCCGTAATCTATTCTTGTGCTATGCATGGAACAAGGAGCTTTGAAGCAACCTCTTGTGTTAATTTTGCATGAAAACACCATCTGGCCCTAAACAACTATTTAGGCTATGGATCTGTTATAGCCTAGATATGGTCAACATGATATTGAAAGGTCAAAGAAGGGTCTAATTATATGCCTTAGTACTTAGAGGCCATGGTCACTGGAGCATGAACATAATCACTCAGGCCAAACAAGACTCATTTATAATTTTAATTATCAGTGAATCAGAGATCTCTCAGAGAGTTGTTCCATGTAAAAGAATTATATGACTGTTGCTCAAAATAACTGTCTTGTCTTGTTTGTCTCTAAAATAACCCCTTGAGATATCCTCCATTAATTCCCTGTTGATATATTTAGAATCCATCAATCTGCTCAACCACTGGATATTAACGTATTTGCAGTACTGTATAATTGCACGCACAAAAAAACTTTGTGTTACAACAGTATGATCTGTTACAACAGAGTTTTCAAAAATCCAGGATTCCAAACCTGAGAAATATCAGATTAGGGCTGATTATACAATTCCCTTGGTGAAATACACTCCCTTGGGCAAAATGACACAATGTACACAAAACAGACTGTAATGATATTTTAACAAGCCTCTTGCTTCATTCATTGCACATGGTAGAGTTTTTTGAGGGGAGGGAACTGAGCTGTAACTAAAGGAACACCCACTTTGGCTGTTAGGGGAAAAAGAAAAAAAAAGTTATGTTTTGAAAGAGACCAGGATAATACCAAACAAGTTGACCCGGAAAGCGTATACAGCTTCTTCACCCGCCACAGCTCTATATGGTGCTATGTAAATCACTGGCATCACTTTTTTTTCCCTTGGATGGTCACTAATTCCTTAATTTTCTTTTTGTCAGTCCTGACTTCAGGCACAGGGCTTGATTTCCAGAAGTGTGAACAAAGTTCTGCAAGTAGAGCATGTTCAAAGTGACCTCAATGCAAGCTGAGCTTTCAATATATGAAGTGCTTGTTGCCACTAAATATTCTCAAATGGATGTCCTAGTCATCTTACATTCAGTATCCAAGAATCAGTGCAGTGGCTCCCAGCTCTCTTGAAACAACCCTTGTAAGCATTGTCTTCCCATCCTACTCATCTCTAACTTTCACCAGCTTTACTTTTCTCACTGGACATTCTCTGTGCTCCCCACTCACCTCTACCATCAACACTTAACCAGGTGGAAAGACCACAGCTCACTGAGGCTTGGGAGCATGAACGGTGATTCCTGTAGCCAAAGAGGCACGGCCCTGCTGGATAGTGTAGCTGTAATCATTGATGAAAAGCTTATGAGGAAGTTGTTAGTTCAGGGTCAGATAGAAGCAGTAGGCACCAAGATAAACGCTTCACACTAGAAGGTAAAGTACTACATATAAATAGATTTATACAAGCTATAAGGGACATAAGTTTGTGGTGCTAAACATGGTATGCCACAATTCCTAAAAAACAACAAAAATGCCACTACTGCTAGTCCAGAAAAAAAAAAATACCCTCAGTTTCATTTTCTTTTGAATACAGTCATCACTCAGGTCACTGACAAAAGACTTGAGTCTGTTTCTGTCTTCAGCTAACATCAGTGTCATTATACCTGGCAATTTGGTTTGTGTAATTAAAGGTCCAGGAAATGCTTTTCTGCTCTTTCTTTACAGGATTTTTTATGTACTACTGCCTTATTTACACAAAGACCATAATAATAGTCACCCACTTGTCTGCTAGACATCTGAAGATCTGTGAAGAGGCATCTCTCACAGCCTCTGTCACAGGGGCCGCTGGACCCTCAGCCCTCCGAATAATCTCAGCCGGGTCATGATGGGGAGCCAAGCCTTGCCAGCTCAGCTTCCTGGGGGCATCCACTGTGCTGTCAGCCCAGCTGCCCCCGCTAAGCCCATCTGCCCTCATCGTCTGTTTCTGAGGTAGCCTAGTTGCACTTCAGACAACACAGCGTGCCCAGGGTTCACCTTCTCCTGCTTGATGCCTTGGTCGCTGACTGCATAGAGGGCTTGCTTTTCCCAAAGGGTCTCAAAATCGCCCTTACAGCCTTAACCAAAAAAATCAAGTAGTCTGCAGCTCAGCAAGTTACATACGCTCGCATTTGCCTGACACAAACTTCAAGGGGACCATTCACACACTTAAAAGTTAAGGAAGTACCTAGTATTTTGCTCAACAGGGAGAACATCGCCTACTACACAGTTAAACTGGCTTCATTTTCCACTACCTTATATCCATTAAACACTCTACCACCACTGAAACCAGCAGGTACACCATCGCCACCAAACTGGAGTAGCCTACACTGTATATACACTGTAGAGTAGAGTGCGCTCAGACGTGAAGAAGACTCTCCAGTCCTGGTCACCTCGTCACCAGATTTGTTGACCTGCTGTACCAGGGCTCCCTTCTTGCTCAAACACCCCATCTCCTTCCACAGGGAAGCGCCAGCACTGGGAGACGATGGGTGCTCAGAGCAGGTCTGACTGTCAGCAGAAGTCTCGGTCCCCGTCATCTGTGTTTCAGCCAACAGCCAGCGTCACAAATCGCTACTGGAGTGATGGCTGTTCTAAGCACTATGCATACATATTCTGTTTGCAAAATAGCCTTTCAATAGGAACAAATGTTTAGCATTACAGTTTAAATCTTCGGGGAAATTTAAAATCTCACACACAGTTTCAGTACTATGTTGAATTTACACATCTGAAAAAGAATGCTTAACACATTTGGCCAAGTTTAATACTATGTCACATACTGCCATTGCTACCAGCCATTTTACGCATGCATAGGTTAACACAGATTCTCCCATGATTATATTAATAAATGGCTAGATAGGAAAAGAACAGATAGTTATGCAGTCAAAGCAGCTAGAGTAAAAAGTAGAACTAGAATCAAAGACAAAGATACTTATTAAACAGAAAAAAGGTAATAAATTGGATCATTTGCTTCCATATTTATGCTTTCAATCATTAATCAAATCCATTTCCATTTCTAATTTTACAATTTTTCTTTTCTTTTGACCTTTAATAAAATGTTTCAATTGATCAGGGTAATAAAAATGTGAATTATATGAGCTGGCAGAGACAAAGAAAGACCATTGAGTAATATATGTTCCAGGTATAACAAGGAAAATGCCTGTGATGAAATATGGACTAAGAGGTATTTTTAAAAAATCCAACTATCTTACTTTTCACTTAAGAATTCAACAAAGAACAAACTTAAAAGAAAAGAACACCCAAAATCAAGGGTTTGTGGGACTGTGGCTGTCATTCAGTTGACATACAGAATCTATTTGCTTATTAATACAATTTTTTTAGCACAAATAAGAACATATTCTCATCTGCTCTGGAGATTTATTTCAACTATATCCCAGACACTAAATTGCTTAAATTGTTTAACTAAAATTGGTTTTTGGGTTTTCTAAACACCAGCGACGTACTATGTCAGCAGGAATGCAATCAAAGCAAACAGCCCCCTGAGCCTGCCAACCAGTAATATTATTTGTTTCAATAGCTTTCCTTTGAATAGCAAGTATTGATTTTCTACATCAGAACTCTCATACAAGGAGCATGAAAAGAGAAATTATACTTCCTGTTTTTTTCTCTGTCTTTTTAAGGACCATTGCTGAAGAATAACAACGCTGACACCAGAGATTTAAATGTTTGAGCCCAATAGATCAACATTTAGGAATTCTAGGAAATTGTTCTTCTTTTTGAAGAGTTCTTGCTATGAGGCAATGCCACTTCTACTAGAAAGGATGGGTTTTTTCCTTGGATAGAGGCAATTAGCTAAAATGCATTATTCCATTATTAACTGGTCTCAGTTGCCAGTGTTTTTCAAAGTATTCTTCATATAAAGTTCAAGTAAGCGAAGGCATCATGAAGGAAGAAAAGAACAAAAGCACAGAGTGAAAGGTACCAGGGGACTGGTGGAAAGAAAAGGCTGAAATCTGAGAAAAGAGTTCAAGGTCAGAGGTGTGTTTCAGAGGCAAAGGAAGGAGCAGAGTGCATCTAGGAAGAACAGCAAAGCAATAGAAAGGCTGCAGAAGAGTTGACAAAGGGAACTATGGCTACCAAGAAGCAAAATTTAAACAGACTCAGCACTTCAGAAGACTTTGCAGTTCAGAAAAATGTCTACGTGCAAAGAGAAATTCAAGATGACAGGTGGTTCAACAGGTTTTCTTACTCCTACAGCAACATCCCCAGCCCGCCACACTTCTCAACAGTCCTAACAGTCTATGAGGACTTATGGGCCTCCATTAACAATGCTCCTTAGCATCACTCTTTCAAGTAACAGCAGCATCTTTTTAATTTCAAAACCTTGTAATATCTTTTCTTAAAAAATGCCAAGGAGATAGAAAGCTAGTACTGAGTCAAATTTAGTGGGATTAGTCATGTACATTGGAGAACAAAGACTGGGCTCAGTTTTAAATTTCGACTTAGAAAGTACCAACATTTATTAACATGCTCATTATCATCACCTGAAAATAAATTTTCAATGGTTGCATTTCCATCATACTACAATCATTTTGGTGCACTGTTACTTTTACATTACCATATTTTAATTAGAGTTAACAGAGCTACAAAGCGAAGATTTGGCCTCACTATAGTTATAGTATTGTTGCCCACATGCAGTTGAACAAGGGTGACCCTAGAGTTCTCCTATGACAATTACTGCAATAGGATCACTAAAGACACATGAGGTAACATATTGTCTTTGCACTCTGCCTACACACTTGGGATTAGATACTCTAATAAAAGACACAGGGCTCCATAAAGAACGAACAGTGACATTTAACTTCTAGGCTTCTGATCCCAAGGAGGGAATTCGGATTTCAGAGCCAGATATCTGCAATGCGTGGAGGAACTTGGCATTTCAGAGTGGGATTCAAAACCACCAGTGCACTGAAGTCCAAAGAAAAATCTGAGCGCACGGAGCATCTTAAATGCCAGAGCGAATACATTTATTCAGAGATGCAGACAAGCACCAGCACTCCGAGTACTGGATCTTCTTCTGAGAGTTGGCTTTTGCATCTGTTCTTTGTGAGATCTGATCAGGGTTCTCTGTTTTATTTTGGGGTTTTTCTAAATGCGACTGATAACAACGTGGTGATTACACTATTCACCTTCACATACTACCACAACACTCATATCTCTGCTTGGGGTGTAAGAGGTCAGGCTCAATGTTTTCCTTACCTAACGAAGTTCAAGTCTAGGTTTTCCCCCAGCGTGTATATCAAGCTACGGAATGGTTCCTGTGATTCCTCCTGCTAACTCTGTGCTATTATGCAGAAAGAAATACTGACCCATGGGGAAAAAACAAACAAACCAACATGAGAAAGAATGAGCATCGCTGGTTTTATATTATAGATAGGGTACTTTGCCTCTAGGTTCCCAGATTATGATCTGTTCCTGAGCCCACTTTGGGATAGCTTCTACCCTAGTGGCAGTTTTCTGTAAATGCATAGATTGTCCTGAGAAGAAAAAATCGAGGCTCTTTTCTAACACTGTCTGGGACATGGACTTCTCCACCACCTCAATCATTCAGCTGTTCCGCCAGCTGCACTGTAACATCACTCACACCCTGCACATTTCTGGCTTTCCTTTATAATTACTCTAATTTATTTTTCTATATTATAATCCACTCTTTTAAGTGCTAACGTATTTTAAGTTAGCATTAGCTCTGTAGGGCACTATCTCCCCACAGAAAAACTCCCACCTTTGTGCCTGAGGAGCAAACAATTGACTAAAAACGTCACCTAACAACATGATATTGGGATTGGAAGTCTCAGAAAGAGAGAAATGGGGTGGGGAATGCCAATTAAAGGAGAATAAGTAAGATGAAAACTTCAGCTCTAGCTTAAGCGAAATCTAAAAGGAAGCTTCAATTACTACAGTGTGTTGGAATATCAGCCCCAGTTCTGGACTAATAAAAGAATATTCAAACAAAAAGCATATTAACTCAAAGTGCACATTTTTATTTAATTAGAGGTAAAACAGAAAGAACAGTAATAGGTCAATAATAATGACTTATTACTTCCTTTATGTGACACATTTACAATAAATGGTAATTTACCATTAGAGAGACATATTAAATTTTTTTCTGCTAAAGAAATTAACATTAGTCATGTGGGGAAAGAGAAGGCTCTCCATTTCCAGCTTGAGGATTTGCATTCAAGAAGGCAGTCTGAGGATATTACAGACCCCATTCCCCCTTTAGCAATGCAGGAAGAATTAAAGCATAACCATGTATGACATCATTCCAGCTGTACGCTGATGGGCTACAGATCGTTTCATGCATGCTATTTGAAAAACATTCCACTTTCCAGTCATTAGACTTGCTAAATGGATTCACCTGCCATACCCTTGGAATCATTAAAAAAGGGGGAAAAAAAAAATCTTTGGCACACAAGAGCCTTCGTTTAGTTTTATTCTTATACCTGATGTACTATTACTTTTAGATGTTAAAAAAAACTAAAATATATTTTTCTCTTACTACACTGGCAAAAAAAAAAAATTAAAAATCTATATCTATGTTTCCTGTTTTTATTCTTGCTCTCGGCTTATTTCAAAGTTTCTGCGTAACTATCTTCACAAAACAGATATAACATGGCTTCCTAGAAAAAACTTGTCATTACCAGGGCTGTACTGTGCCTTAGTATTTTCAAATAAGTGCCTGTTAGCCTGTTCCAAAGAAAAGAGGATCAGTTTACTGATCTGAAGTCTACTTCTGGTAACTTCCTTAATTATTTGACATGAAGACAGAGAGCTGCTATTTAACACTCCTTAGAGTTGCAGGAAAATATCACACCATTTGCGCACTCATTTGGCTGCACTCTTAACTTCGGACTAATTTAAAAGCTTCAGCTCTACAGGTGGGACTTTCAAAGCTGCCTCTAGGTCATTAATTTCTAATTGGACACCCCAACCCTCTAGGCAAGCTTTGAAAATCTCATCCTAAATAACCAATATTCTACTTCCTAATAACCTGATCTGCAAAAGAGTCGACAGGACAAAATATTTAGCAACTGGAGACTGCTCTAAATGTGGCAGAAAAAAAAAAAATAGATTGCGTATCCTTGTCTTAATAGGAGAATTATTTCCCACTCCCCACAAGGAGTGAAAGGGACCCAACTGACAAAGGATTGGGGAAGAGAAAGCTTCATTTATCTTATGAAAACTGAACAGGTCCAACAGCACTGTGCACTGCTTGGGTGTATGTTCAGAGTGAGAACAAACAAACAAAAACCAAACAAACAACCAAAACCTGCAACACAAACAAAAAAACACAACAGTTTGAGAGAATATTAAAATAACCTACGATGCCACAAAACAATGTATTTGATAAAAATCAAAAAAATAATTAAGGTATCATTACAAATGTAACCCCACATTTTTTGAATGCAGAAGATAGGGATTTAAAACAGTAAGACAAATATCAGATCCTACTTGGTTAAGTATGTTACAACTACTAGTTAAATATAAAATAAGATTTCATCCAGGATATACATCAGCCTGAGTGACCTAATGAAAAGGAGAGAACTAATTACATTAAATGTAAGGCAACAGCAGGAAAAAAAATTCAGTGAAACATTTGGGAATATCTCAATTCAAGGCTGTAGATAATTTGAAACATGCCCCTTCAAATAGACCAGAAAGTGGGAGAAGGTAATCTAATATAGACCATCCCTACTGTAATTACCAGGCATTCAAACAATTGGATTTTCTAGGAGGGAAAAGAAACACAACCTAGCCCAAAACACCACACTCCTTCAAGATTTTAATTAGTAGTTTCTCTGAGTTTCCTGCATTCTGTAGCAGTTACAGAACAGGGTAATAATTACTTTGTGGAGTCCCTCCAAAGTAAAATATCCTTAAATACCTTGAAACAGAAAAATGGTTCCATCTGGTTTAACATACTATATTAAAAAAAACCAAAAAAAACCCAAAAAAAAACCCCCAAAAAACCCAAAAAACAAAAAAACAACCCCAAAAAACAAAATGAAACAAAAAAAACCCCAAAAAACCACCACGAACTAAACACCACACAAATATTTAAGTTTTGAAATCCAGGTAATTCTGTGTAATCAGAAGCATACAGCTCTTTCCCTTATGGTTCAGCCTATTTGTTCTACCTGCCACTCCGAGCCCTGACAGCCTAGAGCGCTGTAGTTCTTGTCACAGAAGACTTGATCCTTAAAACACTAGTTACACGTCAGCATTTACAAGCTAGAGAGCACACTACGTTTGGTGTTACACTGGGCAACAGAATGTGATGAACGGCAATACAGGCAAAGTAAAATCTGGTGATAAACATGGTGAAAAACCCATTTGAGAATCCAAAACAAACAGTTGCATATGGCAAATATGTGTGTGTGTACAAATATATATATACACGATCACTTGAGGCTTACAGCTGAAGGATACTCAGAGCAGTAGTCACTATTATATTGTTATAGATATAACCTGCAGAATACTTCGAGTGATAAACCAAAATGCTTCCCTGCAATAGCTCATAATACACATCAGTGCAGGTTATACAAAAGTTTAAGAGTAGTACTTCTTCAATGGTTCCCAGGTTCAAATTTTCTAATATCTTCTTTGCCTCTGCCTTGATGTTTGCACAAGTTTCCTGATGATATAGACTGTGCATTCAAAACCGCAATAGTAACTATACATCTTCAACTGATTTTTTTTTTAGTTGGACTTTTTTTGGTAATAGGCATATCAAACACAGTCAAGATTTTAGTACAGTATCTGTCAAGCAAATTCAAGTTTCCCTGCTTCCATAACTTCACAGCTGCTCCTGTTATGTTCTTGTAAATCATATATTTCACATTTAGTCTTATTGGAACTTATAAACTGAAATATTTAAAAATATTCTGATACTAGTACTGCTTGGTAGCTGATCTGTAAATCAGCAGATGATGTCTAGAAAAATGTAATAAAAATTTTCAATATTTTAGAATAGTTTAAATAGATTTTTTTGTATATTGAGCATAACTAAGAGATGCATTTCTCACTGCTTCGTTTTATAAACTCACTCTGTATGCATTAATACATACATTATAAATGTAAGAGTAGTTACATTTTATACAGTCCTAAAATTACATTCGGCCCTTTGAAGGCAACCACGAGGCTGATGTGGCCACCGGCGTTAAAGGAAATTTTGCATAACGAAGGGGTTCAGGATAGCCAGTGAATAGGCAGCGTGGATCGAGCAGGTGGAGTTCCTGACTAAGGTCAGCATCAGGATTTAATGTGCACAATTCTTTGTGACTTTGCCCAAAGACTTAGTTAAGACCCAATTAATTCTACGTTCTCCATGTTTCAAGCTGTGGCAATGCAGTAACATTGAGATTGATCATATTAGGACATTCTTCAAATCCCTCCTACCCATAGAATAGACTAATGAAGCTTTTCTTTCTAGTGTATCAGTAGCTGGTAACTTTCTTGCCCTTCTTTATTGCTGTCATAATACATACAAAACTCTAGAGCTGTACCCAGAACCACTAATTATTTTTAATAATCCACCATACACTGAGGCGTTAGTGATGGCGCTAACAGAAAACCTGAGCAGTCCTGGGTCTGTGCCGTGCTGCCTGTACAGCCCTGGCCTTAGGGACTATGGTGTGTTGTGCATATCCCTTGGCCACAGGATAAACTTAGGCTCGACTTAGCACTAATTGTAGTGGAGGAGCCTGTGGGCAGCTCCTGCTTGGTACCAGCGATAACAGCACCTGCCTGGCCTTGCCTTTATCTAACAAGTGCAGCAACAAGTTCTCATGTGAACACTCTTTCTCATTGCCAGTAGGAACGATGAATAGAGTTGTTTTCTTGTTAGAAAGTGCTATAATAGCTTGAATGACCAAAATGGGGCAATGCTTTCCATGGACAGGTCTGCACGATGTGCTGTACATGGATCGCAGCCCATTTTGATGCTGCACAGCTCAGGGTTCCCAGCATCTAAAGGGATGTAAGATTTTAGTATTTTCTTTATCTTCTTAGTGTTAGCTCTAATAAGTACCACCTTAAATGACACTTGACAGAGTTTGAGTTCCTTTCCTACTGGGATCATAATGGATCAACATTTCCTGGTGCAAAACAGTTCTAAAATATATATTTCTTCTAGCAAATACAGGCCTATTTTACACTTCTCATGGCCACTGAATTGTACTTGACCTTCGTATGATCAAATAAATATTTTTTACATGGATAGTGTACAACTGTCAAGAGAATACTTTCAATGCATCCAAATCATCAGGAAATTCCCAGTATCTGCCATTCTCCACTTTTTGCTAACAACAGTTTTGCATACAGCTGTACTGATTCAAGTTTCTCATCACTATTTCTAACACTTATACCAACATTGAGCTCATACTATCAGGTTAGCCTTTCAAATTTTTACTGAAAATTTGGAGAAATAGAGTGAAAATCAAGCAACTAGTTAAAACCAGAGAACTAGAGTGGAAATTTCATTATTATTACTTGCCCTGAATGACCAAATAGACTCATATAACACAGAATTTAATTCTCATTTTTTAATTAAAGTAGATACACTGCTACAGCCAGACAGACCTCAGAACACTTTAAAGAAAGAGAGGCAGGCACTTTATAGGAGAATAGCAATGGGATTTTAAGCTAATCCACCAGAGAGTGAAATATTATATTATCCGAGAAGCAGCCGTACTTAAGTCATCCATAAAGCGAGCAGCCAAACAGACTAGATTACAACTAAAAGATGAAGCTGACCATGGCCTATTACGAATTATGCAAACATACATTACTTGTACCAGTGCCGATCCACACACAAGATGCTCTGCATCTTGGGCATTCCCAAGTTGCACAGGAAATTGCTTTACCCAGTCGTTCACAAAACACGCTTAGAGGCAACTTTAACCCAACACCTGATTTCTTCTATGAAAGTGGGTGTAGCCACTGGAAAGATAATGCCATTTTCCCTACCTGAGACAGCAGAAATACTTCACAACTGCACATACAGCATTTTGGTTGAAGAAATCCTTTGTGTTTCACACATCATCCTTGGTGGCTGGGAGGGGAGAGGAAGGAATGAGGAGACACCACGCTGTGCATCTGTGGTAAGGCGGACAAAGCCTTGACACCTTTTCTGCTGTCACTGATGTTCATGCACTAAGGTACAAGAGGCCACTGAAGAACAGAGTCCCCAGGAGACCATGAATCTGTTGCTTTGTCCCAACTTGTGTACCCCCATGTTGTGCTGAACCACTCCAAGCAGTTCCTCTGAGAATATATACAATTTTCCACAGAGATAAATAGGCAATTGAAATCTAAAGGCCCATGACCGTACACTTTTTATACACAAAATGCTGCAATCTTGTAATCAATACGCTATTTAACACAAAGCCAGTGCATTCCCTGG
This sequence comes from Caloenas nicobarica, assembly GCF_036013445.1. Lineage (NCBI taxonomy): Eukaryota > Metazoa > Chordata > Aves > Columbiformes > Columbidae > Caloenas > Caloenas nicobarica. The sequence goes on along the minus strand of NC_088249.1, from coordinate 61,496,264 downwards.
GGGAGGGGGACTGTGCTGTGAGTATTTAGTTTGGGTGATAAGGTTTGCTGCTGTCTTTCTGCTTCATGGAAATAAATAGGACTTAAACATTACTGCTCAACAATGCTATCTGATGGTCACATGGTCTTGGATTCATCAAAAACAACTACAGAAAAGAGCAGGTAAGGCCCTTGAAAACAAAGCACAAGCATACCTGTTGGTTCAGGCGTCCACACCTTAGGGCTTGGAGGGAAATCGCTGCCACACTTAGCACAGCACTGACAAGGATTTTTGACAACTTGAAGGCAGCTGGGAGAGACTGAGAAACTAGAAAAAAGAAAACACAATACTGTTTGGCAGAACTGGAAAGACAGTCATGCTTCTATTATGAAAGCATCATTATGTAGGAACAACATTTACGGACTTTCCAGCTTTAAAAGAACTCAGAGAAGAAGCAGGATCACATCTACAGAATACCACTGGTTTACATAGACTATTTCAAATCTAATTAAATTACTAATCCATTATTTTAATCTGATAATGTGATGTAATGTGGATGCAATTTTCCTTTTTAGTGAGGCATCTAGTACTACCACCTCTTTTACATTTAATTAGACAATAAGGAATTAAAAGCCAGCTAGATAAAACTACAAACACTCAAAATAACCTGAAATCATTACACAATTTCTAGACGAGTATTGAAGTGAGCTGCTGCCTTGTCCTTTCTACTGATGACCACTGGTGGAGACAGAACAGTGAATTACGCAGATAATAACTCTAGCACTGTATAACAACTGACTTGAAGCAGGGTATGAAATATAGACATTGTCTCATGTGGAATAGAAGAGTTGTAATTTTGGTGTTAGCATTTTCATTTGTAATTAGAAAAGTAGTGTGAAAAAACTTACTCATGATATTTACAGCTGTAGCAATTTGAGATAAATGGCAAAAATGCATGAGATGACAGAATGTGAAGAAACTAGGTAAATTAGAAACACATGCAAACTTAATACGTGGCAAATATAATCCAAAGCACAGAGGGAAGAAGTGAACAAGCAACACAGAAAGCAAACTAACTATCAAAGAAGAACATTTCCTTGTGGGATTTTCCAGGTCCTATTAGCAAAGTTCAGGTGATGGCCACCTTCCCCTCTGCTGGAGGCTGCTACCTTCCAGCAAAAGAGGCAAAACCAGGTGATTTGTCCATTCTTCGGTTTCCAATTCAGGGCCAGGCACATTATAATGTAAACCACTATTGATTTCAGTTCACTTTAATACCTTGGACTGTGAACTGTGGTGGTTATAATCCCTGTCAGATTTAGCTGCCACATCTAAATCCGCAGAGGTTCTGAAGAAGAGACCTCAGAAATCATTTCAAAGTGAAACATGATCCAAATAGGCAAGTGCGATTTGAGGATGTATACGCTGAATCAGAAGGTAAACTATCAACTAGCTCTTCTTCTAAGATGGACAGGGACAGTATAATTGAATGGACACCACGATGAACCAGGAGCTCAGACACCCTGGGTTACAAAACCGCTGCCTGAGCGGCAGAGGGGAGATGAAGCTACAGCAGTCGGCAGCAATGCAAGCGCCTTCGATGTTTGGGACACTTGTCCTGACCTCTGTGTTGTGACACAGCAGCCCTTCAGGGAACTAACTCTCCCCATTTCTCTTCCCTCCCTCCAAAAATAACTCCCCCAGAATGGACCCCAACACTTCCCTAAGTCAGTCCACTGTACAGCCCCCGGCAGATGCGCTGCACACCCTGGGTGGGCAAGAATGCCAAAAATAGCACTGCTAAAAAGCCCGTGACATGCAAACATTGCACAAATGAGTTGTAGGTCCCTTGACATTTTGCCTTCTTGTGCTTTTCCTTTCTAAGCCTGTATGTCTTCAGACCACAATCTTCTATATACACTCACCATCATAAACTATGATGGTTCAGTTCCGTGGCTGAGGCCAAGGATTTAAATGTCTACACTGTGTAAGCCTTCTGATGGATTTAATGAATCATGGTACAGGTTTATTCTGCCTTTCCACAGACAGAAGTCCACAGTCAAGATATCTAGCCTAGCATCTATCATTTGATACCCTCTAAACAAGATTAACTCTACCTGAAGTTACTAGAATAATTTGGAGTAAAGGAAAAAAGATTAAGAATATCAGGTTAAAAAAAATTTCCTGCTACACAAGGTGCTACATCGTGGATTTTTTTTTTTTTTTTCCTTAAGGCAGAAACCTTTAACAGATGGCACATTAGTGAAATTCTGTAGTACAGGAAAAGTTGATGATTTAGCAGAGTTATTCCATGAGCAAGTCTTACTGTCATTACTACCTCAAACAGTAACAGCAGAAATACTTCTCCAGCATCACACAACTAACCAGAAGCAGACTAAAATTGACCCACATGCCTAGACTACTTCTGTGATTTAAAATACCAAATCAAGATCGAAACAATGTGATTTAATCAAAAGGAGATAACAGGCAGTCATAACCCCATTTTGTTTGTATTTACTTTGGCAACGTTTTACAGTCTAAACTTTGGCAGGCACGCACTACTGTCATATGCACAGAAATATTTGTAAGAAATAAATATGCCCAAGCACTTTCTGCATGCCATTAGAACGTGTATAAATTCCGAAAATGCAAGCCACAGCTCATATATACATAGAGGAAACCCAGAGACCCGCCCAATTCATAGCCCTGGGGAACCTGGCAGTTCACAGGGGCAATATCAGAAGATGCGATATTTACGGTGACAAACTGGCACCATTGAGGCAAATACTAATGAAGCAATGTCAGAACAGCGCCCACAGGGCCAAGGATCTTCCACAGGTATTTTAAGAGAAACCTATGATCTCTGGTATCAAAAGCCACAGGAAGATCAGTAAGAATTAAAATTGACAATGTGCCAGAATCCACCTACTATAAAACAGAAGGTCACTACAAATCCTCATTAAAGCTGTCTCACTGCTTTGGCCTGAGTGAAATTTTTCAAACAGTTTATTATAACCATGAAGGTAAGGGCTGCAGTTGCCCTGCCACAACCTTTTTCCAGGACCTTTGCTAGGAAGGTAGATTTGAAACAAGGTGGAAATATGAGAAATTGCCTGTGGACAGCAAAAGGCTGCTTAATCAACTGCTCCGATCTCCAGCAAAGAAGAAACTCTTACAGATGCCAAAGAGGTGTTAATGATAGATATTATAAAAGGGAACTGCTACAGTATATCTTCCAAGGACTGCTACAAAAGCCCTGCTGGCAAAAGATCAAGAAAACAGCTTGCAAGTGCAGGACCGTATCTATAATAAAAGTACAATGTGACAGGTTTAAAATCCATAAGCTGTGCTGAAGTACCTAGTTCAGAATCGCGATGACCCAGCTGGAACTGAAGTTGTTGAAAGCCTTGGTATTTAACCACCATAGGAAAAGACCTCTAGGCCTCCTCTCATCTTCTCACATTTCTCCATGAGACCTTATGCCAGGAACCACAGCAGCCTGGATTTCTTCTCCGTAATGAGCTGGTGTCCACCACCACGCTTGGAAAACTTCAGCAGATGTTAATAGTGAAGAATATTGAGCCACAATAACAGAATGGTAATATCAAACAACCCAAACAAAACCACCAAGCCCACCACAGATGTTTGAAGCAATGGGACACGCTAAGCAGCTGGGTGTGCGAAGATGGCCAGGACCATCTCACGTGAGTTCCCTTGGACTCCGAGGCGATGTTTTAGCAGGCAATGTGGCCATCCATTCGCAGAAGTACAGTCAGACCCTCCCAGCGCTGCTCCTCTCATCTCTTTGCTGACTGTGCTTTGGTGCCTTTCGCTCACCACATTCGTTGGAGTTCTCCCCATCCCCTGCACAGCTAGAAAGACTTTTCATTTAACCTTGTTTATAGTTCTGATGCAAGGGGAAAACTTCACAGAAGTTAAACGCTATTAGCAGAGAGTTTACATCTCCCTTGTAATACTCTATCTCAACCAGACATCCACACAAAGACATTTAAAGCCAAGCAGTTACAAAAAGGAAAATACATTGTATCCAGAGCTTTGTTTTGCTTGATTTTTAAACTTAAAACTCGCCCTAATTTAGCTAGGGCTGAACCAGGACATAACTTAAAACGGATCTGTCAAGATAAAATAAAACCATGATAAAGTCTCATCGTTAACTCTGAAGAAAACTGATACTTCAGTAAAGTAGCCATCTCTCTAGATCAGAAAGCAGAAAGAAAATCTGGAAATATTATCAGGTGGTTGCTCCTTCAGTGTCACTGTACGCCCGAACCCTAGCCAAACAAACAAAAAAATCTCCCCAAAATCCAAACTTCCTCCCAGCTGACCCCCAAGGATGACAATGGCAAAGGAGCAGCGTTTCAGTACTACCCTTTGGGTCAAGTCTGAGAAGGATTAGCATTTGTTCATGTCTTGGGCAATTTCACTTCTTTGGAATGTTATTGTTATCAGTGTTTTGTGCTCTGCAAGTTAATATAGTAAATTATTATTTTCTCCTTTTTAACCTAGAAGAAACTTCAGCTCAGTTGAAAACTCTTTGTCAGGCTCACATGAGCTTGCTGAGAAACTGGACGACAGACAAATTTTCTGTACTCTGTTCAGTACAATTATGTTTCCCAAAGTGCTGTTTTTTAGGGTGGATGACAGTTATCCCACTCGAGTTTTATGTTTCCTATTATCTGATTTTGGTTTTTTTCTAACAATGACTTTGCTGGTTCCAGGCTGTTGCAAGCAATCTGCTTGCTAGTGGGATTTCAATTGAGCCAAGGTTAGACTAAATTTGATCCTACTAAACTTTTTATTTCAGAAATGGTAAATGTACCATTGCCAAACATTTGTAACAAGAGGAAGTGGCTGTATGTAAACACAGTCCTGTAGGGAAGCTATTGGGAAAGGAGCATGTGCTCACACTCAAGTCCTGAGGAACGGACTGGTCAGAGTATTCTGAACTCCTGAAAGGAGAAATAGTAGTGGCTTGAAGAGGTGGTATGACACTGAATGTCATCAGAGGAACAGGTAGATGTCATAAGAGATGAAGCGAAGGAGAGTACCAGTACTTCCTTGTAGGCAAAGTTCAGCAGTCATGGAATTCACTAGGAAAAATAGTTGAGTTCTTCATAAAGCCTCTTATGAGGTTCTTAGTGAATGGACAAAAAGGGAATTAACAGTGGAACAGGTCACCAGTGACACATGAAGAGGAAATGTGGAAAAGCAAATAACAGCTGAAAACAACAGCCCGCACTTCAGTTCCTGGCTACTGCCAATATTAACAGAAAAGAAACAGAAAAATTCGAGGTCAAATCTGTGACCTAACATACCATTCTCTCTACAACAGCAACTGGTCCCAAAGCTCCAGACAAGATGTAAAAAAATCCCATAATAGAAAGCTGTGATCTCCAGAGACACCTTTTTTTTTTTGTCCTCAGCTTATCCCCTCCTGTGACTTTGTATGCACATACACCACACCTCTGTCATAACCCCAGATAATAACGTTACTTATGCAAAACATCCACTTGTTCTCTCCCTCCTGAAAGCTCTGCCAAGCTCTGATTTACCTTTATAGCAAGGAGAGGAAGCAGCTGTTTGAATGCCGCATTTATAAGTATTTTTCTGCCTAGGGAAGGTAGAAAATTTAAAATATCCAGCATCTACCTTACTTAGTACCTATACCATAGCCCTTTCACCTAAAGAAAGAGAGAATAAAAAGTATATAGATATGTCACTGCAAATAAGTAGAGAAGTCAGATTTGCGTACGTTACACCAAGACTGTCTTTGCTTTATACAGATGTAAAGAAATAAGGGCTTAATTATTTTGTCCAGAATAAAACAAAGGTCAGTGGCATTTCTTACCATATTATCAGTTTGCCCTCCAATAGCTGCTTATTTATTCCATGTTTACTATAAACAGTGATCAGAGTTCTCCACTTGAGCTCCTTCATCTCTTGTTGTGAAACCAGTGCTGTATTATTTGGATGTCACAAAACTGTTTTCATGTTTGGGCTCCCACAGGGCCAGTAGGAAAAGTTACATGATATTCCAATACCACACTACAATAAATGCATTAACAAAAACTTTAAACACTTTCTTATAACCTCAGATTTCAGCCAAGCAAAGTACAGAAGTGTATTGCGTGTGTGCTGAACACAGTGACAACAGGTGCAACTGGCACACAAATCACACCGTGGGCAGGCTGCAAGTGCATTTTTCTGAAACAGAGACATAGGTCCCTGGTCTGGCATCTAGAGATGTGAAACTTGGCAACAGAGTTATAAAATCCATCACAGCGCTCACACACAGCCTGGTCCATATTTCAGTTCTACTGGTCTGGACATGAGAAATATATGGATACTACAAATCCAACTAAGAAAAAACCCAAACAAATCAAACCATAACAGATGGGTATCTTCAAATTCTTGCCACAAGAAGAACATAAAGAATGTAAAATGCAGTTTCCCTTCCTGTGTTTTCAGTTCAACTACTCTATGCTTGACTACAGGTTATCATGATAAATTATATTTTGTTTTGAACTGATTCATTCATTAGGAGTTTTTGGCAAAATGAGTAGTCTAAAGTCTTTTTATGATACTGCGCAAAGTTTCTTAAAGTTTTGTCTGCTCACAGAAGGAAACAAAATTACCTAATTCCACAGCTTAGTCCCAAGGAATAAATCTGCTGGAACCCTGCAGTTTTCCAATACATGGTCCTCTTACAGCATGATCTATTGCTTAGATGTCCACATACAAATCAACTGATATTGCCTGATATTGTTTCACCTAAGAATTATGTCTGAAACTTTTCTAGGAGTACGGTTCACATAATTACCCTTTTGCACGCATGCCAGAATTCTCACAAAAATCAGCCAACTAGCAATGCCTGAGGGAACAAAACATATTTCACATCTCGACATTTTCATACAGTGAGAAAAACTCAGGGTTTCCACCTGTTTTCATAGCAGCAGGAGCCTGGGCCCTGGTCATCTGAAACATCACGTGGGACTCCAGATGCAAACCATCATCTGCTTACTCAACAGACAGACATTCCACCACCCCCAGTTTAACGTCCCCACTGTGGCACACAGATAACTGGGTGTGATGTCGGTATTTCTGCTAATGAGTGGAGCAGGAACATGACTGCCAGTAGGAGCAGGATACATGGGTGGAGATCAACCCCCCAGTGCCTGGCTGTGCCTTCATGATGAGCTTTAAACTGATCAGCAACTTGGGGACAGAATTTTCTCCAGATCAGCTTGCAATGACAGACTAAGAAAAACCAACCTGGGGGGAATTTCTGCTTCCTGTAATCACCTGTGAATTTCATTTGTCACAAACCCAGGTATTTCAGAGGCCAGGATCTCTGAAAGTCAAGAACTAGTTGACAAAATTCTTGACAAAACTAGTCAAGAAACCAAAGATGGTATATTATGTAGTAAAATGCTAAATGTTGCACATGTATGTTGAGCCCATTACAGAGCACTAGAAACAGTTGTGTAGCCAGGTTGCAGAAGTTCCACAGACCTTTTGGGATTCAAAATTTGTCATGTGGTTTCCTGAGACTGGGAGAGACCGTACTTGGGCCAGTGGCACCGTGCTCCAAACTCTGTGCCGCGAGCTTCTCTTTGTTGCACAGATCAAGCAAGAAATTGGAACAAATACAGAAGAGCAGGAGCTAAGAGTTTCTACAAACCTCCTCTACTTCTGACTGCAATAGAAAGCAACCTATAATATTGTCCTTGCCAACAACATGTATTTACAAGCTGGTCCACAGAAGAAAACATTTCACCTTCTCCTTCAAAAAATATATACTCCTTGTTTGGGAGATAAGGAGCCAACCAGATATTAACATATCATTGATTATGCGAACAGAAGGCATTCAGATGCCAGGATTAGGAGACAACACAAGAAAGCATCTTCATAAAGCAAAATAGGTAACAATGAAGAAAAATCCATTCTGGTAGAAGTTTGGTCACTCTTGCATAAATATGTGTATATTTTGATAAGCAAGACAGAGAAGATCTAATTACATTGTCCATAGGCAGAATATCTTCTCATTAGTCTACAAACTGCAAGCCAAACTAGAGCAAAAACACTGCTTGCCTGGAAGCTTATCAATTGCATTTTTCCTGAAGTAGCAAAGTACATCAATAATATTCCTCCAAGCCTTTTATTTCTCACTTGGTAGTAAATACTTTACTTACTCCATATCACAATTTCATCTTTGTAAAGACACGTGAAGACCCAAAATAAGCTCCTAATTCTGCACAGCATTTAGGCACGTGTTGAACTTAAGTACCAACAAGTTCAGCTGGGCTGTTCCTATGCTCAGACATAATCGCCCTTCTGATTTCTGCATTCAGATATAAGCAGCAGTTTATGGGAACTGGGAACAAGAAATCATTGAGCACGTACCTCACCTGTTCATTACAACAGAGAGCAATGGTTTGATCTGACCCTGTCACCTCCTGAACGCTTTTGCAAGTAGCTAAGGATCCTCATTTGTGCAGAAGCACAGGACAAATATCAAAACACCATCACTGAGGAGGTAAAAGACACTCCTCCTCCAACAGGAAACACGACAATGTTGATGCTATACAGCAAACAGAAGGAACATTGTGCTTTAGCAGCAAAAAATATCATTAAAAGTGCCCAGGGCTGTGTGGAAGAAATGCTCAAACACAAATGCTTACAATGAATAAATGAAGGAATGAACTGCCTTAATGGACAAGACCAATTCCATAATTTCCCTCCAACAACATACAGTATTAGATACTACAAATGAATATGTAAAACCCTCTGGCCTGGGCAACTAAATGGCAGCCTAACTATAGTGAAAATCTCACTGCAACCACAACATTTAAAGGCTGGCTTCTACTTAAAGCACAAGAATTTCTTTCTCTTTTACTTTTAAAACTCTGAAACATGCTTGGCTGGGGTTTTGTGTGCTCCACAAATGAAGGAGACCTATATTAGTTCAAAAAGGCTTAAACAGAGAGAAAACTAATACATTTATTAGGATAAAAAAAAGCTGATAAGGAATATTGTGCCTCAAAGTTCACACCAAGCAGCAGCAAGAACCACATGATGTTGGTAACAGGTATTTTCAACCTCAGGTCAATATACGCTCTGTCAATATTGCTATACGCTCTGTCAATACACTGTTAACCATGATTGATTTGGTCCAGTGACAGATAATCTATTATGCACTCATACTTCAACCCCACTAAATCAAAGATAGTTTGTCTAGCAGAACAAAATGACACAAAACAGGAGAAAGCACAAAGTAGTAGCTTTCTCTTTACCCAACTTATCCTTCTATGAGAGAAGGAAACCAACATACAGCAAAACGTCTAGCAAAATGCAAATTCAAATCTTTCTGGAGGAAAACGAAGTTCTAGCGAAATGTTGGAGAGAACTGCAAACAGGCTAAGTATAAAGAACAGAGAGAGGAAAGTAAACTTGCCCTTGGAGACAAGCTGCGTGGATATATTTATATAAACCCTCGTGGTGGGGGAATAGAACCATGCTCATCATTTGTCATTATCTACAGTACAAGGGGGGAAAAATAAATCAAATTCTCTCAGAGTATCAATTAGCATAGCTTACATGCTTTTCTATTATTGCCTGGGATAGACTTGGAACTTCCACCTTATTCTCCCTCCTACACTTTACTCATTTGATGCGGATATCTGCCTATAGACAAGATGTCTGGAGACAACATGTTATTGCTGTATGTATTCCAACACTGACATCCTAAAGACTGCTGAGTGCCTAATACCAGCACGACTCACCAGTCCATATGAAAATCAAATGCGTTCATCCTCTTTCATTATTCACTCTTAGTATCCTGATGTTCTCAGTATTTCTGTGAAGCCAATGATCTCCATTACTCTGCCATCCAGCCACTCTTTGACGGTCACAGCGACTGAAGAGGAATGGACTGATCAAATATAAAGAAATAGCGGAGGAGATAAGTAAACAAGGAAGTATAAGACAGGTGCCCTGCGTATGTACAGAGCATTAAGTTGAACACAAAACACTCTGCTGAGTGGCATCCCTTCTCCATAACCATGCATTTTTATACGCATTACAAAATAGCAGCTAGTTGCCCTGAGATGGGTAAAAGCACAACAGGCAAAAAACCAAAGGACTGTAAAGAAGCTGCAGTGTGTGATTATAGCACAGCCCCGGGCCAGAAGCATTGTACAGACTCTCCATCCAGCTTTTCCAGGCCAGGACTAGCGGGATGTGCTGCTGCTAGCCCACCTCTGAGCTGGACTGTCCTTCCCACACCAACCAGCACCTTCTACAGCTGCACAAATCCATTTCTGGCTGTACTGAAGCACTTGATTGCCATGCAGGGGTGCAGAGGGTTGTTAAATAAAATCTCCCCCTCAGGCTTTTTCTTTTAAAGGTCTACATGGCACGGGCCAAAACTAATTTTCTCATCCAGCCACATCTAGTGAGAATAACTCAGCCATATACAGAAGCTGCGGAATATTTGTCAAGGACAGAAGTCCTTGGAAAACAGTGAAATATTCACCTGGAGATCACGTTCATCCTCCTTGCCATTTAATAACGGGCCAGAAATAAGTGGGTCACCCAGCATCACAGAGTAAATAAATGGTATTTTACATTATATTGTGCAAGTACAGTATATATGAATTCAACGCAAAGTCATTTTACCAAAGTTAAGTAGCCTGCAGACACTTTGGTGTTTCCTCAGCTTTATTATTCCCTTCCTTTAGAGTACATACACACAGATATTTTTTTTTTTTTAATAAAGTATGTATACTGGAGCTGTGTGTAATTTTTCTCCTCAAGCTTTGCAAGGTGTTGTCAAAGCAAAAGAGGAAAAAAGCCCATTAGAGTAGTAGTGATGGTGACCTATTTCACTTATGTGCAGCCGGTAGAGTCAAATGCATTGCCAATTTGAAAAATTTAACACAAGCTTTTTTCCTGCTATTAATAGAGGCCACTAATAAGTAACATTTACAGATTCCTTCCAGCCTTCACAGCATCTCCAATATGGAAAACCCGATATTCTTGTAGAGGGTGAACTGCAGAAGACGTCTCAAGAAATACATACGGATCAGACCCTCAGAACTTGTATGAACCTACATACCTTCAGGGGTTTAAGGAAACCATTTCAACTTAACTTGGCTGAGGAAATGGCCCGTAGCTTAAAAATGTATTTATTTTCATATTCTGACTGACATTCTGCATACCGACTTTAATCTAAGTATTTATCCCATTTTATGCACTACTGAATTAAACTTAGTAATACCCACGTGAGAGGGGAAAGAATTGTTCTCAACTTATAGACAAAGTGTAAGGGAATTATGTGCTTGCTCCAGCTTACACAAGAACTCAGGACCAGGGCAGAAAAAAACCCTTGTATTTCCTGACAATGAGTTCTGTATCTGACTAAAAAGTCATCGTATCCTCTATTTAAAAATAACTGGCATGTAGGTTTTGACCATACAGGGACACGTTCAGCTGGTACAAATGAGAACAGCTATTTTGATGTCCGCACAGTTCTGCTCCATTTCAGCAGCTGATCTGATCCAGCATTTATTTACATGAAAAATAACTGAACACGTGAGAAACAGAAAGCTTAAACAAATGCAAGGTATATTTAGATGTCAATCTAAAATTTATTTCATTACAGATGAAACTCCTCCAAAGATGAAAAAAAGCTTAAACAATTCAATGCCACAAGCCAGCTAAAACAGTTATTTTTAAATCTGCCCCTGCCTCCCCTCAAGCAGTTAAATTAGGCTTATGAGAAGAACATCAGTACTTGTCTCTTATTACCATAAGAAGAGTGACATCCTTGGCTGGATGATTTTCAAAGAAATCACATGGTAGTGATACCATTTAGACATGGTTGATAACTTTGGCGTGCCTCAGAGGCAAAGAGAGAGAAGAAAAGTCTTATCACACTGAGTAAAGAGCAATTTGAGAATGATACTTACTGTCAACTTTAGCAATGCAAAACAATTCAGCGATATATATTCACGTATGTTCGCTTTGCTAGAAATTGTAAATAGAAGCGCAGATCATGCTTGACTCAATGGAGAGCACTCATAGGACACAAATTTCAGGCTATTTCCTATAACAAGCAGAGAAAAGAGAAAACATGTTAAGAAAACAGAGTGCCTCAGTATAATATAAATGGAGAATGTCCACCTGAGCTCCATGTCTCCTAATCGGCCCTTCAGCCCAAAAATACATAGATGTGTTCTGCGTCTGTTGACTGTGGTGGAGCCGTATCATACCCAAACATATCATTTTAAGGAAAGGCTTACATCGCAACCAGATATTTCTTTTTCCTAAGGAAAAAAAAAACAAAAAAAGCATCACAACAGAAGGCATAGCCACTTGGAAGGAGGTCACTTCTTCTGAAAGGTGATATTTCGGTAATGTTTGATGTATGACTATGCTAACCCACAACCACTGCCCCAGCCCATCTGTGCCCTCCAGTCTCACTACTCCAAAAGCAACACATGAGAAATAAAAACCATTGATGAATCTTCACTATATGCAAAGGGACTAATGAACTCATGTGGAAATACCATCTAAGCCACTGAAGCTTTAGTACAACCGCACATTAAGATATAAGTACATTGTCCTCTGGCCAAGAAGGCTTCAACAGAAGAGACATTAAACCATAAAACCTTTATTAACCAGCCAGCGAGTTTGCTGCATCCCTGCCCATGTCTGGGATGCCCTCTGCACTTTCACAGCCCAATGAAGTGCTCGTTCAGCTCCCAAGGGAATTACACAGCTCACTGGATCAGGCTCACGCCAAAGGTGTACATATATATTTTAAGTGTGTGCCCAGCTAAAAGAGGCAATATATTTATGCATTTGGGAACAATTAGGACAAATCTGGTGGAGACTTAAAAACCCAACTAGCAAGTCAGAAATGTACGAAGTGGGGACTTGCGCACTTCAAGAGCTGAATCTTCTCAGCAAGCACAAAAGGGTGTTAGCAAGCACCTGAAAGCAAAGTCCTTCCTCAGACAAGTGCAATAAATCTCTATTGAATCGTTGAACTTTCCTTTGCCGCAACCCACCGTGAGCAATCCAAGACTTGTACAAGTTTGCAGAAAAAAAAAAAAAAAAAAAAAAAAAAAAAAAAAAAAAGAGCAGTCTGGGTCATCAACCGAATACTCATGAACTGTCAGAAAAAAAGAAAAAAAAAAAAATATATATATATCTCTCTCTAGGCCCCCCATCGCTCGGGGGCAGCGGTTGGCGGCGCTGAGGCGCCACCTGGCGGCGGGAGGGGCCGCCGGCGGCCTCACTGGAGCGACTCGTCCCTAATTAGGGGGAACCCCCTTCCCTGCAATTAAAACAAAGTAAATCTTTAGGGCGCATCAAGATCCAGACAAATGAAACGCGTTTCTTTACCTCTTTACATTGGCAGTGCCTGCAAATGGCTGGTTCCTGCCAGCTGCCGGCGCCTGGCGTCATGGCAGCTCAGAAAAGCAGTATTTTTTTACGCTTCTCTGAAATTATTGGGTCTTCCCATCAGCCGAAGGGTCCTGCAAAATGTTGGGTGAGAACAGATTTTGGGTAATGAGAGAATGTCATTTTGCTAACATCTACGCTGCTCCCTGGCCCACATCTACCCAATTGCTCCGGCTGTTTATAGATCAACAAGGAAAGGAAGAGGTATAACAATAAAAATATTCTTTAAAGAGATGAAAGTCCTGAGCTGCCCAGCAGTCCCAGCGCAGAAGGCCTGGGGAGCTGCGTGCAGGGGGTGCAGAGAAGTTCCATCTGTGGAACGAGAGCAAGATCTAGAATCACGGTAGAGAGTCACAATGATTTAATCAACTGCTGTAGCAGAGTTGTAGCGTGCACCTGATTTCTGAACTCCAAAGAGATGCTCTCCAGAGTTGCACCTTCTATGTACTCCAGCACTCTGCACACTTGGGCCTTGATAGCAGCTGGGACATGTTCCTCTTGCAGTAATGAAAAATAACTAATTAGGTGTGAAGGGTTATTGAAATGCTGCATCAGTCTTGTGCAGGATGGAGGCATAGTGTGACACAGCCTCCCCATTCACCACATGGCAATTAAAAAGATTTGTGTTGGCTCCTAACAGTACTTTCTTTTTGGTTTTAAAAGTCTCCTTTTTCTGTTCTAACATCATAGGCCACTCTGGTGTATTTTCCATGTGAGTTTTAGATGTCAGCATGAGGCAAAAATCTATAATGATCATTATTCTGTATCTTAAGGACTGTGAGCGAAAAGTCTGGTGTCACATTATTGAGCTTAGGGGCTCTACACATTCCTGGCATTTTCTGTGTGCTGTTACACAAATGAAATAGTAGAGTAGGAAACAATATTTCCTGACACTTATATTTTAAAATATTTACATGTAATATGCTTGTGTTCTGTTGTACTCCCCTTTGATATGATAGATATGTTTCAGAAATGCTCTAGTGCATTTCTTCTGTTAATAACTGTCTCAAGAACAGTTACAGCTTTTGATACATGATAGAGAATCTTACAAGTACTATGATCAATATAAAAGCAGACTGAATCCCATCATTCCTCCTTTTAAAGAAAAAAAAACAACCAAAACCTTTCATATCTTGGAGTCTTCTTCCTGAGCCCTGTCCTGCAAGTTGCTGAATGGCAGGACCTCTGAAGATTGAAATGGAAGGAGTTAAAGGAACTCATCTCTGTCTATTCAGGCAACATTACCATAAAAGAAGTAACAAAAATATCAGAAGGAATTGGTACAATTTACTGACTTCTTGTAGGTACCCAGAACTAAAAGCATGCTCTTCTTCATACAGAAGAAGCTACAGTTATTGTCAGAAACAAGTTTTAATAGCACCTTCAAAGCAATAGCTGTAATTTAACAAAATTAATACTATAGCTTTAATTTGATAACAACTACTGTATGAATCAAATAACATAAAGAATCTCTGTTACACATAGATGTATTAAACCCGCCAATATGTTAAGGTTTCATATTTCTCTAAAGTGGTACAGAATCAGGCAGTAAATCAGAATAGCTGGAACTCTGAAGATAGGCTCAACTTCTGCTTGAACCTGATAAAATAATAGTTGTTATGCTTTAAGGAAGAGAAAAAAGAAGCACAAGAAACCATGGCTTCTTGTAGCATGGGACTTCCCTTTGCATTTCAGATTTTGCATGAATTTAGTGTATCCAAAGTAGCCAAGTACTGTAAATAAAAATCCACCAGAGGTTCCGCCAGCCACCCTGCCTCCTCTATTTTAACACCGTTCCTGCATTAATCACGGTATGTAAGTGATTCTGAGATGTACAGTGATATTTTTTTGGAAAGTTCAGTAATTTTTTTTTAAGTCATTATTTGGGCTTCACGCTCAGCCCCTGACTGTGTAAGGACACATGCACGTGCTTGACACAGTATGAACTGATTTCAGTAGAACTGTTTCTGGAACGAGATCTAAACCCAATGAACAATTAAAACCCCCTCCAATTTTTTTCACTGGGTTTTAAATTATCCCTGTTGAGTAAAGCGTTAACCAAATCTGTCTTTTCTGACAGAGGCCCTAATTCTATGTTTGAAGCTGCCTTGGATTTAAAGACATTTAAAAGCTGAGGTCCAGGTAGGTACAAGCTTAACAGCGAATGTGTGATCTTACTGTTCTCACTGGTTCATTGTATATAAGCAAGTCCAATATTTTCTTATGTAGAATACTTTCCTATGCAAGGGCATTTAGGTAACAGCTGCCACAAAAGATGGGCATGACACAGGCTGATGTTATCAGTGTGACTCAACTGTTACTTGGCTGGTCGGTCCATGACCTGATTACTTTTTTTTTTCCCCCATATCACATCTTTCTAGTCTTACTTTGCAAATATTGTATGCTTTGTATCTGGAGCCAGACTCGACTTCATAAAGCATTTCTAATGCTTTAATAAGCTAAGCTTTACAAAGTTCCACCTCAAAATTTAAAAAAAAAAAAAGGATTAAATAGTAAAGAATATATATATACCAATAATACCACAGAAATACATGTTATGTCTGTGCTAAATTTAGTTATCACTGGAATTAATAATCATGTAATCAAGCCACAACAAATGGAGAATTCAATTTTGTGGCAAAGACACCAACCAAATTTAGTCTGTCTTGTATAACATTTTTAAAAAGCTAGAAATGACTATGGATCCTGCAATAATTCTAGGTGGTATATGGCCAACATATATAAATGGCACATAGTAAGTAATTTAAATTATTCCCCAATATAAAAAGCATGCATTTATAGATAATTTTTGATTTATCTTTGGAAGCCTTGCTCACAGGAGAAAGCACACTGCTGCTTCTCTTGATTTAAATACAATTACTTCTATAAATAAAAGTTAATTATGTGGAAAAAAAAAATCAAAGGGTAGATTTCATTGTCCCTCGTTCATTAAACAGCACATATTATTTACAGTTATTTCAAAAAAAATCACTAAACAATGATGTTATTCAATTAATAAACCACAGGGAAATTGAAGTTATAAGATGATAGATAATTCAGTAAAGCATTTAAGCAGGTTTCTAATTTAACTCCATTGACAAGTCATATACTCGCATTCTCTTCCTGGTGGGAGTCAGTCTCTAAACCTCTTTTAGTTAACTGATGTACATAAAATACCTGGAGAATACCCTTGAATGTGCGTATGAGTGTGCCAAGGTCTGCACTGTCCACACCTCAGCGTACTCAGTAAATTACTCTAAAAAGTTACTCAAGTTTTCACTTGAAGATTATTTTATATGTATTGGTGCCTCCTATTTTCTGTAGGGAAATTTGCAGCATGTCGTTATATCAGCCTGGTATAAATGTTTATGTCCAATAAAACCAAGCTGCAATGAATACAAATCTCTACATCTTCACTGCCTCGAAATCAAGTCTTTCAAAAAGACTGCAAGACTGCGAGTTTTCAAAAATAGCAAGCCACGTTTCCTCCTCTCACATCTTTATAATGTTTCTAGTTCTATGCCTGGGAATTTTCAGGAATTATCTTGTGTCAGGGCGCCCAGCCTTCTGGAATAATCAAAGTTACGTTTCATTACAGAAACTCCTCTTATTAAAGCTACTCTCATTCATGATTTTTAAGTAGGCAATTCAAAAGACTGGACCTCACTCTCCTCTCAGTTACATTAGAATAACCCCATCAACATATTATGAAGATCAGAGACTTATCATTGTCCACTTGCTGCTATCTATGGAATAGAACACTGTGGGCATCAAGTTTAGCTTTTTTCAGTAGAAAATGATTTCTCTTTAATACATTTAATAATGAGATCTAACACAGGAAGAATCAAAGTGACTTTTAAGGACTTATTTGTTCCCTTTTGATTTTTTTTTCTAATATCCCCTCAAAACTTAAACCAAAATCTAAAATAATGAGATTAAAACTATTTAAAACAACATGTCTAGACTATTGAGTTATGTCTGCTTAAATCATACTAACTAATACAAGCTGAAGAGCCATGGCTTCCAGCTAAGTCTTCTGTGTATTTGGAAAAGCTTTATCAAGCCTGTGTTAAAAATTGCATTAAACTACATGAAAATTTTATTCCTAATGCATAAAACCAATTAGGACATTCCCTCACCACATTTCATTTCTGTTTTTAAAAATCTATGTATGCTATTCACAATAGCGAAATTTGCCATTTTAGTAAAACCTAGTTCTTCAGTCTTCAGGGAAGGATATATCTTGTTACATTTTGAAAGCTGTTTTCTTGTGCTAATAGATGATTTTGAGAAAATTCACGATCAAAGAAGAAAATACAAGAGTAGCCAATTCTGCTAAAATTAATAAATAAATAAAGCCTGCTGAACTGCAGATGGAAAACAGGCTGTGATCTGAAACCAGTTATAAGCAGGTGTATCCAAACATCTACAACTATAGGGAACACATCTCTTAGTTTTCCAAATTCTACAGTTTATTCTTACCTTTGGATATGATCTCCTTTAGTACATAATTTCACACAGTAGGGAAAAGGGTTAGAGACTTTTCTCCCTGATCCCTTATTAGTCCTTTTTTAAATGTCTTCTTCCTTTTTTACTTTTTTTTTTAAAAGTCTGAATAATCCCTATCTAGAATCTTGTGCTGTTTCTCTGTACTGCTTCAATAAACTTGTAATGGAGGAGGCTGACATAGCCATGACTCTGAATTTTAACTTTCTTGATCAGAAGTCCTATTTGGGGAACAAATTATTTCCGCTCTGGATCCTGGAAATAAATAGCTGTATATTCCCCTCTAGATAACCAGTTTCGTGCAGCCATACTTAGAGGAATTCCAAGGATTGAGGAAAAATTTAATTACTTAAGAGGAAACCAGAACATACAATTTGTAAATTCACAGTTATTTCCAGGATTGCATCTGTTGCTAGAACTCTGTGGTAACTTAAATGCATACATAGCTTCCATGCAGAAATGATGCTACCTATGACAATAATTTAAAAAACTATCTGGAATAATTTTAAAAAGCAACCCCTGAATAGTCAGAACAGTGTAAATTTGTCTATAATCTGTTTTCTAAAACACTACTGGATTTCCATTATTTATCCCACCTTTATCCATTCAGTATAACCTTAGGATTTTACTGCTTTTGGAAATAAGCCTTTATCATAGAAATGTGACCAGTGGGAATTCTAGTGGGGAAAAAAAATAAAATCCAAAGTGTGAAGAGCAGAAAGATGAAACAAGAATAAATCACGTAATGAGTCCTAGTTTGAGCTGAGTTTGAAGAGAGTCTTTAAACTCAGAGATAACCTGAAAAGAAGGGAATTTTCAGAATAATGTGGTAAACATATCCTAGAATTTGCATAGTACAGAAACTTCATTCCAGAAAAACAGCCCAAAAAAAGAAACAGATTTGTTTTCAACGAAAAGGTTTAAAGTCATAGTGTAGTTGACTTAACTGGAACATTTCTAATTTACCTCTGGTGAGGATCTTGCCTAATATCTCTAATTTAAATATAATCGTGGATATGATGCAGATTATTTTAGAACATTTCTTAACTTTTCAAAGAAGCCTATGTTTAGTGAGGAAAGCTTTTTAATATCAGGTAAATTACACCATTCATCCTAATTTATTTGCACTTTTCAAATCTAGAACTAGATGAAATTTCTTTTTTTCGGAAGACATGTATTTTAAAATACACAATTTAAATATTTATATTAATATTTATATTAAACTGCAAAACATGGGAAGCAGGATTTGCAAGAAGACTCTTCAAAAATTCCTTGTAAGGAGATGCTGGTACCACCTTGGTTTAGATACCTACTTGAAAAATCTAACGTGTGCGGCCGATCTCTTCCTGCTGTATGAACAGTAAAGAGAGGGAGGATCCCCCAGGGACCAGTTTGGACAATCCAAACCGGGCTCCAAACTCTGAATATTCCTCTGGAGGAACTTCTGTTAACTGTACCTCAAGCAAATACATTTCATGTAGTACTGGGAATATCTCCTTCCTAATGTTCCACTTGCTTGCTACTATTTAATTTTGACATCTCTAGAATTAATTTAGTACATGCAATTTAGAACATATACAATTCACAACTATTTATTGAGACAGATTGTACAAATAGTTGTTTGTAGTTACTCTGAATGCATTTACAAGAACAGCAACTAGCTTCCTAAAACATGCTCATTGCACAGGGAAGTTCGGGTGACATCAACTATACAGCTTAAGTTTTAAGGTCCTCAAAAGTATACGCCTGTAAATTCCAACTGACTTATAACATCAACTAATTATAATTACAGGATTTTTTAAAAATAAAACAACTTATTTAATGGTTGCCAAAGACAATCTCACCTGTCCAAGGAAAGAGATAATATGGTTACAATTTTCGGAGAAATGAGAAGAAACACACATTTTATCAGAATAGATGCACTAAGTTTAATAATGATTTTAAAGCTTATAGATGCAGGTCCCTCAAGATCTCATGTGAGTTATGAAATCTAATTTTATTCTCATAACTCTGCAATAAAGTTTTATAAATGTTATAAAAAAGGTTTTTACTAAGAGTGAACAGAAATCTGAACTATCTGGCCAAGTAATAAAAATGCATTCCTTTGTTGCAAAGTGTCAGACAAGAAGGTTTACCTGAAAATTGATCCATAAGTCTTCCTTTTCCACTTGAGTGCATTCATTTTTTCTTCATAGGATAATAGGGTTTTTAATGGTTTTTCCATTAACATCTAACTTAACTTCTAGGGAAAAAAAAAGCAAGCATAAAAAAGGAGAGAAATAGTCAAGAAAAAGCTCAGTAATCTTTGATGATATTGCGTTCCAACTTTGCAATGTGTTTTGTTGTTTTACTTCTTACTAGTTACAATGGAAAATGTAACTCCGGGCTTCCTCCAGCATCACAAAAGGGGTTGTAAAAGCAGTTTGACCACCCTTAATAAAAGCAGTTTGACCATCCTTATGCTGGGATAATCCTGAAAGGCAGATCTGGTATCACCTGAGATACAAACCTGGAAACTACGATAGTAAGAAAATGAACTCTTGTGCAGTATTCCAGGTGTGTGCACTCAGAATGACTTCTGGGTACCTTCCATGAGCACCTCTGTCCAAAAAAAGATTAAAACACATTGTTAGAAGATGCATCATTATTATTTTGAGTAGAAAAATCTGCTTTTTAAAATGTTTTTAATAAAGACCATTCACATTTTAGAGAATAATTTTTGCTGCATTTGTTAGCTTTTGTTGCTGAATGCCTCAAAAAATCCTTTTTTTTGCTCTGAATACTGCTTTTGCAACAGAAGATCAATAATTACTTTCCCACCATCGTTGAAAAATAATGACATGTCCACGTATTTGATCAGCTGCAAATTAGGCCTTTAGCTAAATGGCACCCCTCGGGCAAGAGAGCCAGGCTAGAATAGGCAGATGATTTTGCTGTCAGACGTGCCAGCACAGTGATGCAGACAGAAAGCAAAATATAGTTTTTTGGTTATCATCTCCACTTTTCTTTATGAATATAATAAAACATAGCTGAGGAGACTACTGGAGCACTCAAAGCGATAGTTGTGCTTACCCGTTTTGCTGGACAAGGACAGATGGGTTTGTTAACACTAATAGCTTAATTACACCATGTACAGTTGTGACCGGTTTCACATTGTCCCAATCACACCTGCGAATCTTAAAAATAACATGTAATAGTAAAAAGGTATCCTTATTCTACTTCTTTAATTAAGAATTTAATGTCATTGTTATAACTTTGTTCATGTGGTGAGATTTAAAGCAAGCATTGCTTCCATTTTTACTTCCCCACCCCCTAGAGATTATTTTATATTTCTATGTCCACATGGCTGATGTGTTTCTTATAGTGGAACGACTCCATACCTTTAAAGACTCTCATGCTATTCGTAGAGGGGACTTGTTTTAAAACTATGCTTTAGTTAGTGAATGTCTTAAAAAAATAGAGCCTTTCCTTGTTCCTTCTTTTGTTGCACAGGAAGCTGGGAAAACTCCAGTGATTTCTGGTATTACTGTCTTATAAATTAGTGCAATATATTTCTGTAAATTTCAGAGAGTGCTGAGTGGTTTTGGCAGTACAAAATGGATAATGTGCATTAAGATTAGTCTTTAAACTACTTTTCCATATGTATGGAAACTCTGAAGAACCTTGATTTTCAACCAGAGAACTCTTCTCATGTATTATTCCTTACATATTAATTATTCTGAAAGGAACAACATGATGACAAAAATGAAAAATAGAAGAGAGAAATAGGAAATGGAAAAAAGCAGGATACTCAAAAGAGTTACATTTTGTAGCACATTGGTGAATAAAATACACATTTCAACTACATTTATTAGACCCAACGCCATGTAATTATCCTGAATGCAAACCCAACTTGAGTTTAACTTGCTACAGAAACTATGCAGTTTGCCTGTTTAAAAAGACAGATTTTATCACCAGCTACAGGCAGTTCAATTAAAATTGGAGGCTTAACCACCCAGAAGCCTGCTGGCACTGTCTTGATGAGCTGTAATTCTAATGGGAAACTTTGCAGTCAGCACACAACAAAGAACCATGGCTTTTTTTCCAGCGATGCCCACGTTCTCTGCAGATGTTACCCAGGTACCACGTCTGGGCAGGGTAAAGCGAAGCGCTCTGTAGATGAGGGGGCGATGAAGAAGTCTGGACCCACCCGATCTACCAAGCCAGTTCATTCTTCCTTCATGAGAGATCTTGAATTTCATTTTTCTGTATACTCAAAAATATTTTTCCTTCAGGTGTTTTTACTAAATTTTTTTTCTCACAGAGTTAAAATCTATTCTGTAGATCCAAGCAAAGGCCAGAGGGGAATGATTATATGCAAGAAAGCTTTTACAAGGAGGTGACTAGCTTGAAGCATGTTAAAATGAAAGCTGGAGTAATGGTAACTCATGCAATTATATTTGAATCTATTTGTATATTTTAGAGCTTATGATAACTGATTCAATGCAGTTACAGCTGACAGAGTCTTTGAAAGAAATATCATCAACTCCATTATTAGTATTTGATTATTGTTGAACAACCTCTTTTCATCACTAAATGTTCATAAGTTCAGTAGTAATGTAGATGAGAGTACTTTATTGCCTCTCTGTGCTCTTTTTCCTTCTCATCTTACAGCCACTGAATTCAGTGTAGAAAGCCCTAATGAACTTGTAGTGTAAACTTCACAAGGCAGGAGCATTTAAAAAAAACAACCACCACCACCAAAACAAACCTGAAAATAGGTAATAACTACCACCAGAGAGTTCCAATTTTAGCTGAAACATTATCGCAAGACAGTATTCTCAGTTCATTAACTGTGATACTTTAATAATTAGAATGGAAACATATGACAGTTATTTCCCTCTGCGTTATTTATTTCAGGGTTTGACCAGATTTTTATGATACAATTTGTAATTGTGGTATAGCCTAAATACGTTTACTACTGTTATACTAATGTGAGGTCTAATATTTAATATAACTGCGCTTTTTTTAACTGTCAAATTCTTAATCAAAAATCACTTCCAAAAATCTTCAGAGAATTTAATATCACAGTATTGCCCAGTTTCAATATTTAATATTCATATCAGTAATCACAACCAGTGGTTAATATGCATATAAGTAACCAGCCCAATTTTGTGGGTGGTGTTAACAGTGTTTTGCTTTCATCTTCTTCATATTTTTTTCTAATTTCCAAGATTCTAGCAGTAGGCTCACCCTCCGCTGACACGGCATTTCTGCAAGCAGAATTTCCTTGTTCATTGTTGGGAATTGCAGCTGAAGAAAGGACTGACTCAGCTTGGAAGAAAACAAGTAACCTGGCAGTGTCACCAGGAATCTCAACATTGAAAGGTGTGAAACGTGCGGGAAAAGACTGAATTTAAGAGAACGAATAGAATGTCATAGAAAGAAAGAGGAGGAATATGGAAAGAGAAGGAGAAAGCATTTCAAGTAAAAGGGCCATTTCAACTCTTAATTGCAGATGAGATGTTAGCGCTTTGAACTCATTTCACTGAATCACAGTGAACATTTTCAGTAGGATTTGGGATACTGGGCGGAAGTCAAAAGGTTAAGTCTTCCACTGTATTTAAGTAATTTAACTGGTTTTAAGCCTACATTCATCTCTCAAAAGATTTTTTTTTACATCAAAGGAAGAAAGACGAGTAAAAATTCTAGCTGGTAACTTTTTAGTGTTATAAATTTTTTTCTTGTAGGCATGATCATGGTAACTTTTCCAATCTCATCTTTGAAGAAGAAACTACTGATGTATTTTAGGTCCTTTAAAGTCATCTAATGTAGTATCTTTACCTTTTTTCAGGATCTAATAACAATGAATAAGAGCAAGATTAATCCTTAAAGGGGATAACGTCAAGGGGTGTTGTGGCTTTTTTCTGTCTTTTGAAAATAGAATGTACCTTGGAATCAGTGTTTCTTTTAGAAGAGAATACATTGGGAAGGTTTGGAATTTTAATTAAATGTGATGCTCAAATTAATTGTGCTCTATTACTACTATGACTGTCTGGATGAGAACGCGTGGCATTTTTGTTGCTTTTCTACAGCAACATCCCTCAGAAAGTGAGGTTACTTACAAATAACAAGAATTCCTAAGGATATGTTGTTTACATGTACATTACCATAGTTGGTACATGTATGTTTTATCTTTTTCTCCCATTCACAGTATGTCACCTTGATAAATTCAAACTACACCCTTCTTAGAATACACCCTGTGTCAGGTCTGTTACTCAAGGATTTGGAGACTCCAAGGAGAGGAAGGAGGGAGAGGAGATGACCTGAAGAACTCCTGTCGTTGCGGGATGACTTTATGAAGTGCAACATCTGTCCTAGATTCTTCTGCAGTAGTGTTGCAGCTGGTGAAAAGGTGGATTAAGCTCTGTCTGGCTTATTTTGTGCTCTAGATACATGAGCCGCAATGCGTGAAAGGTTCTGCCCTAGCAACCTTCTACAATAGCACACCTACTGTTCTCTCTAACAATCCATGCAGAGAGATAACCATTTCCTCAGACCACTGTGTCAGGAACATCTGTGTGGAATGACCACAGTCACCCAACTTCAGGTGAAACTCAAACATTGCTTTGGAAAGATTCCTACAGTGTAGTTTCTCCCCCAAAAGCACAATATACGGTGAGTCATTCTTGCTGATTTGTTTCGCTTGTATTCTCATAGAAAAGACAGTAGCTACCGGGAAGCTGCTTTCATAAAATGATGTAACAATTAGGGAGGATGTTGATCCCTCAGAATGTGGCTTTGCGAGAGTCCTGAAATACCACGTTAATGTCCCAGTGGGGACTGAGCTCTTAATATAATCTACCAATGACAGGCAGAATCTCATTGCAATAAGTTGGGTTTCTAACTGAATTATCAAGCCTCATGTAGTCAGCAACCTGTCTTGGGGCCAGACCGCTAACAACAACAATGAAGCACTTAACCATTATGGTACCAAAAAATCACATAAGCAGCTGAGATTAGTTTTTGATTCTCCACGACTTAAAAATTTCCTTAATTTTAAGCAGAAAAGAGTCTCAGTGAAGACAAGTGGCATTTCAAGTTGGATAAAGATACAGCTGTCCTTGAAGGTTCTGTCATGTCATGTTTTGACCCTGAGCACAACAATTTGTTTTAGCTAAAAAAGACAGAATATTTCCTTAGAAATTACAAGGGGTTCTGTATTTTTATTGTATTCACATTGTTACAATGCAAGAAAAAAAACTGCTATACAAATTTTTCGTCTTGTGGTAGTGTACAGGCACCTTCTCATCAACACAAAAACCCCAACCAAACCAACTAACCAAACAAAAAAAAAAAGCAAAAAACAAACCAGGCGCACATGTTCCACAATGCAAAATATTATCTGAGGAATCATGTGCAGTTCTGAGAAACATTCTTCTGAGGGTAGCAAAGTAATTCTCCTGAGATCTGTTCTATTCTATATATGAACCTCTGCTTTTCTACAGGTACTTTACAGTACTGGTTTTTGTATTTTCCTTTTTTTCCTAGGTGTAAAAAGCTACATTATAGCTGCCATTCTGTCTGCCATGCCTTTCTGCTTGCTCAGGTGCTGGCAATAGGCTTAGGCTTCAATTCAGCAAAGTATGTGAGCTTAATTTCAGTGTGGTTCACCATGGATACATAACTCTGCTAGATAAGGTCCTCAGCACTTGGCAAATCCTTTCTCCTTCAGAAGTTTGAACCTGTTTGATAGTTACAAAGCCCTCCTCTCTAACAATTTTATGGAAACCAAGTCCTTGAGAATATAGTAATTTTGGTGTTGCTATCACATGCTGTGGACTGTGTTTCAACTGTGATAATGATGCCATCCACTCTATTTCTGCATCTGTCCAAACTTTTCTTATAAATATTGTTTCCAACCCAATACTAAGTTTGGTGAAATTACTGAAGACTTTACACACAGACCCTGAAAGCTATTGGTTTCTTGGCTAAGCATATATTGAACACTGTCATAAAACAGCAGCCACATAATAGTTCTTCAGGCAGAGATGGGCACTGCTACTAAGAGCTAGACGTAAACTGGGAGTTTTGGCATTAAGAGAAAATTACAACAATCATCATTGTGTCATAACATTAATAAATATTTTTCATATTAAGTCAGACTTTGTTTAAAATGAAATTAAAAACCAACATTGTTTTCTTAACTTCTTTCAGCACACATGTAGATACTAACATTTTGTTATTAGAAAAACATCCCAAAACACTCATGATTTACTACGGAAACCAAACAGCTTCTGCCCCTGTGTAAGTAATCACATATTTACAAAACAATTCAAAGAAGGAAGGCCATGCTATAGGGCTACCCATAATGTCTCTTTAAAATTATGAATAATTTAAAATCTTATTTATATGTATAAATCTGGAGTTATTCTATCAGTAAAAAATATGAGCATATAAAGTCTATAGAGATAAGAGATACAACAAACTGCAGAGCTGTATTTGCATATTTTGCAATATTGCAATGCATATCTCGGCTTCTTGTATAATTGATTTCAATGTATTTTGTTTTGAAGCTGCTACCGCAACATTAAAGTGTCAGAGATTTCAATTTATATACCACTCTGCCCAAACCTGTAGTCCAGTCACAGAAAGGGAGGCAGTCACAGCATGAGCTATTTTTTATTTTGCTTGAAAACACCTTGCAAATAAACACTTTACGGCTATCAAATCCTCACCTTAATTATGGATTAGAAAACTCTTCAGACAAGAAAAGCATGAGATATGCAGACAAACACAGTTCTCTTGAGGATGCTGAGTGTGCAATATGGTCACTGATCTGTCACTGCTGATTTACCTTTGGATCACCTTAATGTTTCTGTAGCAGCAGGAAATATATCTTCCATGGGATGCTGTCAAGCTCAGAGATGTTGGTACCTTTCAAGTTTAATAACAACATGGTTTCTCATTCATCTAAAACTACTGGAATCTGATTTGTGGCTTTCACGTGGCTGATGCAAATTTTTAAAAGCCTTCCAGGAAATTACCAGGTTTGTTAAAAAGTTGTGATACTTTATAATCATGCCCACAAGTCAAGGTTTAACCAAAGAGTCCCTGTAAAGCTTAACCACAGGGAGTATTTCCACACTCCAAAATTGAAGCATTTATGAAGTAAACATAAGTAACTTACTTGACAAGTATTCACTTAGAATGCATATAAACCTGCCTTCAAACTTGTTTATTTCATAATAGAAATTTCATTATTCAGACTTAATGTAAAACACTTTTTTAGTTAAATATTGCACTATGATAACATTTGTTTTTCTGTGTAGTGGATAATATACCAGAGTTTTAGGCAGTTACATTTCCCTTCATCATGGGGTTACTGTAGAACTGGACACAAACATTTCTACTTTTTTTGTTTTGTTTCAGAGTATTAATGGGAAAATGTAATGAAACTAGAGAAACTCAGTGAGGAGAACCAAGAGATGTTGCCTGACAAGCTGGGAATTCTTCCTTGCCATGCTGGGAGAAAGGGAGGAATTATTTCATACAGCTGGGGTGATTTTTATGACTTTAGAAATGAGAGATAGTTATTTGCCATTCTGCAGGAATTACCACTGCTCATGTTGTGGGGAGGGAGAGAGAATTTGAAGATTTCATTTATACTCAAAATGTTAGTCTAGTTCAACCACATTGGAAAATAATGTTATGGAAAAATTTATCTAGAGAAAGAACGAGATTTGCAAGCGAGCATGCTGGCTAAATGAGAGCCATTCAGCAGGTCTGCAATTTACTTGCAGATGAGATGGAAAAATGGGAGAAAAGAATAACAAACTAACAACAGTCAGGTTTTAATTACTAATCGTAACTCACTATGACTCCTTATTTATATGTTTTTAAAATGAACAAGTGCATTAAAAGCAAGTTTCTCATGCATTTTATGTTTCACATACACTTCAGAAAAACTAGATACCGGATTCCTTTATTCACTTCTTTGAAGAACTTCTTTGGTTCTTGTCTTATATTTGTTCTGACAGTTTTATAGTCTAATTTCTACTGAAGACAAAGCAGCCAATACCACATTAAAATAAAAATATTGCAAGTGGTATCAGCCCCTGGAAGTCTCAGTCACAGATTAGATGACAAAGGTTTCTAGGACATGGACACAATTAATTTAATTCTAAAAAAATTAATTCCAAAACAGTGTAACTGAAAATTATTTTAGATTCACTTGAGTCTGTTGAAAAAATAACAGGATGTTATCATGTATGCAACAATTTTAAAGCATCTATTGCTTTTACAGAATGGAAAATGTATTCCTAATAAAGTCAAAGGAAAATCTTTGATTATGAGAAGCACTATTGTCTTTATTCTAGGGAAAAAATCAAAGATGTTAAATTACTATTTCTAAATTCTATATTAATTTGAAGTCAGTATAGCAATGAACTGAATAAAGCTACTAGTGGTATGCCACAGTGATAGAGTAATTTCTAATTAAAAAAAATAAAATAGTAGCCACATATCTTTTCTAGATTTTGTGTAAATTACCTGTATCAAAAAACGATTTCTCTGGAGGACAAACAATGGTATCTCTGGCAGCTGGATCTTGCTGCTTTTGGATGCTGGAACAATTATTAAAGTTTGTACATTTTTAGATAGTAATACATATGCACTTAGTTTGTGTTCTGTCCAATAGCATGCATAATTATACAAATAAAAATATAACAAGATGAAAGGACAAAATATCAAGAATACATATTAACATAAACTATCTGGCTTCAGCCTACAAATTGCAGATTAAAAACTGTTACAGAATTTAAAGATAATGAATCAGAATTTTAGCCTGGTAGTGTGTCTCCTTATTGGTCATTTTAATATTAAACAATTTTGTATTTTTTTGATAGCTGCATACAAACAGAAAGAAGCTGATACGTAAGGAGAAACACATCATAGTAGAAGATTACAAAACCAGATCAAATTGGCTTTTAGCATTTCTAGATTGTTGTATTCTCACATGCCAGGTGCTTGAAAAAGAAAGCAAACGAGATATAGATCTTGTCCCAAATATAATGGAAAAGTAGTCACAGTTTGGGAGGGAAGGTGTTCAGTGTTGCTTGGCCCTACCCTGACAACTCAGTGAAGCATCTTTCCTGAGTGATCACTCCTGCCGTTCCCAAAGACTAATCATCTCTGCTGAACAGCTACAGCAGGAGGACCATAGGAGAACGATGTAGCAAATAACATGACTTGCTGTTCAAACACTTCAGATTACATTAAGTCTCACTTTCAGAAATGAGTATTCTGCCACATACTTTTTTCTAATTTTGCCCATTTTCCAAAATTTTGGGGACCTCTGACTGCACGGAGGTCCAGTGGTATCCTAAAAAAGTGAGGATTATTGCTATTGCTCCTTCATCACCTCTTGAAAGAGGATCGTCATTTCATTCCTTGCAGAAGTGGAAAGGATAATCAGGTTTTGGAATTCAAGCATTATTGGGATATTAGGTAGATTTAAGTTAGCATAAGGGGGACTGTAATACTATAAGCTATAGATGTCGAAAAACCAAGGAGAGATAAAACTTTAAGCCTCTGGCTGAAGTATGAAGCAGTAAACCCACAGAAATGCTGACATCCATAATGCACCAGGAATGTAAATGAATTCATTGTAACTTAAATGATAATTGAGAACTTTCACTGATAATTTAGGATGAGCAAAAATTTTAAAATTGGATCTGGGTACCTCACCACAGTAAAGGTCACAGTCTCTTTTCTTAATTGTGTGTGAGCATTACTGCTGCAGTTCCTGCATCTCCTAGCAGGAGTTCCTTCTATTGCATACGCAATCAGAGGCTACCTTGTAAGGCATCTAATAAAAATTACCTTTCCATCTATGTGTGTGCCTTTTTATATTAATGACCGTGTTTCAAATTTTCCTGTATCACAGCAACTCAAAACAACAAACATACTATAATATGAAATTCAAGTTTAAAGCAATCTAGTTGATTGGTTCCCATTTTACTTACAGTATCCAAAATATTGTAAAGGACAAGTGAAAAGGCATTCACAAAATACACACTACAACAAAAATGTTTGCTTACCAGTGGAATATTGTCTTTTGGTTATCTTGTTAAATCAAAAATATTTAGTAGCTGAACACCAAGCAGTTTATTTTCCCCTAAAGTAAAACTTC
The DNA here is from genome assembly GCF_036013445.1 of Caloenas nicobarica. Classification (NCBI taxonomy): domain Eukaryota; kingdom Metazoa; phylum Chordata; class Aves; order Columbiformes; family Columbidae; genus Caloenas; species Caloenas nicobarica. The sequence continues at coordinate 61,466,116 of NC_088249.1, read as the reverse complement.
ATGGTAGAACTCAGATTAAAAATGGCCTAAAGAAAGGACTTAATCTGATTAGGAGATGACAGCTCCATCCCATATCAATTTACAAAGTCAGAAGTGGTTAGTGACATCAGTTTTCCTTGGTTATTATGTTCAGTCTTGAATAAATGAGGGGGAAAGCCTGTCCGTGCTCCTCACATGCAGTCATTTAATTCACTATCCTTTCTGGTAAATCTCATTCGCAGTGCTCCTTTGAAATATGGTTGGTGATGCCAATTACCACAGGCATATTGGCTGAATGGAATATATGTCACTTTATTAGAGAATAAGACATCAATGAATTCCATTGTAATTTCTGTATCGCTTACTATTTAATTCCTATACTGTTTATTTTTTATTTCAGAGGGTGTCCTTGCATCTTTTGCTCCCACTCAGTTTCTCATTATTTCTCCATTAAGTCAAATTACAATATAATTCAAGAATATCCAAATTGATGAATGGTGATATTGCCTTTCAAAAGCTAAAGAATCATAGAGTGAACAGCTTCCTTCATTTATAATCATTGTCTTATCAGATGTTCAATCCAGTTGAACACAACATAAATTTAGTTCAGAAACCAGCAGCCAACCTGATACATTGCTTGCAATATGGATATTTTATCACAGAAATGTCAATAATCCCAGAAATAAGCACTAAAAGAAAACAGATCAAATTAAAACTGAGTTCATTAGCTTAAACTGAATTATCATTTAAAACTGAGTTTGTTAAAAACCAAAGTTTTAAACAAAAGTGGATTGGTCTTACTGATGTTTTAAACTTAGATGAAGCCCTTGTTTCAAGAGGGTTTGGATTTTGCCCAGATTGTACAGTTAAGTCATAGTTCATTTTTACTCAATAACAGGCATTGGCCATCTGGCAAGGCTTGGCAACTTGTTCAGTTTCTGTAGAAGGACACATCTGATTAGTTACCTGCTCCATTCGTAAAAGGTTTTCCTGAAGAAACAAACAGAACCACGCTGCTCTTCTTTCATCCCAGGGCTTTTGCAGGTCCCTGTCTGGTGTGCAGAGAGCTTCAGCAGACTGTTGCACATTTAGCTGGAAGGTGCAGACATCTAGCAGGTGAAAAAAAGAAAATATGAAACTAATCATCACGTGTGCTGATGTAGCAACTTAAAAAATTTACTTCAAGTCTCTAAGCACTGTAAATTTAAAAAAAATACTGGTGGATAATGATACAACACACTCCAGTAAAAGAAATGCTACAATATCTCTTGCTGCAGTCTCAGCTGAGACTACACTTAGTCTTACACAAACCTTCCACAGTTGTTAATGAGAGTCTGGGTAAAAAAAAAATTTTAAAAATAATAATTTTAAAAAATGTTTTGAATGTGATCCATGCAACATAGGATTATCATAAATCATCAAGGATATTCTAGCACAGTTACCACTGTAGACAGAGACAGCTAACATATTTTTTTGACCTCATTAATGTTTATAAATATATAAAGGGTGGGTGTCACGAGGATGGAGCTAGGCTCTTCTCGGTGACAACCAACAGTAAGACAAGGGGTAATGGGTCCAAGCTGGAACACAAGAGGTTCCACTTAAATGTGAGAAGAAACTTCTTCTCAGTGAGGGTGACAGAGCACTGGAACAGGCTGCCCAGGGGGGTTGTGGATTCTCCTTCTCTGGAGACATTCAAAACCCGCCTGGACGCCTTCCTGTGTAACCTCACCTAAGTTTTCCTGCTCTGGCAGGGGGATTGGACTAGATGATCTTTTGAGGTCCCTTCCAATCCCTAACATTCTGTGATTCTGTGATTCTGTGATTCTGTAAGAGTAAATACTTTTCAAATAATATATTAACTTGAATTCTTTTATACTAGTTCAGATTTTTTTGGCCTAGCTCCTTTGGATTTGAAAGGTGACCTAGCTCATTATTTGACAAATTTTAGGAATAGTTCATCGCAATCTTGTAACATCACGCATTACTTTCCGAAGTTAGTGAAACCAATATTCAAGAAAGGGATAAGCAGAGAACAGCTGAACTGTGTAAGCAAGGTGAACACATGTGAATGCATGTATTTACAGAAATAATTAAAACTTGTTCTATAATATTGTTTTCAGTGAATCATTTTGGCTGGAAGAGACCCTCAGGATCATCGAGTCCAAGCATAACCTAACTCTGGCACTAAACCATGTCCGTAAGAACCTCGTCTAAACACCTTTTAAATCCCTCCAGGGATGGTGACTCCACCACTGCCCTGGGCAGCCTATTCCAATGCCCGACAGCCCTTTCCGTGAAGAAATGTTTACTAATATCCAATCTAAACCTCCCCTGGTGCAACCTGAGGCAACTGGGGCCAGCCCATGTGCCTGGTGTCAGCAACAAGCAAGAGCAGAGTACTAAGAACTTTGTAGTCCATGTAAACTGGAGAGCTGTAGGTACTGTTATGGTATTTGTTTGAAGAGCGCTACAAATATTTTATTATTTTATATTTATTATTATTCATTTTGTGATACTACTGAAGATTTTTTTTTTTTTAATGTTGCTTTGGTAAATACATAACTTTTCATTCTGGGTCAATGAGAGGTGGTACACATGAAAGAAGTACCACCAGAGGAACCCCCAAAAGAGTAGACAACATCAAGAAAATAAATTTTGACCATTTATGCCGTAATTATATGATAAACATATATACAATAGATATCATAAATATAATATATAGAAAAATATATAGAATAGCTTTGTATAAACAACAAAGTCCAAAACCCTGATTCTCTATTCATATCCTCATCAATCTGACTGCACTGTAGGAACCTGTGGAGATAATTTAGTAAAGAAATCAGTCCTTGAATCTCTATGTTTATCCAATGGGCTTTGAGTCTTTTAAGCTGCTCTGTCAGACTAGACACATCTTTTGACAGTCAGATCTCATTTTTAGTACCTTTACCTCTGCAATTATTTTCCCCAAGGCACAAATTCATTGGTCCAGCTTAGAAGCATTCAGATAAGCACAATTTTTTCTGCAGCTGGTTGATCATACAGACATCTCTGTTCAGGTGATGGCAGTTTAAGTAATAATGAAAAATTTCTTTTGAATTGCAACTCTGAATAATATGTCTATGTGGCAAAAAAAAAAAAATCAAGGAATTAAATTATCACAAATTTCTCTCAGTATTTTAAGCTTGATAAATAAATAAAACAATTCATTTTAAATACTTCAGTAGTATCCTAAAAAATCAAGGTACATATGCTTAGCTGAATGCATCTTGCTGAGTAATATTTAATTCAGTTGATCCAGAAGTTGATTATGGCCAACAGATGGTGCAAATATTGCTTACCTGTAATTAGGATATTTTATTTTTCATTTATATTTCATTTCTATATCTTGACACATGTCATACTGGAGAAAACAGCTATTCATGCCATAATACACAATTTTAAAAATGCTGCTTTTCCCGCACCTTCTATATTCAGAATAGAAATACGTGTTGTGCACAGTTTATGTTGTACAACATATGCTTAGATAATCTCTCCAGTCTAATCTTGAAGCATTCCTTCAGTGGGGCCTTATTTCATGATGTCAACACCATCAACAAACTACATAACACATCAGCAACGTAGTATTAAGGTTATTAGCACCAGTTGTTGTTTTGGTTTTTTATAATCCCTGTAATTTTAATACAGTTTTGATGAAAATGTTTCCAAAGGAAAAAAAAAAATCATCTCCACTTTTGCTACATATATCATATCTTAAGATCTGATCACATACCCTCTGCATGACCAGCTGCTAAAACATTGGCTGCTTATCCATATGGATGAAAATTACTCTTTAAATTCTGGATGCCTCTAAAGTAAACAGTACCTCACTCTTTGCTCTTTTCATGTTTTGACAGTTACCCTAAGGAGTTATTAGCACTGAAACCATCAGGCCTGTTTTACTGTCCTATATGTAATTATTCATTCACATGTCCATATAACTATTTTTTAATCTCTGCAAAGGTCATTGTTCTTGACTTCTAATCAGCCAAAATACATTTATGCCTGAAATGCATGTATATTCGAGGATCTTTTTAGGGCATCACAGATATTGTAATATAGCATCTATTTAATTTATCTGAGCAGTGTCTCATGGAAGTCTTTAAAAATCAAAGTCTTTGATCGAGTTCCTGAATACCATGAAAAATATTTTATATTGTAGATGATTCACACAAAGTGTATTGAAATATCTCTCTATGCTGTATATTTGCAATATACTTTCACTACAACAGGCTGGAAAGGGCTCCTTGTGTGAGCTAACATATCTGGTTTAAAGGCTGTTTTTCGTTACTCAAAGATGGAAATAATATCTTTTAAGCTGTTGAGCCTGAAATACTGAAAAAGTGATTTGTAAGGCAAAACTGAAAGGAAGCATTCTGGAATATAAAGCTCTAGAAAATGCAGATATGTCGCTCTCTTCAGACCAAATAAAAAGAGAAATAATCTATTCATCAGATTAGTATCTGAATTAGTCCAAGGGTTCATTTGAACAAAAAAATTGTTTAGATGATAAAGCAGAAAAGCCTAAGTCATCTTCTTTCCATTTTGTGCTTAGCTTCTGTCTTGTTCTCCAACAGCAAGCCTTTTCCCGCTGTTCAAAGAAATATTTTTGGATAAGGGATTAGGTGCTTGAAAATAACCCTGATTTACTTTCTTTATGTTGCCTGTGCTTTCTATCTAATATTATCCTAGGGGAGTAGCTATTACACGACAACCATTCTGATATGCGGAGTTAAACACGACTATATCAAACTATATTTTTTAAACTCCTGGGTTTTTCTACACTGAGGTTTATCTACTACATTATAATATTAAGTGCTTGACAGTTGCCTTGAGTTATCCAATGTATTTATAAAAACTACAGTGAGTTCTATTTTTCTGGCTTTACCAAGCCCAAGCATTATACCTCATTTGTTAAAATGCGTCATTTAACTTGCTTTCTAACAGTTCATTTCTTCAACACAGACAAAGGTATTCTTCCAACACCTCTCAAGGGATCTCTTCTGCCAAAAATCTGTATGGGTGGAACTTCACGTGGCACAAAGGTTTCTTTAGGTCAAAAGCTGAACATACCCAAATGCTGAACTGTATGAACAAATCTGGATTGCAAAAATACTTATACCTCATAATACCTTGCAACAAAAATTCCTAAACACACAACTAACAGTGCATTATAGTATGCTTAGTGATATCAATCTTATAGCTTTCTCTGAGTTTTGTGGCATCTAGATCAGTCAAAAATGTAGGCTTTTCTAGATACATATCTTTGCCTCTTTTCCTAAATGTGTCATAAAATACATAAGGTATTTCTATAGTTCACGTTTCTTACAACGATCGCATTAATAGATTCATATGGATTTACAGCAATCTGTTAGTATGATCAGAGTTATTATGGAAAATACCTTTTTAAAAGATGAAGAATGATGAATTAGGGAGATTCAACTACAGACAAATAATTGGAAGTAAGTGTCCTAAAGAAGTTCTAGTTGTAGATTTACAAAAATATTTGAAAGTGAAAAGAAAAAAACCAACCTGTATTTATTTCAAATGCTTCTATAACATTTACTTTTCTAGTGTTACACGGTTCCGTAAGGCAGTGAAGATGGTATTATTCCTTCTTATTAATACGTACCCACAGCTTAAAGCTTTTACTCTTACGAATGTAAACGATCAGAAAATCAGCCTCACTACCTGCAGAAATAAGGCTCATGCAAGAGCAATAGGTCTGTCTGTCTGTTGTTCCTTCCCATAACATCTTTCAGACCTGATGGCTGGTTTCATTCCAGCCTGACAGACAAATAAACAACTGGGGTATATTACCTTCCTAAAAATTACATAAAAATGGACATAGGGTAGATGAGACAGACCCAGACTTTCCCCTGGGGAAAGGCAATTGTGACTCGTTGCTTTTCCATTCCCAGAGGCAGCTGCGTACACCAGGGACAGACATTTAACGCAGGGGCAGTTCCAATCCCATCTTGTCTTTCTACACCACACAGAGGAGGAAGGATGCACAGCAAGCACGTACCATTCGGCCAAAAAGTTCTCTACAGGAAACTCAGACTCCTGTTAACTTTCTGAGAATGTAAACAAAGAAGGAATCAGCTATGATAGTTATACTGCCTGGAGTCATTAAGGATAAGGGTGATTTTTTTTTTTCCCCACTTTTTTTGTTCTTGCTGTTCTTGTGTTTCCCGAGATGCCATGAAAAACTTCAGAACATGCTAGAATAAATAATTAATTCTGATCTTGCTACTTTACTTAAAACTGCCTACACCCTATTTCAACCATTTGTTCATATATTAGATATTAATAAAGCACAATTTAAATAGAAGGTCAAGTTCTAATCATTACATCACAGAAGATAATAATAATAACAACAACAACAACAATAATAAATAATAATACCACCACAGTGGTTGGTGGCAACATTGTGAATGCAATGGAAAAGACAACAATATATGCAAAGTGTCCCCTTCTCTCTCTCGGAATGTTTTAAAAAAAAGTCTTTGTACTAAAAGTGAGCTGTATATGGTAATGCAAATATCGTCAAGTCTGAACCATCATTGCTGGAAGATAAAGGATGCGCAGCATTGAAATCTCATAGGGTTAGAGAAGAAAATTTGGGTAAACAGCCTTTGTGGGATTTCTACCAAAACTCATTTAAACTAAACTAAAATTACAGAAAGGCAAATTCTTTTGTCCAGCGTAGTGAAAGTCTTATTTTCTTTCTAAGGTTTTGTAATTGTTTGGTTAATTACAGGAGGGAAAAAAAAATACTATAATTCTTTGTAGGGAAAAAAAAAAAGAGAGAACTTTGTAGAAAGAATTTTTTTTTTTTTTAAGATCAGGACTAGAATATAAGACTGCCTTTTGATATATGCCTTCAGTAATGTTTTCTGAAACAACAGAGGGGTCTTGAGAATGGATTTTGTTTAGGTCATGAATCTTAGTTTTTAGATGAAGATGGTCTTTGACGAATCAAAAATTACTTTGTGAAAGACTAGAAAATTCTGGGAATTATTAAACCTGCCTAGGAAAAAGAGTGGACAACAGAGGGTCTTTAACAAAGGAAAAACAGTTACCTTGTCTTTCGTACTATCCATAAAACTGTTCAGCCTTTTCATTATTTGCCTGGAGGGCTTAGGGATGTTGGGTTTCTCTGATATACATAAACCTGAACCAGTATTAAGTATCTTATGAAATTAATCTATGCACGTAGCTCCCCCAAATCACTTTGCTGTCCATTCGTTGTGGTTATTCTGGTCATGCTATACTTAGTACAAAGGCAAGAAGAGCAAGAAAATGAAAACGTCAGCATTTCATACGCTTCTCTGCCACCAAGACCCAGCTCAGCAATGACCCCGTGTCCACAGTCACACACATGACACACTTGTTTGTTTGCCTCACATAGAGGAGAATGCTTCAGCAAAAACTCCAAACTCCAGCATGTATGGTCTCAGTAAGGGAGCAATAATGTACTTTGGGAAATAGGTCTGTTCTGGCACAAAATCACGGATTTCATCAGGGGAAGATGGCGTGAAATTATGAATTATATAGCAAATTTTCAGCAATGTGTTTGTGTTCCATATAGGCTGTTTGTGGCCATTAAACAATACAAGAAAACTATTACTGGTAGACGAATCCTTTAATTCCTGTGTTCTTTAGGTTCTGAAGATCCTGTGAACTTCAATGAGATCAAATTTTACTTCTGATATAAGACTACTATGTTACTGTTCTCTTAAATAGATAAAAAATGGAAACATAATGTGCAGTAACTCCCAACTGATTTTTTTTTTCCAGATATTTGACTTTCTAATGCCAGGTAAACATTACTTTAAAACGTTGACTTTAACAACAGGGACAGTAAAAGACTCAGATTTATTCACCTACTACTTTTCAGTGACAGCAGTGGTTATTTATACTATGAAGATGGCAGCTTCAAAATCTATAATTTTTTTGCATTATAATTCAGGGTTATGTTATGGCTATAACTGTATGACATGGAATGGTATGTCCAAATGCAAAAGCGTAAAATATTGTAATATTTAATATTTTCCTATGTTAATAAATCTTTAAAAGTTAACATTCCAAAAGCAGATTAAAACATGTAATTTCTCTGTAGTTTGACCAGAGCTATCTTTTTGATACTTGGTCCTGAATCACAGTGTTTTTACTTTAACAATTTATGTAGTGATACTGTTCTATGTATAATTAAATAGAAGATTTAAAACAAATGAGATCAGGGATGAATTGTCTGCTTTTTTTCTCATTGTTGTTCTCACAAAGACAAATAAAAAATATTTAACTATACAAATTAGTAGATACAAACAGGTAACCACCATGATCATCCAAATTCACATTATATACAGTTAAAAAATAAAAAAGCTGCATCTTCTCTTCAGCACACAAATTCTAGGATTTGGTTAATTCTAGAATTGCATTCTTAAACCGTAGCTTGGATAGCTCTGGTAAGATGCTTAAAGAGAAAATCCTGAGTCAGTCTATGTTCACATTTTAAACTTCTGGCCATGGTTGTGTAACAAGGTAGAAAGAACAAAGAGTCTTTCCAGTAACCAAGTCACACACTATTAATGACCTAGAAATCAAAATTTAAAAAGCAGTATTAAGGAGTCTCAAATTTCTTTTAGGAACTGACAAAATTTGCATTTGTAACACAAGGAGAAAAATTTTCACTGGTATCAAAAAGGTGGAATAATATACTATGTATGTGTTGGTAGGATCTTTCTCCTATTAATACACAGAATAACACTTAAAACCAGTCAAAGCACACAAGATGTTAAATTCACAATTTGAAAATTCCACTGCCCTTGTTGTTTGAAGCAATACCAAATGGGGTTTATGTTCATTTTATATAGCACATCAACACCAGACAAACTTTTGAATATTCTAAAATTTAAAAAGATGGGTTTTTTTCCAGTTTTTAAAGTGGTTTTCTTCTTCATTTTGTTTGGCTTTCCCTCTCTAGATTTCCCTCTTTGGTTTATTTATTTTTGATAGAGTGAATCACAATTCTTTCCAACAGCATAGCTTTGCGAAAGAGATATACGTTTTGTCTTCTTTGCCATCTATTAATTCTCCAAGCAGCATTCTAGCATTTATGCCACTCATTAAAGTTAGCTGTATACGTTCTCAGTCTATCGATTCAGTTTTGCTAGCAAAAGCATAAAAAAAGAAATGACATTGGCAGTTTTTGAAGAATGGATGATATGTTGGGAATCCCTATGGTTACTAGTTATATCTACAGAGTGATAACTACCATGCAATTATCCCTTTATTATCACCTTTCATTGAGCTTTATCATTTTTACGAGAGAGGTAAATGGTGTTGATCACCTGAGGGTGAGAATACAGCTGCAACAAGGTAAAGGCTGCCTGAAGATGGACAAAGGATGAATGAATATTGGTTAGAACTGGAAGAGGAAGGAAAAGAAAAAAATATATATCAATGAGGCAAGCATGGATCTAATCACTGTGAAGCAGAAATCACTTTGTGGGCTAAAAAATAAGTTTTGGTGGAGATCAGAATTACGGGAAGAATTCAAGTGTGCAGCTGTCACAGCACTTCGACAGAAATCGTGGACAATATCAAGATATTTGTTTTGGTGCGTAAAAGGTGATTGGAAAGAGAAGGCACTGAAAACCAAAAAAGTCACCCATAAACCAAGAAAGCGACGTGCTTTTCACTGGGTACTTCAGTCTGTAGTCCTTGATTTAATTCAGTTTTTATCTTTTAGAGTGATGTATTAACCCAAGTCCCTAAAATTAGGCTTCAAATGCATGTGGAAGTAATTTCCCCATCAGCTTTTTCAGTCCTGAGATAACATCTGATCTCCAGGTCAAACCTCGTGGGTCCTAGTTATGTACAGACTTTTCACAAATGGACAGCAGAGCGGAGCATGAGAGAAATCAACCGTGTTGCTTTTATTCAAAAATGGCGTAGGTGTTTGCATCCTCTATTTCACATTGTAGCTTGGCTGTTAAAAGAGTCATTGAAGAAGTCAAGGGGCCTCATTCTGGTTGTCTCCCTCTCAGGAGCCTCTTATAATATAAACTACAAAACGATTGATGAGAAATCTCATCACTCTGTGAAAATGGGCTATTACACATTTAAAACTAATGAAGGCAAAGAAACATAACCCCAAAAGTGCTATTCTTCTTTTGCATATTAGTTACGTATTTAGCAGAGATGGATAAACTTAATTTCTGGTCTCTCCTCTCCTATAATGTCTGTCCATGTTGCCTTAAACATAATGAATTAATTAATTGGTATTATGTGAAGCAGGGAGCCACCTGTTTGTGGTATCTAATTCCCAGCATTGATTGCATGACTTAAATTTTAAAACTTTCAATAAACCAAATGATATTTTGGGATGGTTGTAATTCTTATCTGAATTTACATGACTGATATCCGTCTAATAACTCACAATATAAAAATATAATTGTGAATTTAACATGAAATTCTTTGACATTTTAATGTTTGTTATACCTTTGAGCTAATTTCAAATCTTTATTTCTTTTTTCTTACTCTCTTGATTGACTACATATAAAATTGATTTGCTATCCCAATAGTCCTTCTTTTCTCCCAATTATTTTAGAGGTATTAAGAACAATCAATCTTTACATACTCACAGATGTATCAAAGAAGCAATAAAAATGATTAACAGTAATATCATAAAGATACTTCAAAAGCTTGCTCTGAAATGTAGATCATTTTGCATATAATACTGATCAATTAATAATTTTAAGTAGTCTGATATTTACTTAATATAACCTTTACACCAAGTCTGATTTTCAATATCATTTCATTAACTGGTGCAATAACTGCCATTGTTTACATAGATTAAAAATTTGTAAAAGTAATGGTCAGTTAGGCAGCAACTAGTGTAATTTGTACATACAGTGACATTAATTATGGTCTCAAATTAGGCACATCATTGCTCTGGATGATGTAGAATTCTAGCCTTATAGGTGTATTCCCTTCAACTTTTCACAATCTTTTCAAAGTAAAACCTATCTGTAATGCAATTCGCACTTAGTCTAAAAGAGCTATTTTTTGAGGCAAGATTAAACTAAAAAGAGGCTAATAAAACCCAAAAATTATCACTATGTTTATGCAATGCTAATATTTTTTCTAACAGTGTTCATTTTTCTGTAAGAAAGTGAAAGTCAGGGTAAAGGATTTCTAAAGATAGTTTTAAGTATTTATTCAGAAAGTGTCTTCTTTTACCTCTGTAACAAAATACTGTACCTGTACGAAAAACCATATACACACAATTCCACAAAAAACCCCTGTTAACTAAGACTTTTAAAGATTGTCTCATTACCTGCAGTACTCATTAATCATTCTTTCAGCAATGTTCCAGATTTTAGCTCTTCCTTCATACTCCTTTCTTGGTTGTTTATATTGCTCATTTACAGCCCATGACACCATCAAGGGCTGTTGTTGAAGAAAAGTTAAATTATTAAAGATCTGTAGCGACTGATCATGTCTCTGCTCAGCGAAAGGCTGAAGACAAAGGGGACAATAAGTGAGCCTTCCCATTTGGTTTTATGAGTAAATGAATGCCAGCATCCCTGAAAAACACTGGAGTTTATAATGACCTCAGTTTGCCTGAACTGGGAGGAGCTCAGTGAGATGAACGTCACTCACGTTCATTATAATGTATGAATCTTTAAACTATTTTAATCACACACTGGAAAAAATTTTACAAAGGTTTTGCAGTGTGAGTTTCTCTATATGACAGAAATAGAAGGAAGATTCAAACATGTCTCTGTTCACATACAGAAGTTATTCCTCAGATTAATAAGTAGCAGGTTTAACTGCTGCAAGGACTGAGATGAAGCAGCTATGGAAAAGCAAAGTCACGTACCATGTACCTGAAAAGCAAGGATTTTTATAGTATGACGAGTCTTTACCCTATGGCACTTTGCTTACTGTCAAAAACTGAGAAAAGTGATTTGTACTGTACCTGTTCAGAACTAGAAAATATAAGATGTTTTTATCCATTAGAGATTAAAAATGTGACATCTGTACACACCTTTCTCATTTCACTTTATACATTTCTTATTTTAAAACTGATACATATGTGAAGCCTTAGCTCATAATTTCCAAACTCTGGAATTTCATTGACCATTTATTTTATATATTTATTAAACAGAACTAGCATTTGAAATTCTAGTGTGGCTATAACACAGAGTAGAATTGGTAAAAAACATAAAAGATATTAAACTCATGTGAAGTATATTTAGTTCAAAGACTATGTTTAGGACAAGAATCTATGTATATGTATATATCATAAGTGATAGTCTTTGCCTGAAGAAATTCACCCATCTTACCTGATGGATGACAGGACATTCCTGAATTTCCACTTTGGTCTTTTCATATACATTTGGTTTTCTGGACATTTATATGGCTGACACAAAGTTGCTCATCTGGTGAGATGCTAACAAAAAAATAACAGTAATTCTATGTTAAAATATATTTCAGTTTTTCTAGTGATGAGGTAGATTATGCTTTTCTTCTCAAATTCTTTTTACAGCTGAAGAACTTGAACAACGCCTTACTACAGTTTACTTTTATGCAAAAGCTGCAAGAGAAAGGTTCTCCACGTGTTGACGCAAACATCTCAGTTCCATTCTCCCGAGTATGTAGAGTTTCAGATTTATCCAGTAATCCGTGCTCTTTTAGTACACTTTGCGTTAATTAATCCTTTCAAGTTACTCACCTTTTTGAAAAGCCAGCATCTCTCAGGACAGTCTGTCCCTTCGCTAAGAAAACTTGTCAGCCTTTGCACTCAGCCAGATAATATGCACTTGTCCCCTGAAAAATGGTTGCAAAACCAGAGGAGAAAAGTTGCAGGTGCTTTTCTTGAATAAAACAATCAGTAAGACCCTAACAAGCTGATCAGCCAGCGACAGTTTGGTCCTATACTAAAGCTTTAGATGTCTGCTACTTGTTTTCTAGATTAGTTTCTAGCATAATTTCTGGAATGGTTCTAGAGTCTACCAGCACATATTTTAATCAGGAATAACTTCTCAAGCACGGATAAAGAATAACATTAAAGCAACATCAACACCTTCAAAAGGTGGTGTTGTTTCCCATATTAACATGAGAAAAACTACTTCTATAACACAACGGAAGCTTGCCTTGTGAAACATGAACTGTACCTCCGGTGTAACTGCAGCAGCAATTCTGCAGCGATGCAGTTTATACAACACATAAAGTTGCAGCCAGCTCAAACTAAGTATTTCAGTAATAACAGCTATAGAGCATTGTCTCTGAAAAAACAAAAGATTTGATATGAAGAAAAAAAGCATGTTGGATCCCACAGAAGAAAAGCAAAAGCACATGTGGTTCTATTTTTGAGAGGAAAAGAATCAAAAGGGGTTCAGGGAAGTTAAAACATTTTCTTATTAAACTAGGTGAACTCTGCTGAGTTTTCTTTGGATTTTAGTTTTCATGCAAAATGGTTGCACAAGTTGAGATACAATGAAAAGTTTGTCAAAAATGTATAGAAGAACTTGAAAATACAGTCCTGGACATATAAATCTTCAGTATTGTGGACTTATTTTGATTTACAGGAGATGCAAAGGGAATGCTGCTGCGGGAGTCAGACACTTTCTTCTGTTCGAGAAACCTACTTTGAATTTCTGTCGTTACTGCAGAAAGATGGAGTTTCTCTCTTCATGGGTCCTCTGACTGGTTTAATGTATTTTCTGTCATGCTGCTGCTGTGTTTCATCTCTTAAGGGAAAGAAGTGTAGTAAACTGCACAGCAATCTATAAAAATGTTGGCATTTTGAGCATGTTCAGCGTGTCTCTGGGATTAAAGGCAAATGGTGCATACATGCTAAAGTTTTCTCTCTGTTTTTGAAGGACGGAGTGTCTGGGTTCATTATATTAATACTAATCTGAGCCTGTAAAACAGCACAGAATTTTTATTTGATGATATTGTGGTCCTAAAATAATTCCTCGTGTTGAGAGAGCTTTAAAGGAAAGAGCACTTCACCTATCTGTCCAACAGTCCACTACTGAACGACGATGATTCATGCACTGGATGGGAAGAAAGTTCCTTGAGATCAGTATTGAAAGCAATCCGTCATTAGACTAGCTCATTAGCTTTCTTCAAATTCGTTTGCAGGATTCTTGGCAGGAAATAGTGGCTAATAAAGGAAATGACAGAAAAATATTGAAGCCACATTAAAGCACTAAATGCAATTCTTTCTCAAGCACAATAAAGTGGAGAACCATGTACAAAGTTGCATATATTTTCTAAGAAATAATAAAAAGATTTTGCATTCATAACGCTGAGTCTCAAGACACGAGCCAGCATAAGACTGTCAATTGTCATTCCCTTTCCCCAGCCAGTGAGATTTCTATCATCCAGTGACTTTCCCATAATGTAACCTCCCAACATCCAGGTCAGAGTCCCACAATCCCAAAATCAGGGCCTGGGAAAGCCTGGTTTATAATGTGCTGGTCTCCAAACTCAAACTGCTGGGTTGCACTTTCTTAAACCCTGCAGACAGCTGTGCTTGAGGTCTGAATAAACAGCCAAATTTCGCATTGATAAAATGCTCTGTGAATTTCAAATATTGAGTGTTATACACAAACATTAGTCTTCAGAGTCTACTTTTTATGGCCCGGGTTTCTAACTTCATTACGAAAACTAAATTAGAAAAGTAAGTACAATGCAGCTTGTGGCAGACTTGTGGAAATAGAATTGGAAGGTTGGGTTTTAAAAGAAAACCAGAAAAAGCAGAGGAAGGGGAACTGGATGGGAAAATATTCCAAAGAAAGTACAAAGAAATCATTGTCTTGTGATTTTTAACAGATCATCATCCTCAAATGATTATTCTTCTTCTTTTGAGGATCCACCTTTACAGTCAAATTCGCCAACATTTTTTGCCAGGTGTATTAATATTTTAAAATGCAAGAATCTTCTTTATGGTTTTACCTCATATGTAAATTGCTTAAAAAATAAAAAAAGAAAAAGGTATATCCATATCTTATACAAAGCCGTGAAATGTACTCTACAGTGAATGGCAGGGATTTTGTTCTCTGTAGCACAGTCGGGATTTCATTTTTGTGTGTGTGCATATATATATATATATTTTTTTTTTTTTTTCCTCCAGTAGCGGTATATTAACACACGAATACTCCTTGCTAGGAACTAGAACCCAGCATAGTTTCTGATGTGGCAGGAATCTGGCTGTGGAGCAGTAACAGTCCCACTTATGATTTACTATCCTCTCTATGTTAGAGACAGGAAAAGCTCACTTTTTATTAACTTTAAATACTAGAGAAGAACTGGCTAAAAGATTGATTGGGAATTGGTCTGCTTTATGGACAAGACAGCAGAAATTACGGCAGTTCCCATGGGCACCCACCAATGAATACTGGAGGCAGTCATGGTCCTGTAGCTCCCCATGTGTGTCTCTGGGTGCTCAAGGGCTTGACAAGCAGTACCAGGTATTTTGTTTTGCTACGAGCCACCTCCTCATGTTCACATGCAAAGGCCAAGTACATGTCCTGTTGCTGCACAGGAAATTTATGGAGTCTTTTTCAGCAAGTAGCAAAATCAGCCCCTTCACCTTTCGCAGACCTGGGTTCTGCATCTTTTCTAAACAGGTAAAATCCCTTGTAGTAACAATGTTCCCTGGGGAGCATCTTTTTCCTGGTCTTCTCTCACATCATATCATCTTCTGGGCTCAAAGGCCATGTAGTAATTAAGCTCAGAGAGTGACCTTTAGCAGGGCAAGACTTTAGGATATTATTATATTTAAATTCTGGATATATAAAAGAGGTGGTTTGTTGTTGTTTTGTTGTTGTTGTTTTTACAGTGTAATCTGCTTCTAAAATTAACATTTATCCAGAAATGACATTTATCCAGAAATCCAGAAATGACATATGAACTCAGTTTCTAAAAACTATTTTTATGCTGAATTTCAATGACTGTCAATATTTGATTTACAACTTTTAGAGTGAGATACCGTATTTAACTCTTAACATATAGGAAAATATCGCCATCTGTTGCTCCCTGCAGTAAGTGCAGCTACTTTCTACAGCTCCTGTTCAAGCAAGTTCATCGCCCTCTGCCTACCTCTGCTGTTTTAAGAATTCAATTGTTTCCAGAAAAAGCTGTTTCACACTAGAGCAGCTTAATGAATTTCGATGAACTTACATGGTAGAACGTTGAAACAAGCATAATACTTTTCTTTTTCAGTAATAGGGTTAGATAAGCATTTATGGGAGTTATGTCATTGAGCAAGGGGTGATTTCTTTAATTATTAGAGATTAACTGTTGGGGTGGCCAACAGCCCAGCTGCTGAGAAAAAACAGTGCATTTAGTGCTGTCAGTGTTACTTAAAAACCTTTGATTCTTAGCTTGATGCTATAATGAAACAAATGGCCTGAGGTGATTATTGTGGAAACAGTTTAAAATTTGTAATACAGAAGAACCTGGGAACAACGACAATCTTACTCTAACACACGCTCATTCTAAATTTCAAACACATAACATCTACGAAAGGCTTTTACATTTTTATATATTAAAATTTTCCTGTTTCTTTTTTCTCACTCAGATACTTAGGGTCAATATATAATCTTTTAATGGGTAAGAAAATAAAACGAAAAATTCAATGCAAACCAAAATTCCTTCAACTCCAAGTAAAATGTATGGCATCTACAGTTGTCTGCTTTATCCACAGTTTATTCCAATTAGCTTGCACACTTCTAATTTCGTAGGTCAAATTGTACCTTATTCTTGTTTTACCAGTAAGAGTCAGAACACAAGTCATATATGAAGTTATAGAGGGTTAGAGAA
Source organism: Caloenas nicobarica (assembly GCF_036013445.1). Taxonomy (NCBI): domain Eukaryota; kingdom Metazoa; phylum Chordata; class Aves; order Columbiformes; family Columbidae; genus Caloenas; species Caloenas nicobarica. The sequence continues at coordinate 61,449,250 of NC_088249.1, read as the reverse complement.
ATTTGCTTTCTTTTAGGTGGAATGTGATTCTATCAGACTCAGCCATCTAAATCCAAACTTTTGCTTTTGAATTCTTATTGATACACATCTGAGGGGACAGGAAATGGTGCTAACATCACAAGAGGAAAGCAAAAATCTGTGATCAGTGCAACTTTAACCCACTCTCTCAAAAGCATTCTTAAAATCTTATTCTGTTCTTAGTTACTGATTAACTGTCTCTCACTTCAACTTCCCGATCCTCATCCTTCCTATTCTTTCTTAGTCTTCTGCTACTTCCTAATTCCAAATCATGCCTCATTTCCTTCCCTCTTGTTTTGGTTTATAACTTCTTGAAAATTTGACAAATATTATCAGTTTGCGTGTGCAACCATTAGGATAGAAGAGCTACAAAGAGTTCAACACTGATGCAAGGTTGGTCTTGTTTGGGTTTTTTTTGTTAATAATGTGTTATTTCCAAAAGGCACAAATGAAATGCCTTGTTTAAAAATACAGGCAGCACAGCCTTATAAGCGTCCACAAGGCTGAGTTTACAAAGGCTCATCTACAAGCAGAAAAAATGGGCTTCCTATGATGAATTGTCCATTGGGCACTGAATTCTTGTATTAACCACAGAGGTGGTCCAGGAAGATTAGCCTCATTAGATTAAAGCTCATTTTTGTGGATAGTCCTGTAGAAATACCACAATAGTTTGTAATCTATATGTAATTGCCTTTAACGTATTTTATATATCTATCTCTGTTACGCTAAAAGTGATGGATCACAGCTACTAGTATGACAGTTCCAGATTACTTACAAATAATAATCTAAGTAGTTTTCCATATTGTCACTTTTTTCTTCTCTTTCTTCCTCCAGCTCCTTATTTAATCTTTTTTCTTCTCCCAAAGTAGTAAAATATCTGTCCACAGAAATTTTGGCTCCAGCAGTTCTTGCCTTGTACTTCTACAACGAGCTATGAATGCAAAGATAGATACTGTTGTCTGTTTTGTTACCATTGTAAAGGGTTAGTTACAAAGCACTGCCAGAGCATTGGCAAAAATGTACTTTTGTCATTGTATAAACATCAGTAAGAATCACAGCTTTTGAAGGAAATACGATAATTTTGAACATTTAACCCAAATTTACATTCTTCAGAATTCTTTCGGGACTTCTAAGACATCATTATGGTCGAACATTTTTTTCCCCTGTCTATATCCTAAACCCCAGACATGAAGACTGAAACATGGATACCGGCAAAATTACAGGATTATTCTAAGTGTACATCATGAGATCTGAATCTATCTTACCCATCTCTGTTAAGTATTTTCATTCTGATTTTCCACTGTGCCTTTACTCTGTTGACATCCTTACCTTTTCTCCTGCTGTCATTATAAGAGCTACATATACATCTAAAAGAACATCACTTTTATATCACCTGCTGTGCAGAGCTTTCCACCATGATCTTGAACACTATTTTGTTAAGTTGCAAGAAAATATCTGTGAATAAATGCTCATTTTACACAAGCGTAAACAAGGATCAGACATGGAAAGTAAGAGAGCACATTTGTACCGTAGCTGAGTGGAATTCAGTCTTCTGGCTTTCTGTTTTAATCAGCTTATCTATGTGTTTTCTCAGAATATAGGAGACTGTTGATCTTTCATAAGCATTAAATATTCCTCCTTAGTAATTATTTTTCTTGCTTAGATCATGTTATGAAATGAAGATTTTCCTTATTCATAGCTGAATTCTAACAGAAGGCTTACTTGTGAATGGTGTAGAAAGCCGTGTTCTTTGGGGCGTAATATAAGATTCCTTTTCCTTCAGCTCATCAGTAAAGCTGGGTCATTTATTCCAGTGTTTTGACCCTGGAAGGTAACAATTTATTGTCTTAGAAGTGACAAAGAGCATTACTATCTGCTTCTTATTTTAACACAGCTATTACCTATGACTTAACCCTTCAGTTCCCAACATATTTCAGGGATTTAGCCTGATAACTCGTCAGCACTTTCACATAAAACAGGAACTCAGCCCAATCTAAAGGATGATTTAGACATTTAAGTGAGATTCAGGGACATAAATTCAAAACTTGATCTTGAAAATCTTCACAAAAATTAAGCCCAGAAAAGCCATAAGACAGCAACTCTGTCCTTTTTTTTGTTACCACTCAAGATCATTGCCATGGGAATGCAAGTAGAGCATTGTACCCTCCAGAAGGTTTCTGGTGAGATGTAGTGTGTCAACAACATTGCTGCCCATTATCAAACTCTTGCTTTGACCTGCTTAATGCTGCTGTGGTCACCAAGCAAATTGTTTGAGGAAAATGACCCAAGCTAACATATGTAAATACAAAATAAAACAATCCCCCCTCCACACACATGCAAAATAACCCAACCAACCAAAAAACCCAAACCAAACAAAACATCCAATAACCCAAAACAACAACACTCCCCTATGACAGGATAATTTCACTGCTCAAGTTTAAATAATAGTTCTACAAACAGTTGGACCATTAAAAATAGTCACAAAAGTGGCTGATGACAGGGCAATGGGGGGACTTTTTCAACTGTATCCTTACATCCTTTCAGCTATATCCTTGATTCTGCACATATTCTGTGAAATTCTTTTCCCTTGACATGTAGGTGGATCCACTGACTGAAATAAATGTTACAGCAACCCAGGAGATAAGGAGAAGTGTTTTAAGTAGCCTCACAGAAAAGAAAATTCAACAACTTGAGAAAGAAAACTACAACAAAGTCAAAGTCTGTTGAAGTCAGAGGTGCAGAAGCTAAAACAATTCATTAATGTTCCATGCAAGAAGATCTGAATTATTTTAAGAGCACTATATTTGCATTTTAGATATAGCAGAATGAACTAATTATGAAATGTATGCGTCAAAGATTTCAATTTCAGGCTTGACTTTACTTTGGAGATTAATTTTTTACTTTATCATTTTTGCAGACAGTTCAGTGGACAGCCTTATTTGAATGTTACTCATTGTTCAGTGATGTATGAAGTGTATTTAATCAATGTGAAGAACGTAATATTAAACTATTATCAGAAGCATCAAACATTCTAAAAATCTCAAAAGGAAGGTCAAAAGGTAACATTCCTACTAACAATATAAGAAACAATGTATTTAACTTATTCTTTCATCCAAGTTTTTCATGGCACATGTGTTATACTTTTCCACATACAATTATAATGTAAAATGTGCGGGGTTTATCCACTTTATTAAAAATATTATATATATAGTGGATCAAATCAGTTTTCAATATTTTACTGAGAGATATTTAAATAACTGTTTAAGAGTTGATATGTATTTTAAATGGCCGGCTGCAAAAACCTTTGACAGGACAGCTCTCATTGTCATCATTAAACCACTTTTCAGTGTGTTAGTTACTACAGAATAAGGTAATTGCCAAAAACCACAGTTATTTCAATAAATCATGTTTCTATATTGCGAACCCATCTTTATTAGGATTCAAACTAGATCTTCATAAACCCACCATATGAGCCTCTGTTTTATCTTTTTTAATCTTTTCAGGGCCACCAATACAACGACAAACATGTCATCTTAGTTTTGACCAAGACGGCTAAACACGAGCACCTATTTGTCCAAAAGCTATAAATGAGAAAAACATTCATTTTTGAGCCAGTAGTTCCAACCTGTTGTCAATGTTGGGATCCCAGTCCCTGTCCAAGCAACAGGCGCCTCGTAGAGCACTATCACAGGGGGTGCCACAGGTTAAAATCTTGTGGACATCAAGCCGGAACTTTCTCAACGCCACCACAGACTGAGCTTCAGTGGAGCAGGTTAGTGAGGAACAGGGAATGTCACTGCCTAACGGAACCAGAGCTATGCCAACACGCAACACCTTTTTGATAAATCTAGACTGGAAATATTTGTTTTCCATCTTCCTGGCCTCACACCCATGGATTGTATAAACAGTAATGGAGCAAGAAATACTAAAAAATAATAATAAAGTCCTCCCGAGTCCTATATGGCTCACATTTTCTATGTCAAGGAGGGCATCAACTCTAGCTCAGAAGTCCAGAAGTTACTTCTGAAATGAACAGAAGGGGCTTGAAGGAAGAGATTCTGCACATGCAAACTGTCGAGAAGGTCAGATATGCTCAAAGGGTAATTTTCAATGTCTGTTTGAACAAAGAAATGAATGAATTACATAATTTAAAAGTGGTGACTTTTGTACCATGGCTTTTGGTGTAAGTTTCTGTTTAAATTACAGATAACTGATTTTTTTCAAGTTGAATATGTACTCCAGTTAAAGATAACCATGTTCAAATAAATTAATATTATATCTCTCTTAAAATGAATTACTGTCTCCTTATTATCTTTTTTAACACATTTGTGATATCTCAACCAATAGCAGCTGATGGCTTTTACTTTTGTCTCTATCTCCATTCCATCAAACTTGCAGTTTCAAAGGTATAAAACAATAAAGCTTCTTGACTGGGGACTGCTATAGTGAATGGGCTATTAAGAATGAGCAGTACTCCAAGTGGCTTGTGAAAATGCTTTCAGTGAAAGAGCAAAACATGACTTGAATTTGATACATTTGCTTCAACAAACCTTCTCAACTTCTGCTTTGACTTATTAGTGTGTTGCAGAGAACACTGTGTGTATTTAAAGTTAACCTCACACAAGTATATAGTAAATGTTCATACAGAGCGATGACATCCAATATACAAGAACACACAGGCTGACAAAGAAAGATATTTCTAGCTTCTCTATCTTGGATATGCAAAATCATCTGAAGTTTCAAAATAAGTATTCCAGAGGATCTATTACATCTTACGTATGACCTTCATTCTGCAAACACAGCAAACGCCCTTTAAACTTCACTAACGTGAAGAGTTCCCTTGGCTTGCAGAAATGAAGCATAACTAAGACTTTTCAGGATTAGCGTTATACTGTCTTGCAGAATACTTTGCTTTCTAATTTTATGATCAGAGGTGACTGGAGAACATCCCTAGTGGAAAGTACTATTAGAAATGCATCCAACTATTTAAAATAGTTTTTGATATGACTGGCATTTTCCCCCTTCTTCAATGAGTGTTGAGCGTACGTAAATTATTACCGTCTCCTTTCCTTCTCCTCATGTAATTTTTTTACTTCTATTTGAATAGATGTATTGGTTTGTGGAGGCTACTAAAATTACACAGCCTGACAGATAAGTCACCTAGTCAAACAGACAACTTTTGATTCAATTGCCGATTAATTATTTTATTGAGCAAAGTTGATCTGACAAGTCTAGATTTAATACAGTTGTAAAACTTCATAATTTAGACTTCAGTTACGTCAGCCTAAAGCACTCCAAGTTGTACTTAGTAGTTGCTAATTGCAACAAGTATGTCAAATGTGACTAAGAATGGAGCTTTATTCTTCAAGCAATAAAACTGCTGTTGCTGTAATTCAAGATTGCTGGGTATATTTAAAAACAAACAACCAAACAAACAGAACATATCAAGTTGTTAAATGCAAACAAGTACTACAGGTGTGGAAGGATATCAGTGGGCCAAGTTCATCCAGTGCTAATAAGGTACGTTTTATGGATGACTTTACCTGATTTACAGGTGAATATTGATGAAATAAACAATGTAAAAAAAGGTTTCTCTAAAAAGCTAAACACTCAGTATCATGCTGTTAGGGAAATAGCAGTCTCTGAAAACTTGGTGTTTCAGCATTAAAGGTCAGCAGAGCAAATCCCAAAGCTTAATTACACTTGTGCTTTATCGAAACCACAAACTATTTTTGTTTATTCATTTTCAAATGGCCACCTTTACATGGTATATTTGCAGAGCAAATTAAACCTACTCTGCTTTGTTAGATTTAGCATAAACTAAACAAACTACGATAAATGCTATTTCTTCTTGTGCAGCAATTACTGTGCTAAATTATCCATTTGGAATGATGTGCAACATGTATGTTACCTTGTTCCATGAGAGATCCTCTGCTTTGGAATGCGTCCACTGGCCAGGTTTCATTGTCCCTTCATGTTTCTCACCTCACGGCCATCTGGAAACATAGTTAAGTCTTAAAAAATTACAACAGAAGATTATTATTAAGTAAAGTAAAATTTCTTCTGTTCTTTTATCAGATTTCTTGTGAAACTACAGGTAGGCAAGTCAAAAGTCTGGATTCTGAAGCTTGAAGTCTGCATCATGTGCTTAAGGAGATGTTCAGATAAAGCTTCCACACATATTTCGAAAACGTAGCCTGAACTGCAGCAACACCCTGATTCTGCAGCTGGTCACATGCACTCAACCTTACTTGCAAGAACATGCATCACGTTTCGATCTAGGTCTACCATTCAAGCTTTGGTTTTTGAGCTTCGCTTTAAATAGCTTCTTGACATTGCAGACCACTGAGATGCAAAACTACGCTACATTAAAATAAATGTTAACATGTTAAATAGCAAATGTTAAAGTCAAATTAAATGGTAAATATGAAATGTATTGTAAAGAAAATGGTTGGCTGGTATGTATTATTGGCTTGAAGTAACACTACTGACAATTTAACAATAATATAGTGTACTTGAACTACAGCACCTTTTTAAAAGAGGACCTCCCTTTCTTACATATGCAAATACAGAACTGATTTAGAAATTTCATGGAATTATACTTAGTTTCATGTATGTGCTTAATCTGATACTTGATTTATCACTTTAATGACTTCATAGAACGTTCTACCAGAGTTGTTATATAATGTAAACTATACTGACCACTTACAGACGGATTCTACATATTAAAATTTGTTTCAGATTCTTAACTATATAGATCTCAGGTTCATGACAGTTCATTGAATATTAGATGTACCTCAGTTACCCATCCTGGATCCACTTGAAATCCCTGGAATCAAAGCTGAAATTGAGGCATCTTTTTCTTTGAGATATATTTTATTTATTTTTAGAAAGGTTTCTTTATCTTCCAAAAGTTTTTGTGAAATTCTACAGGCTTTATGAGTCTTCTTTTCTTCACTGCAATATAAATTACCTATATAAGAATTTCAGTTAAATCCTCAGAAATTGTAAATCAGCATATAATTTATCTGTGACACCAGATATTAGAACTTCTTAAAGAAAGTATTAAAAAGATGTAGAGGAATAAACGGTGATAGCAAAATTAGCATACTAATTTTACATTATCTCATGTTAAAAAAAAATACTATCAGAAGTAAAGGAACTTAAGGAAATACAAATTAAAATACTTTCTATTAGTGGATATCGAAGAAAAGCACAAGAAGATCCTGTACACTTGCTATGACATTTACATGGGATGAAGGGGTCAAGGGATGTTCACCAAACCTCACAAAAGAATATTGCAACAGCGCAGATCAAACAGAACAGCTGAAAGATGCTGCTCTCTACTAAGAAGCTGCTACAGCTTCTGTGCAATTTAGGTACAAAAAAGAAGGGAATTTTTACTGATATATTTTACTTCTTTAGTTTTAGCTTAGCCAAACAGATATGAGATTTCATTTTCCTTTGTTTTCTGGTTTTTTTTTTCTTTACACTTGACTCCAGCTCAGAGTGACTGGAACTAGGACAACTTTACTTCTAGAGATGTAGAAAAACCTGGTTTTGAAATAAAAAGAAATAATTGAGAAAATGTGAGTTTAGTTATCCTAATAATCTTGTACTGAATTTATTGAATTTGATCAAATATGTTTGCAAAATTAGGAAGAGATTTTCTACGCCGGCATGAAATGGAAGTCAACAATTGAACAAAATAGTCTAACCCTCAGAAGAAATTCACTGGAAATAAATGCAATTGAAAGTGACTGCAGTTTAATTCTCCTTAGCAATTTGAATGTTGCTGACGTTAGAGCCAAATAATATAGAGTCAATTATTTTAAAATAAAGTTTTGCAGCAACAACAACAACAACAAAATGTCTACAGAAGGGCAACTGAAATTCATACCATCAAGTTTTTTTGTGCATACAGTGGATATATTCAAGCTTACTTTAGATATCTGGCGGTTCTTGCTAGCAATGTATCCAGTGCACATTTTCATACTGCAGGCTTTAGTATGATGGACAAGAAACAGATCTATGTGAGCTTACGAACACTGCATGCTGACCTCTTCATGTGGATTTATTGCTTCAATTGACTGATTTATAGCTTGACTTCTAAAAGATTAATCCATTGCAATAAATGAGAATTCAACATGTAAACATTAAAAGAAAAAACAAAAGTCTATACAACATCCCACTGAGTTCTGGTGTGGACGGCCAAGAGGACCCAAATTGCCAACTGCAGCATTAAATAATTTTTCTCTTTCTCCCTAGAGAGGACTCCATTCCTGAAGGTGTGACTTGGAAAACTGCTTGAGACACTCATTCCTTGAAGTTTTCTTAGAAACTATTCTTGCCTATGTTATTACCATGAGCTAGGAAGTCCCTGGTAGAACAAACTGGTAAAAAATAGTTACTCATTCTTTTTTCCTCTTACACACCCTTATTACAACAGCCACAAGCTACTACTTTTGGTTTATAAACATTCGAGAACTTTGGTCACAAAGTGCAAAAGAAATAGTTGTATATACCAGGTTGGATGCGCAGATGAGCAACTCTGATACCCAGGCCACAGCAATGAAAGGTGCAGTCTAAGTGCTGCTGGGGAATTTTAATTTATATACCATAGTTTCCAATACACATAAAGGCAGAGAGACAGGTCTTAGCTGAGTTGGGTTGCAGGATGCTGCCCAAATTTCGATGTTGTACGTGTTTACTGTAGGAAGCACAAACATTGTTAGAAAACAGCCATAGAATTATAGAATCGAATCACAGAATCATTTTAGTTGGAAGAGACCTTCAAGATGATCAAGTCCAGCCATTAACCTAACACTGGCACTAAATGACGTCACCAAGAACCTCATCTATGTATCTTTCAAACCCCTCCAGGGATGGTGACTCCACCACTTCCCTGGGCAGCCTGTTCCAATGCCTGACAGCCCTTTCCATGAAGAATTTTTTCCTGATATCCAATCTGAAGCTCCCCTGATGCAACTTGAGGCCATTTCCTCTTGTCCTGTGTTTATTAACCCAAACATACTGTGGAAAATGATTTGTACTTTCTTCGAATCCCAGAAAGGTGAACATAAGTGTCTCTGACCTAGTTGTCGCGTTCCAGGAGACCAGCACAAATTGCAATAGGATTAAACACCTGCACCCTTGGCCCAGACAAAATGAAGACTGACCCATGTAGCATTACCTTACAGCACTAGTGCTCATGTCTTGGAGAAATCCAAAGGTCCACACGACAGTACAGTGAAACTTGAAAATTTCAATTCACCTTGCAAATTGTTTTAATTATTTGAAACTATGATGTCAAGTTTTAGTTTATGTTCATTTTAATAGTTAATTGTTTTTACCACCATATCTGTCTTCAGGTGGAAGATACAGGAAAGCACCTCACACAACACTCAGAGGTTTACGCTCCACATTCCTGACGAGTCACAGCTCAGAGTCAGTAAAACAGTTACCCTAATTTTTTGTCTCCAATGTCTGGATAAGACAAGGACAAAAACCTTTCCACTTAATACATATATTTCGTGTAATAAGGAGTAAAACTTGATCTAAACAATGCTTGAAGTCGGATTTAAATGAGTAAAAGCAATTCATTACTGTTCTCGTCTTGCCTTATGTAACCCACCTATTGTAACTCAAAGCAAAGATTTATAATCTTAATCTCGATTTAAATTGATCATATACACGTTTAGAAGCTGTCCTACAAAACTGGTGAGATGTGCCAGTATCTAATTTGAGCAAGACCAGATAAATCAGTTACTATTCATAATCAGAAAAAAAAAAAAAGAGTTTAAAATTATCCAAAGAGAACAAAAGTGGGTTAGATAAAAAATACAATGGTGAATTTTCCTTATTGTTGTGACTTTCACAATTTAAAAAAAAAAAAAAAATTACAGTATACCCACCAAAAAAACCCAAGGAGCTTAATCAGGTTTTGAGCTTTTTAAAGCACTATAACATTTTATAGCAGCTCCCAGTCCTCTCCTACTCTAAATAGAATATATTTGTTTCACTGTTAGGAACCTGTTGTAGTGTAATTGTGTCAGTTTCAACTCCTTGAACTCAGTTGTGCGCTGTCCCCCGCTTCTTTTTCCTGATTCTGAGCACTCCCTACAATGTATTGGCCAGTAATTAATGTATATACCTTGCCAGCTGGAAATTAGTCCTTATCTTTATATTTCTTCTGTTCCTAATGGTACTAAAAAAGGCTCTTGAACCAGACGCTCAATAGCAATGACTGTACTTCATGGTTCTGTGAAGTTTCTGCCAAGTTTTCTGCATTATTATTATTAACAAACACAGCTTATAACAAAACGTCTGTTGCAGAAAACCCCGTGAGGCTCGCAAATTTCAACACCTGGTGAATTTTTATAGTCAATTTATAAAACTTGTGTGCTGCAAATGAAAAGCTATGAATGCTATGAAAGCTAGGAAAAACTATAATGGATTAATGACTGCAATTATAGTAACTATATATGCAAAAAAAAATTATATCGGTACAGAATCTTTTATGTTTGTAGTGTGACCTTCCTCTGAGGGTTTAAAGTCTAATTTCTTGCAGCCAGCACTAGGTGGAGACAGTGATTCACACAAGGCTTCCTGACACCCTTTTCTAGCTGCTGAACCACAAGACCTGCCAGCTAAACGTACTTCATGTTTCTGTTCAGTTTATTACAGATTGCAGGGTCACGATTGGTTTTGGTTGGTTGGTTTGGTTTTGTGGGGTTTTTGTGGGTTTTTGTTTGGGGGGTTTTTTGGGGGGTTGTTTGTCTGTTTCGTAGGGGTCTCAAAGAAAATAAAATAACTCATGCTTTGAGCAGCTGGCAAGTCTCCTGAATCTCTGTCACCCACATATATGCATATGTAGTTCACAAAACTCAAGGCAAACTATAAACAAAGTAACAGAGTTTTATTTCCAGGCTTAATATGTGTGATATTTATTTAGTAATAGTAAATCCTGATTATATTTTTATGTAAGCCATAAAAAAAAAAATCCTTACCCATGTTTTGAAATTTACTTTTTTTAAGTAGAAAACACATTATCGGACTTGATTAAACCAAGCATTTGTGAAATCAAGGATTATTTTTAAACTCCTGGAAATAAACAAAAATAGATCCATACACTTTAGTTCACTTTCCCCACATGAAGCCAATATGTTGAGCCTACCACGATGTATTTAGTTGTCCTTACCACAGAACCATCTCCCACTTAGCAGCTAGAGAGGGTTCTCACGTCAGTCAGGAACAATGACAGATATCACACATTCGCTCACTTTCTTTAACTTCATATGAACAAGTTTTGAACAGTTAAGAGACGCTAAAAGAGAAAAGCCAACAGGGAAAGATAATTGCATGCAGCTAAACAACTGCCAGGAGAACACTTTGCAGATATTTTGGGTTAAAATGTAAGAGGTGGCTAGTGATTAAAGAAGGTGACATCAGAGTGAGACAGCACGTAATTAGCAGAAAGTAACTACATAATACAGTGTGGAAATCTGACACGTTTGAACTATAAGAAGTTAAAAATCAGGCATATAGTAAATCCTTTTATTTAGGCTGCTGTTTAAGTTAAAGGCATCTGGGGTTCTCGTGCTGGTGTACTATCTTCCTATTGCCTGAAAGATGGGACCTCCTGGCAGTGATGGTGTTTTGACTTAAAAATCATTTAAACACACGAAACTGAAGTGTGGGCTGATTTCCCAATGGCAATCAAACTTCATTTTTTTATTTGGCTGAGCCTAGCTGTAGCTGACTGCAGTGTATGCAGCCACATCAGGACAATACGTCCAAGAGGATCCTCTTGAAAACATCTGCTCCTGGTAGCAGAGCCATAGTAGGCGTTTGGCAGATTACACTAGCAGACTGCTGATGTTTGATCACAAACAGGCTGGAATTAATATAGCCTGGGCTGATTTCTTTAGGTTTGTTTGCACTATTGCATCTTTCAAAGAGAAAAGGAAGAGAAGTATCGATTATTACTGTGCTGGCAGAAGCCATTCACGACTTTTGCTCAAGAGCGAGAAAGATGAATTGGCTTCACCTGAGACCTCTTCAAGGTATCCAGTTCTCTCTAAGAAGTGAATGTACTAAAATTTGCTGGTTGATATAACCAGCAGCACACCAAAGCTAAGAAAATGCAGGGTTATTTTTCAAGAAGATAATACTTCTGAGAGAATATGATGATGTGGTCTGTAGCTGTCCTACAGATTTCTAACTAGTGTGAAGTTGGGGGGGGAAGAGAAAAATTTAAAAAAAAAAAAAAAAAGAGCTGGGCAGGCTGCTTGAGGGTCAGAAAGTCAATGGCTGAGCTTCGTTAATATACATTGACCTCCCTGGTAATCATTCAGCAAATTTATCTGTAATATACTTTACTACTGGAAGCAAGGAACCTAAATCATCAATATGTGCTTCCACCTGATTCCATCTAAAGTACTCATATCTTAATCAAGATTGAGTTTTTCTGACTATGATGGAAATGGGAAGTTTTAACGATTTTTTTTTGTTGTCTTTAAAACATATTCAGTACTGACATCTACCCTGAAAAAAAATGCCTACCTGCTTATATGAAATGGATCAATGAGAACTTCAGTCCTAGCCAAGGCATGGAGGATTTGTGCGTATAGTTCGTGGTCCCATACTGAAAAAAATCCAGGCTGTCCTTTCAGAATATTTTACCAGCAGCATATTTCATTCTTCAGCACCTGGCAGATGAACAGAAACAACAATAATAACCTAGCTTTTTCTCTTGGTTCCATTTCTTTCAATGATTCACATGTATTCTGTATTTCATATAACTGGACTGTTTATTGCTACAAAAAATTGAATCTAGTTCTACTTTTCTAGGGGTAGTGTTACAGACCAAGTAGCTTGGGGAAACAAGTAGGTATCTATTCAGCCATCCACATGTACTCAGTGGTTTGTTGTATTCAAGCAACTACAGTGTTAATTTATAATTTGCAGTGATTTTGCATTGCCAGAGTCCCTGTTAGACCAGGCAGACTGTGTTTGCCTTTTTTTAGCCTGTTTCTGAATTACAGCTATTCCTGATGCACTCACAGTCCCTTCCTTTACTTCTTTTCCAAAGAGGAGGAGGTAATTACACGCAATCTGTCTTCCTGATAATAAAAAACTTCCACAAGTCATGCTGGGTCTGTGTATTCACAACCACCAGAGGAAAGCAGGGATAAAAGGCCATCAGAAAATCCATAATGGGATATGAAAAGTAACGGGGTAACCACATCCCTCGGACTTGATTTTGGTGATGGTAGAGTGAATTTCAGAGTAGTGTTTTTCCCCTTGGTAATTTGAGTTTAAGGGCTCTGAATAAGAGAGTAAGATGTAGATATGCCTGTTTGGTAGGATGAACTCTTTTAAAGCCAGCTATGAAATAACAACTTAAAAAACCAAAAAACCCCCACACTCGAAACAAAAACAAAACAAAAAAACCCCAAACCAAAACTCTTCTCTCCCATATTTTCTCAGAAGGCTCCTATTACATCGGGACAGTAATAAGAATTTCTTCTTGTGTGGAAAGATAGACATGAAATAAAGGATTAAAAATAAAAGTTTTCAAGGTACAAAGAGAGGACCTTTCCATCAATAAACAATTATATCCTTTCTAACACTGCAATGAAGCAATCTGCAGCACAGTATATATTTTGAATATGATACTGTACATAAGAATTACTTGGGTGAACCCCCTGTCTTTAGTAAACACATATGAAAAAAATTAACAGATCAGGATTCTGTTATTGCCAAGGACAAATGTTTTTCTTCAGTTATTCAGCTTGCACATAAAAGTACACATTTTTTTCTTTTTCTGTCTTTAATTTCCTTGTTCTTTAATACAGACTACAGTTGTCAAACCTTGGCATTTTAAATTGCACTCTGAATTCTGCTGTGAAAAGCAAAGAGATTTTCAAAGACTCTTTAGTGAGGAGCCTAGAAGTCAGCAGAAACTGTAGGTGCTCTGGAAAATCCAGTTACTTTTTGTATTTGGCCTGAAAATACAGACTTTAAGAAATCTAAGCTAAAATTAACCTATTTGTCAAAATTCTATTCTATGTTTAGTATTTATAAAAGATAGCAGTTTCATGAAATCTGATGGAAACTAATACTTCCCTTCCCCTTGTAAGCCATGTATTCTTTACATATTGGTATTATACTACTTATAAATACCTCTCCAAATATACTTGACCAAGTAAGGTATTCTGGACTCCACATACAGGGGTTTAGGGAGAGGGAAAAAAAAAAAAAAAAAGGTCCTTTCCCTTTTACCTATAAAAAGAAAAATCTTTAGGAAAGGCCATTGCTTTTTGAGATCTTCCTTTTATTAATGCTTCTTGCCATATCTATGAGTCAGCCTCCACTAGAGAAGTCCAGTGTAGCTGAGGGGAAGATGCTACCTCAGTTTGCAGATCTGGAGTGATGTATGGCATCTACAATCCTACCCTGAAGGCTACGGCTCTCTACGTATCTACTGGGGACACCAGGGTCAGCACTTCTGGTTTACTACTGAAGGCAGAAAAGCCTCCTGTGTGGACTTCTTCTGATCCCCACTGAGAAGGTTGGGGTGGGGAGGTGACCCAAAGAGGTGATGATGTACCCACTTCTAAAAGATTTAGAGCAGGTATCAATCAGTGAGAGCTGGCAAAGTTTGGAAAACAAACCCAGTGTGCAGAATCTGAAGTAGCTCTCCGCAGTGCAGATACTCTCAAGTGAACGATGCGTGGCACATGTGCTATCCATGCATCACTTACATACTAACTGCATCCTCCTCGTATAGTCATGTTCCTGCTCCTGGTCACAATGTCCCTTCACACACACTTATTCCTTCATGTTCCATGTACAGTCTAAACTGTTTTTCTTGCAGATTATTTCCAGATTATATAGGTAGGCACCGGCTAGTATGGATATTTAAGATTTAAATATATAGCAGGAACACAGAAAGGAACAGAAACATGATGAGACAATAAGTAGGCATGAGATCGAAGGAACAGTGGTTGTTATACAGTGGAGTATAAGTAGTATCTCTGTGCCCAATAGGCCAGCCAAAAGCAGTCTAAATGCTCAACCCGAATGGATGAAAAATAAGGACACAACAATAGTGGCAGCACTGACACCTATATTCATGAGCAATGTGAAGGACAGTAATCTCAAAAATTCCCCAGCCCTCCAGTATGGGGTTAAATTCCCATCCATAATATCCCGACAAAACACTAAACAACAACAAAAGGCACTAAGTCAGCATTCTCACCTATCACATACTATTGAAGCCTTCTTCATCGGCCGTATATTCTCTTCCCACACAGAATATAAATATAATTGCTTCCATGCAAAACTACAACTACTTTACATTTTCATAAAATAAATTATATATACCCTTAGTTAAATTCTCGCTGAAGTAAAACCACTGGCAAAACTCCCATTGATTTCAGTGCAGCCAGGATTTGAATCATCGACTTCAACAACAAAAGACAAAAGCCACAAAATACATTATCCTATCAGTAGAACTATTGCTCTGCATTTAATATAGTTGCAAAAAGTCAGATGTAGTTCTGTGAAATGATGGTAAAGGTGGTTTTTTTATATGTGCATTAGACACATTTAATATACTGGCACAGTAAATGGTATGGAAGGTGAGGCATGTGAATTAAAGTGGGGGCACATATCTGATAATCCACACATGCAACTACTGCCAGATCCCTCTAAATAAAAAAATCATAAAGAGGAAAAAAAAAAATCTACAATGTTTATTATACTAATATTCAAAGCTCTCCATGTAGGCATAATCAATGGGTTTTTTAAAATTTGTCCTCTCGGTTCAGTCTCAGGCTGCATTACTGAAATGCTGCATTCCAGCTCCTGAAGATTTAACACACTAATCTAATGCACTGTGGCTGACCTATTACAGATGATTATAAATTAGAGAAGTCCTCGTGTTGCTATAATTTTCTAGAGATTGCATCTTAAAGCCAGAAGGTGAAAAAAAAAAGTGTGAACTGCTATTTCTTCTGTCTATGCTGGATTTAGCTCAGTTAGAAATGCTGATCTGGAGCCATAACCAGGGTACCAAATTTATTTACACTCTCATACAAAATTTACACTGTAAGGAAGCAGAAGTAAGTTTAGTTCTTGCATATAAAATTACAGAAGGGGCTGGATTCTCTGCTGCCGACTCTCAGGAGCTTTTGCAATTTTTCTACAATACTTGTGCTTCAGTTATACATCCATGAAATAAGGAAAATTATTTCCTTCCTTTGAAAAGATGAAAAATTCATTAAGGTTTATGACATGCTATTGTACTACAGCAATGTCACGCAAGTATATAGTTTAGAAAAATCAAAAATACGTTGCAGATAAGAATACAAAGTTTGCAATCTTGAATGGTTACTACTTTATTTTTGTTGGATAAATTATTTGCAGGACTATAATGTGTTTGAAGATTAATAGCAATGCTCTTTTGTTTCATTTTATGCAGTTCTGGAGACCAAAGGAGCCTCAGGAATTAATTGTAGCCTTCTAATAAACACAATGATGTAATGACGTATTTAACATTACTGGTTTTTGTTTGATTCCAAATAAATTGCACATTTTTTTCTGATGTGATACTAAAACAATTACCATTTTGAAAAAGGATAATTAATCTACAATTTTTTCACATTAGATCATATATCTCTAAAGAGTGCCCAGAGATTTGATGGTCTTCAGCTGCTGTGTATTTATTTTTCATTTTTTTCTAGTGATGTACCGCCCCGTCAGTGCTGACATTTAAATGAGTGAGTATTCAACACAAATGTGATCATTTGTGTAGCATCCAACACGGCACCATACTGAGATGATTGCTTCTGGGAGCCATCCATGGGTTCTCGAATAGGGGGGAAAAGCCAGGCAAAATTTTATCAATTTACATTTTTCTGTGATTAATTTTTATGCAAATAAGGGCCCGACCGTGCTCCCATCTCACCTGAATCATGCGGATCATCAAAGACAAATTGAGCATCACTTATTTAAAAAATAGGCTTTAAACTACTCTACAGCTGTGTTGGAAAATGCTAAGAGCAGGGCATGAACTTTTCTAATGTAACAGGAATAGAAAAGAAAATGCTTCTTTTTGCATTTTTGTCCACACTGTGATAAACATGAATCTTAACAAAATTCTAAAAATTGTCTTTGTTTTATATTCCTTATGCCCTTGTAAACATTTGATGATGGCAAAGTGACATAAGGAGATTTTTCCAATTTCAGAATAAAACCAAATGTACTTGCAAAAATATATTGCTTAGTGAAGAAAAAAAAATGCATTTGTTAGCATACTTAGAGTACCTAATTTATTTACATTTTTAGATAGAATTCAAGAAATCATCCAGTGGTATACTATAGTGGAAAAGGCTTTACATAAACAATCTTATAATGCTAGAGTAAATGTTAACACACAAAAATATGTAAGTTCTGTTTACAAATGAATACGTTCTGCCTTATTGTACATATCTCTATATGTCTGTATGTATGCAACTAGCTATCAAATTTGAAAATTAAGAGTGTGCTAGACAACAGACTTTTAAAAATAATTTAGATTAGCAGGTGGACTGACAGACATATTATTATTTATACTAATATGGAAGAGCATAAGTGTGAAAAACTGATCTTGTTATTTAATTAAAAACAAATTTATCTTCCTGTAGGAAAGCAACAAAACTGTTTCTCTATGGCACTAAGGAAGAAGGCAATATCATCAACCACAACTTTAAATTTTATGGCTGTAAAATAAATAGTGGTCAGAAATGTGAACACTTGTCCCTCTAATTTGCACCTGAAATTTGTATCCAGGTGTAAAAAAAAAAAGAATGTGTTCTCATGAAAAGTGATCTCTCATAAAGCAGCTGAATTTTGAGAAGTTCTTCTTCAGAACCGTGTTCTGAAAAATGTAATATGTAATATCAGTTCAGAGACTCATTTTACAAGTTTTTCCACAAATCAATATCCCTAGAGCTAATCTCAGAGGAGTAAATGTGATGTGTAACAGAGAAAAGATGGTCTTTATCAGTTAGACTCTCAAAAAAAAGGGACCCATGTACCAGATGATCTTATGGCATCAGAGCAAATGATGTCCCTCTATATATTACACATATGAAAGCTGTTATTTCATGGGTTTGATTAATCCACAATTTAATGAGCTCCCTTTCATTAAATTGTACTGCTGAAATGATGTTATTTCATATCCAAATAGAATATATGTTTACACACATGCAGACATGATCATTTTTATGCTCAGACCCTCTCCTTAAATCCTGCAAGTCCCATGTCACTTAATAAACTACTGACATAACAGCTGAGATCATCACTGTAGCAAAGCCAACAAGAGTCCTGATACCCTTCTCAATAAATCCAGACCTCCAGCCAGCCTCCAGCCAAGAACGCCACAACGGATGCTCTTAAACACATCCAACAATACGTGACCCATCATTTTTAATGTTCATATATTCAATACCCGTAGTTATGAGTTTTGAAAAAGACTGTACTGCACTAAGTTTGCATCATATCTAAAAGGTTGACCACATAAATTATACAATTCAGCTATTCAGAAGAAGAATTTTGAAACATAAAGCATTAGGAATGAACATAGCTACTTATTTTTTAAAAGAGAGACTGTTTTCACTTAAAAAAAAAAAAAGTTCGAGAAGACCAGGTTATAAAGAGCAAAACCTGTTTAAAATATTACAAGATCAATTGCCCTATTTAGAACGCTGTAAAATGGAACCAAGCTTAAAATAATTACCATTCACCATCTTTCTGTTAAAGGTTTAGCGTATTCTATAGAAAATATCGTCTGACTGCATTAATACATAAATGCAACAAGAGATCTATCAAATCCATCTTCCATATATGGCAGGTTTCTATATATTACTCTGTGTCACAGATAGCCATATTATTTCTTGTAAGCTGTAGTCATAATGTTCTACTGGAATAGTTCTGCTATTATAATAAGTAATATATGAAAAAGTACTATGTACCAGCTTACATTGAGGGTTCTGAATCAACTGAAAATGTTAAAAGTGATATCCTGGTGTTTAATTCCAAATACTTACCACTATAATCTTATGGGATATAAGACAGGCATAAAGAGATTATTTTACCAGCACTAGTAAACATTCCAGAATGGAAAATACCAGTTGTTTAACAGCACGTGATCACACTGCATACATTTTAGGGCAAGGAGTGGAAGCATTAGAAAACACCATACACACTTCTCAAAGACCATTTTCTGGTACCTCGTTTGCCATGGGATCACAAAACAGCTCCCAAACCAAGCAAAAATAAGCATTTATGTAACAGTAAGGCCTGTATTCCCAGTTAAAATAAAACGTGTAGAACAGAAAGGAGCAAAAATATTGTCAGTATATTCCAGCCTAAAAAAGAAGTCCATATATATCCTTTAATTAAAGCCAAGAAAGTAATATATATATAAGTGATTTTACTTATATATATATATAAATATATATGATTTTCCTATATACATACATATGGATTACAAGGTCTGGGGTTTTTGTCAATCTTGGAAGTGAATGAGGAACTTTTAGCAGATATGTTGAGGCACACTGTTGGCTTCCTCAGGGCTGTCAGTTGAAGTGATTTTGACAGGTTCAGCTGCAGTTTGAAGTTGAAGAGAATCACCACCAAGGTAGACCCAGTGTGTCCCTCGCGGTGCTACACCCGCACTCCTTGAACTCAGAGTGATGGTCTCAAGTGGGAATGGGCACAAGGGGACAGCTGGGCTCCAAGCACAGGGACCAAGCTTTGAAAAATACAAAAATACGCTAACAGGGCAAAAAGAGGTATGACGAAAAGTAATTAAAAAGAGAGAAAGAAAGAAAAGGAAATTATGAAAGCAATACTGCCACTGTGACACGTCCCTCCTTCCAGAAGTCAGGCGGCAAGTTCTTCCATTTTTGCTGCTGAGGTACCAACCTTTGGCATCATGCCCATGTACTGAAAGAACAATGCTCAGAGGGAAGCGCTGCATGGAAGGCAACAACAGACTTTCCTTTCTGGGTATGAGCGTAGTGACCCAGAAGCAGATAATCAAACTTAAATGTCCTTAAAATATCTTTTACTGGGGCGGATGCTCAGAAAAATAAAAAATTGTCTTTTACTGAGGTTATATGCTCAGAAAAAAAAATACAGGTTTTATGGAAAGGAAATATTTTGGAACTGAGGCACAATTTTTGTTAGAGAACGTAAACGGGAATAACTTGGAAACAGAACTTTATGAATATGGGCAAAAATATATTTGCATGTAATTCTTACTGAGACAAATATTTGGCTAAATTATTTCTCATTTGTTCATTTCATACATTTTTCTGAACTCGAATTGCTGTTACCTGGAATCTTAAATGTTTATTTTGGTGGACTTCTTAATATTTGACAGATTTTGCATATGCAGACATTATCGTGGGCACAGCTGAGATAATGATGGGAAAATAATGAGGTATGTCCGTTGTTGCTAGAACAGACTTGTTGGAGTACTTTTGTACTGTGCAAGTGACTTTGGTACTCAGAGCACAAAATTATTATGCTGGTAGCCTCTGTTTCTATAACTGGGTAATTCAGATGTTGCCTCTACCACCATGTCATCCCTGAACTTTATGGGAGACCTGTCACCGAGGGACACCCAAATGGATGCAACTAGCATGTTGCACAGACTAGCACACAGCCTATGATAAGCTAAATAATTATGATTTTTAGATATATTTGGAACCCAAATATAGTTCACATTCTTTAGTTAACTGAACTTGATCTGAACTGAGCTTTGTACTCCTGATAATAGTCCTTCCACAATCCCCTTCGTGATGCTGTTTTGTCAAGTTCTCTGGATTCTCTCAAAGCACGCTGTCAGTTCAAGCTCAAAGTGGTGTCACTGAACATAGGTCAGTACTCTTCATTTTCCTTACATACTATTGATAAGAATATTTTAAAGGATAATAAAGTTTTCTTACTCTGCAAAAAGGGAACAGATCCAAGAATAAAAAAAGAGAGGGGTAAAGTAACGGGGAAAAAAGTGGTTACTGATGAAAATGTTTATTGATAACTGAGTAACTGAGAAGAATGTCATTCTTCATTTCTTTACTATTGACCACAAAACAAGAACAACAGAATGTCTGAGGTTGGAAGGGACTTCTGGAGGTCACCTTGTCCAACCCCCCTGCTCAAGCAGGTCCACCTAGAACCAGTTTCCCAGGACCGTGTCCACATGGCTTTACTCTACAACTTCTCTGGGCAACCTGTGCTGATGCTCCATCATCCCTACAGTAAGAGGTTTCCTTACATTCAGGAGTAACCTCCCGCATTTCAGTTTGTGCCTGTTGCCTCTTGCCCTGTCACTGAGCATGACTGAAGAGAGCCTGGCTCCATCTCCTTTACATCATCCCTTGAAATATTTGTACACAGTGAGATGCCCCCTCAGCCTTCTCCTCTCCAGGCTGCACAGCCCCAGCTCTCCCAGCCCCTCCTTATAGAAGGGATGCTCCAGTCCATTCATCATCTTAGCAATTGAAGTGATGCAGTGTATATTCTGGAAGTCCGTATTATAATTCAAACAGTCTTGGAAAAATAAATGTAAAATAAAGACAGTTTGATATATTAATATATTAGAAAGACAAATTCACACTAATTGAAATAGACTTCTCTACGCAGACATCAGTAGACATTACTAGCCTCCAAGTTAAGAAATATGGATTCTGTTCCCTGCTAGCCTTTGACAAACCATTTAATGTATCCATGCCTCAGTTTTCCTCTCTGTAAAAAGAAAGTACTACCTTGATTTGTAAAGTTCCTTGCAATCGTAAGTGAAAAAATCTACTGAAAGCTAAGTATTACTGTCAAAATAACAGAAAGATAAAATTAATATTCATAATATGACAAATATTTTCTTTGAAAAGAGGGAGACAGATGCTAATACATAACAAAGAGCTCTATGGCAGCGTGTTCCAATGCTTGACAACACTTTCAGTGAAGAAATTTTTCCTAATATCCAATCTAAACCTCCCCTGGCGCAACATGAGTCCATTTCCTCTTATCCTTGCTACTTGGGAGAAGAGACCAACCCCCTCCATGCTCCAACCTCCTTTCAGGCAGTTGCAGACAGCGATCAGGTCTCCCCTCAGCTCCTGTTCTCCAGGCTGAGCAGCCCCAGCTCCCTCAGCCGCTCCCATCACACTTGTGCTCCAGACCCCTCGCCAGCTCTGTTCCCTTCTCTGAACTCTCCCCAGTACCTCAGTATCTTTCCTGTAGTGAGGGGCCCAAAACTGAACACAGGATTCGAGGTGGGGCCTCACCAGTGCCGAGTACAAGGAATGATCACTTCTCTAGTCCTGCTGGCCACACTGTTCCTGATACAAGCCAGGATGCTGTTGGCCTTTTTGGCCACCTGGGCACACGCTGGCTCATGTTCAACTGCTGTCAATCAACACCCCCAGGTCCTTTTCCACCAGGCACTTTCCAGCTGCTCTTCCCCGAGCCTGTAGCGCTGCCTGGGGTGGTTTTGACCCAAGTGCAGGACCCGGCACTTGGCTTTGTTGAACCTCCTACAACTGGCCTCAGCCCAATGATCCAGCTGGTCCAGATCCCTCTGTAGAACCTTCCCACACTCCAGCAGATCAACACTCCCACCCAACTTGGTGTTGTCTGCAGACTTACTGAAGGTGCACTCAATCCCCTCATCCACATCATTAATAAAGAGATTAAACAAAACCAGGCCCAATACTGAGCCCTGGGGAGCACCACTGGTGACCAGTCTGCTGCCAGTGCCAGAAGTCAGAACACAGGAGTCAGTACAGGTTAAACTCTCCAGAGCTTCCCCCACTGACTTGAGATGAGTCTTGGCTACCATGTGCCCAAGCCACTTTTAGAAAACACTCATTTAGTTCTAAGGAACTTGGCAAATGTCATCTACTCCCTTAAATGGACATCAAAATTCCTCATTTTATTATTCTGGTATAATTAATTATTTAAATGATATCTACATAGTGCCATCTAGAGATCTAATATGTTTGTCTTTGCTGCAGCACATGAAAAGTGTAGCTTAACTCGCCAGAAAATGCTAAGTGAAAAGTCTAGCTCAGCTCAGTCCACTTTTCAGATATAAAAAAAGAATACTATAAAATTAGAAATATCTAAATGACATATTTTAATCCTGAGAACAGATTTTTAAAATAGTGCCATTGCTTTTGCATTAGTTACGCATTGTGCCCATTCAAATAAAAATGGGAAGTAAGAGAAAGAACCCAAATTATGGTCCATGTCAGATTAAGCTGGAAAGTGGAAAAAGTGCAATATGGAAGAAATATTATTTTCTTTCTCATATCATAAACCTCTTTACTGTTAGTGATGATGATAAGGTCTCTAAAAAATCTAATATTTAGTGACTGCCATAGCGACACTCAGATCCATCAAGTCCCACCACTCATGGTGGCTTCTACAAAAGAAATTCAGCTACAACCAACTAAAGAATGATTTGCCTCTTCAGAAAGTTTGCTCCCATCTATGTTAGTTAGGCTAGGTTTATGTCTTGAATGATGATTTATGTGTATTACACCAAATCTACTACTCCCCTATTTTATAAATTTTGAGCATTATATCAATGCACAGCTTTTTTCTTGATTTTTTTTTTTATTAAATAAAGAAAATATAATGCTGCAAGAGATTCAAATCTACAGCAACAGATAAATTCCTTCTAAAAATCCAGATTATGTCTCCTGCTCTCACACCAAACTACCACAAGTAACAGCTCTGTAAGGAGTTTGTTGTGTTTCTATATGAAGATCAAAGTCAATCTCAGGAACACATATACATATTTATTTGCTAACAATATAAAATTGTTGCATCAACGTGTGAAACGCGCATTCAAATATTCAAAACTGCTTTTCTGGATCGCATTTTTTTTTTTCTTGAAGTTTGATTCACGAAGGCTTCTCTGAGTAGCATTCAGTGATGACAGTATGTGGTGGTTACTTAAAACATGCAAAACCTCAGACTGCTAGCAAGGCATACTCTTACACGGAGCAACAAAATCACTTGAGCAGGAGTCTGAGGAAGCATAATCACCAATGATCTCCCACAAAAATGGGGTCCATCAGATGTAAGAACAGAAATATTGGGCTTAGCTTTCCCAAAAATCTATGTCCTTGGTGTAATTTAAAAAAAAAAAAAAAAAAGATGTCAACACTTCATTCTCAGTAGGTAAAAAGCTATTTCATCTTGAAAAAGAAGAATGACAAACACTAGCAAACTCTTTTGCAGTTTAAAAACTCCTGTCTGTGCACATTACTCTTTCACAGGAAAAAAAAAAAAAAAATTCTCTGTTTTGCTCTGTACACAAGGCTGCAACTAATTACAAGAAGAGACAGATGCTGAGTAGCCTTAAGGCTTTCCCTGCCACCACAGTGAGTCTGTGTGCTAGTCAACAAGCAGGTAGTGAGTGAACTCAAATGTTATCTGACAAGGCAGCAGATCCCATCACCTAGGGTTAGAATACAGACAAGCAACTCCATGTTCAAAAGTAAAGACAGAAAAATTTCAAGCAGATTGTTTCTGACAGAAATCATATCACAGCCGCACTTTCTGACAAAGTCTACGCGAATGAAACTATACACTTTCTGTTTCCCATCTTCCCCTTTAAGAAACAGCCAGAATTTCAAAGGTACATTGAAGGTGACAGCTCGATGCACAATGGTTAGCAAGTTCTTCTATGCTTGTTTTCTCTTTGGAGGTATTAGGAAACCTCAGCTACTTATCTACAGGGTAGCAGAAGATTGCCCCACGTTTTTCTAACTATTCTTTGTTTCCTAAACACTTCCAACTTGTCCATAGATGTGAAGTGTCACTTTCATAACACGTAATTGTGACATAAAGAAACTTCACAAGACTCTGTGGAAACTTAGGAGAAGTTGCATCACCCTAAAAAGGAAGGTTAACAAAAAGACCTAGTTATAATTGCCAATATTGTTTCTACCGCAAGACAGTTTCCTAGGAAATGCACCAGCTGAATCCTAGCAGAGAATTTGGTTATTAGCTTTGAAACAGAATTTTTGCCCTTCCTCCACAGTAACCATGATCTCCAAGGAAAGGAAAACATGCATTTTTTAAAAGTGTTGTAAATCTCTGCAAAGTAACAGATTTGAACAGTTTCCTTGCTTTCCACCCAGAAAGGACTGAATTGATCTAGATTGTTTTGGCTGTTTCACTGTGAGTAATGTCAGAACAAGACAGGAGAAATACAGTGTTCAATGGAGCACATCAGATTTTATGTACATAGGTTCTAGCAGTGCTGCGGATTTTGACCTGCAAGCTGGGCATTTGCTCCCAATGGCCCATGAAAACCCCCAGGGAAGTTTTGGGGCTTTACTGACTAACATCAAAAATACCACTTTCTTTTGCTGAAGACCAGTGTTTTCCAACCTTAAAAATAAAACACAGAATGCAGAGCATGCTTGTTTACCCCGTAGTATCATTAAGACACTGAAGGTGTCTTTTCTAAATACTCCTTTTAGCAGAATGGGATATACACACTGATAATTACCACAGAGACAAGAGAGAAAACTAAAGAGGGAAGTAAAAAAAGTATCAAATATTACAGAGGGAGCATATTCACCATGCGTTAATTTTTATTTTAGGGTCCAGATTTCCTTTCTGTTTCCATTCCTCCCTCTAAGATTTTTAGGGAAGACATTAACGTTTGTTTAACATTGTGGATTTGCAGCATTGATCTCTACCTTTATCATTACTAAAATGACTATTGCAACGCTTCACATGAGATTATGCTAGAAAACTAGTGGCATAGAATACTGAAAATATAGTTAAGTGTCATCTCGTTGGAGTCAGTTGATTTTATAGCATTTCCTACCGTGTAGCACACTGATTTCTGTGTAAGATATTTGCTTTAGTAATAATTAAATTTTCGTGGCTCGGGATGTAATAGCTTCCACAGTGTAACAATGCTATAACTTATATCATTTTCTAAATTGCTTAATTTTCAGAAGTCTGTGATAGATATTTCTAGACATTAGAGCTATTAGAACTATATTACCAGCAGTAGTCCCAATTACATAGTTCTACAATTAATTCAGTTTATTAGATTTCATACCACACAGAAAAATTAATTTTTATTGTTGGAATGGTTTTCTGTTCTAAGGTAAAGTATTTTATAGAAAATCCAGCTCCTTGTTAGAAGTAATAATTTGTCGTTAAAATTCTAGTTAGCAAGATTGGCTTACTATATGGAGGTTTATTGTACTATAGCTGCTTTTGCCAAGTCCTTCAAAGTTAATGCCTCTGCTCACTGATACAGTAAGAGTAGTGTCATACACTTTATGAACAATTTAAAAGCAGTTAGACTTTGGGGCCGGTCATGCACATCATGTGGAGATTTGTGTGTCCTGGCTGAGGTGATGAAAGACCTGCAGCCCTCTTTCTTTAAAAGAAGTCTGAAGAACTGAGAAGAGAAAGAGCATCATTTGCAACAGTAATATATTCTGCCAAGTTATTTCCCTATTTCTTCTGACAAACTCTTTGGATCTCTGCTAGAGAAATCAACAAGTGATCTGAAAGGTGAAGGACTGGGAAGAGCAAAAGCTACAGTTTTTGTATTAAGAGAAAGTGAACAAGAAAAATCACACCCCAAAAAATTAACCAAAATCTTTATGATTCCAGAATTCTGGTACCTCGAACTTCGTATATGGTTTAATTCATCCAGGCAGATCCTGAACTTGGGAGCATTTAGGCTTTGGACCTTTCAGATTAAATGAATGGTTGGATGACTTACTAAATAACAATAATAATAAGCTCTTTCTATAATCCAATGAGCTGCCTGGTCTCTGTGAAATCACAAGTGCCTGAACATCATGAGCTCTTCTTGATTAATGTGACTAGCCAGGAAGGCCATGTCCACAGAAGGATGAAAGTTACCAGAAGTGAAGGTTACAAAGAAATGACTAATATAGCCCAGTGACTCAGTTACTCTGAGGTTACTCCAGACATACGGTAGGATGAAAAATCTGCTTCAAACATTAGCTCCTTTTCCACTTTTTCATCTTGATCCTTGGAACAAAATATATTAGTTCATCCCTCCTCAGGCACAGGACCAGCTCTTTTAAGAAGTATTTGGGAAGATGTACACAGGGAAGTCCTAATGGATTTGAGAGAGGGTCTCTACAAATTTGGGAACATTTTGTAAAAGCTGAGCAGAGATTATATATAATTGGTAAGAGAAGTAGACAACTGGCCTTTATCAAACACAGCAAAAGCTAAACCAGTTTATTAATGACGGCCATGTTCTCATAAGAAAAGCAAGAAGAAAAATGTTCCCATTTGATTATTCCTTTCTTTGGCTGCAAAAAGTCAGGTACAGATCAGGACTTCTGCACAGAGGAGAATTTTCCCTAGAAGAGTCTGTCAGTACTGGGGCTTACCAAAATCCAGACTGCTACTTATCTGAAGAAAATAGTAGTATTATACGAATACCTCCATCTGGCAAGTTTCCTAATGTTCACTGATTACAGTCCCTATAGACTTAGAAGTTTTCAATGAAAGGACGGCAGGTTACTCAAGGCTCTGTATTAAGACTTTTTCTCCTGTGTCCTGGTTTTGGCTGGGATAAATTTGATTTTCTTCTGAGAAGCTGGTATAGTGCTGTGTTTTGGATTTAGAATGAGAAAAATGTTGATAACACACTGACGTTTTAGTTGTTGCTAAGTAGTCAAGGACTTTTCAGTTTCTCACACTGTGCCAGAAGCACAAGAACCTGGGAGGGGGCACAGCCAGGACAGTTGACCCCAACTGGCCAAAGGGTTATTTTCCGTACCATACGATGTCATGCTCAGTATATCTTTTGGAAGAAGAAAAAGAAAAGGGGTATGTTTGGAGTTCTGATGTTTGCCTTCCCAAGTAAGCGTCACGCGTGGTGGAGCTCTGCTTTCCTGGAGATGGCCAAACACCTGCCTGCCGATGGGAAGCAGCGAATGAATTCCTTGTTTTGCTTTGCTTGTGGCTTTGGCTTTACCTATTTACCCACCTGTATCTTAACCCACAAGTTTTCTCATTTTTGCTCTTCTGAGTCTCTCCCCCATCCCACCCAGGGGAGAGTAACCGAGCGGCTGTGTGGTTCTTAGTTGCCAGCTGAGATTAAAGCACAACACTCCGCCAGCTTCAATCCTCTGAGCTACAAAATCCAAATCAAGATATCCAAGACTGATCTCTGAGAGCAGCCTTCTCTGTTCTCGTGTGCGACAGACAGAAGATGTTAAGAAGCTTGAAAAGAATTTTCATTTTAAAGTATATCTTTAAAACCTACTTTCAATACACAAATATACTACAAAGGATATATATTTATTCCATTGGGAATTTCAAGAGATACCACTGAAAGGGAGATGTGTATTTGAAAAAGCATCTGGCTGTTTCACTGCAAAACAGAAACAGAAGGATACCAAGAAATAACTTGGTGGCTCCATAACTTTTTTTACCAATAAAAGAAAAAGAAATAATAGGTCAGGCCTGGCAGGAATATCCCATTTATTAGATGAACATACATGTGGTAGTGATTCTTAACTATTTTTAAAATACTTCAGAAGCTGCAGCCTTATCACCACTCTTTTGTGCCTTCATAAACTTCTACCTACTTAAAGGATATTCTGACAGTAACATTACTCTGCTTCCTTGATCTTTTGTCTATTTTGTTGACTGCTAAAAGGTGTAAGAGAAACTTTTTGGCATCTCTTTATACTAAATTCTGTAGATTTTCCAAAAGCAGTCACAAATTTCCTTTCTTAACTAAAACATCTGATTAAACAATTAGCGTTCGCTGCAAATTCAATAAGAAAGCATTGGAAAGAAGAGCAAGTACCTACTATCAGTAAAGTACGATTACTTTATGAAAACAAACTACTAAAGAAACCGTTTGCAAACATGCAGATAAATATATGGTATAGATTTTAGTATGACCTAAAGATTTCTGAAGGATGCCTTAGAAATCGTCATTACTGCATGGCATCACAGCAGGAGAAGTGCTTTGTTGTAGCTATCTCATGACTCCAAATGAGGAGGATATTGCACATCAAGGAGCGTTCTACTTAGAAGTTAACATGCCTCTGGCACTTCCAAAAAAAAAACCCCACACATCATACTTTTAAAGTTAGAAATGCTAAACTTAAGAATCTGAGTATCTAAACAACCGATGGAGTACTTCTTAGGAAACAGACCCTGTTGTCAGTGAATTAAGGATAAACAGCTGTCTGGATTCTATCTCTGGATTGCCTAAGGGCCAAGAAGTCATGTTGTCACACAAGCAATAAAGCAACACAAGTGGGTCAGCATAGGTAATCACGACAGTCTAAAATAAAATTTAAAAGCCTACTCTATATGCACTCTATAGTGAATATCTGTGCATTAAGTTCTTATTTGAGAATGGGATGTGCCTCCTCAAATTATTCACTCAGGGTGTTGTCTCTACAGACAAAAATATGCATAAATTGTCTCAATTTGGTGGTAAAGCCTTGTTGCAAGGAATTCAATTCAATTCAAAGGTTTGGTGTTTGGGTTTTGTTGGTTGATTGGCTGTTATTTGTTTTTGTTCGGGTGGGGGGAGCGTGATTTTTTGCTTGTGGTGTTGGTTTGGGTTTTGTTTGGGGGGGGTGTTTGTTTGGGGTTTTTTTGTGTTTGTTTCATTTTCTTTTGTTAATTTGTTGGTTTGGTTTGGTTTTTGGGGGAGGCGGGGGAAGGAAGGGTGAGGTGAGAGGGAGGAGCAAAAAAAGTACAAGGGCCAGAAGAGAGTCTTTTGGCCCTGCTGCAGATAATTCCATTATGTATTTATCACACTACTTATGTATTAATTCTAGCATAGCTAATGAAAGAGGTTTTTTTCTCCCTCTGCTGTTTCCAGGTAGCTGTTGCTAGTTAGTCCGTACAATTAAAGTTTGTTTTGTGCATCAGGTACTTTCAAGGGCAGGAACTTTGCTTTGGCACACATTTGTAAAGTGCTATGTGTACTCCCGGTCCTTTAAAAAAATAAACAACACTAGCATGCTTCATTTAACATATCTAAAAATATTTTTCCCCCAGAAACAGCAAGCGGGCACTCTCTATCTGGCCACGAGGCCAATAAAGTATAATGCACAGAGACAGTGAAGATTGTCTCTCTGCATCTCACTGTCCATTGCCACGATCTCTGGGTCTCACTTAAAGCTCTGCCATGTGGGGAACTGGTTATTCCAGTAATAAATAATCACTATTGAGTACTGTTACTGTATACGTCTAGACAAAGCAGTAATCATTTTGACATTAAAAAGCTATTTAACCTGAATTTTTTCCTAAAGAAGTTGCTTTAAAAAAATAAAAGTGGGTTTTTTTAGCCCTCAGCGCGGTGAAGAGAAACACATATTCGTATATAGAAGGCCAAAAAAAAAAAAAAAATCACATAGAAGTGTATGATGCGGATAAAGATAATTGCCTACACACTTTTCTGATGCGGAACATGCCGAAAAGCAGCATTGTTAAACCATACCTTCCACGGTTTCCTTGGCTTCCTTCTCGCTGACATTATTTGTTTCTCCCATCCATGTTCTCCTTCGGGGCACCGTCCATCGGCAGCGGCTGGCAGGTCCTTTTATGAACACGAGGTTCTCCACGTGGCCTCTCCTGAAGAAAGTTTGACCATCATTGACAGCTGCCCGGCTGCTCCCAAAAGCGCCAGGAGGAAGAGCTGAGGGCAGACAGCTGACAGACACCGGGCCAGCTCCACACACCACGGCCACAAATCCGCCTCTCCGGATGAGCAGCGCGACATTTACAGAATTAACGCTTTTGTATGAGGACATGTGCCTGTTTATGATTAATTTTACGTCTTAATTGATTTCGTTAGAAATTCATTAGATTTACCTTGTGTCTGGCTTCGGTTGGGGTTTCTTTTTTGTTTGAGTTGTGGGTGGGTGTTTTTTTGTTGTTGTTTTGGTTTGTGGTTTTGTGTTTTGTTTGTTTGGGTTTTGTTTTTTGGATTTGCTTGGTTTTTAAATGTACATTTTGGAAGAGTTCTCCCTATTTAAACTGGATATTTTATAGGAGAAATTTTCCTATATTCAGACAGCACCTAGTCAAGTATTTGCAATAATCCAGATTTCCTTATGTATTCAGGAGACACTCAAACAAAAATCCCACATTACTAAGCTAATGAATAGAGCAGCATAAAGGCATTTCAATGCCACAAGATACATTCCACTCACCCTGAGCTATACTTAGGATTCACGGTCACTCCTAAATCGAAGAAAGCAAGCACAGAAAAGTGATTGAGAAAAAAATATTTTTTTTCCAAGATCAATAAGAATCACCAAGAGGTTTCCCTGACAAATCTTCAAAACTGGACATGGATTCTCCATGAGGAACCACTCAGTAGGACAAAGCAGGAGACGTCTACTTCAGATCTCCTGAAGCACATCAAATATGCTCTACCCTATTCCTAATTTTGTCTTAACCAATTTCAAATGGAAAGGCAAAACCATACATATGTTCAGTCTCAGAGCAACAGCATGGCAATGTAGAGAACAGAGGAGATAAGTGGAACATAGGAGTAATTTCACCAGGCTATTCAGACTACTAAACATTTACAACTATACAAAGGAAGCACAGGTAACCATAATCCTGCAATCCGTGTCCTGCAGGTGAACGGCTGTTCAAACCTGGATCTACCTTGACTGCTTCAGTGTTCTTGGGGACAAGATAAAAGTCAGTCACATTACAGATCCTATGTCTCATGTTTTGGGGTTTTTTTAATATATATATTTATGAGTTCTATTATTAGTTGTTAAAAATACAGCTAAATTAATAGAGTTTTTTTTTTTTTTTTTTTTTACCATACAAGTATAAGCTTGTTGAATCAGTATCCAGGAGCCTGTTGAGGACACTGTCCCATATACTAAGATTATTTGCTCACTGTTGTTTCTTTTCCATTGTTACCAATATCTTACCCTTTGAACAACAGAGAAATGTAAGCCTTTGTTTAAAATAAATGTTATTTCAATTTTACACAACAGAAAAAAAGTACAGGATTAAAACTATTTTCACTAACCTCCAAGTAAAGTGGTTCATGGCTTTTGGGTATTTAATGAATTAAGTCTTGGTTTTGTTGTTAAACATGATTTTTAGCCACAGTGAAAATTGTTTCTTGGTAATAATAGGTTTTCAACAAAATGTTCCTCTTTTTAAAATTTTTTTTCCACTCTCTCTCGTCAACCGCTATTTTGTTTCTCTTTTTTGTCTCCAGCTGCTCATATTATTACTTGCTTAATTTTTCCTTTTGTCTTTCGATCTCCCCTCCCTCCAGGTGTTTCAACTGTTCTATTTTGTGGTAGATTTCTCAAGCAGGATTTGTTCCATAGCGTTAGTAAGTTTTGTGTATTTATTGTTGCTATTTTAAAATAAAATAATCTTCTTATCAGATCACTGTCATTCCTGCTAGAGTGATTTTTTTTTTTTTGCGTAAATATACATGAGATGTGAAGCTGTGTTCAGCCACGCATCATTTACAGTATAATTTCAGCTTTCTATTTATTGGTTACAATCTCAAGAAAACATACCATCAGCTCATCAAAATCAATATATTGTTGGAATTTATATCCAAGAAGAATTACTACATTAACATTCACCCTCATTCTGAGTTTGCTTGTGGCCTTTAAAAATGGTAGCAAATAATTTTTCTCTCCCTGCACACGTCTGTTGCGGGTGATCTGCAGACTGGAAACCACATTCACGTGAAGTAAACGCCACAAACAGAATGTGTAAAAACAGCACAAGGTACAGGAGAAATAAGGCTGCTTTCCATAACTGCTATTTCATCCTGTAGCAATGGGAAAATCCATTCAGGAGCAAATTCTTTAGCTTGTCTTAGCTTACTTATGCAAACATCCATCAATTTGGGACTCTATGGAGCAATAAAGTCCAGCTCTGCAGTACTATAGTGGCCCAGCAGAACTTCAATTGTAAAACTGTCCAAGGAACAGAAGTCAGTCATGGACTAAACTGAAACAACCTGCCCACCAAACTGCAAATTGTTCTTAGAATTCTATGAATAATTATTTCTCATGCCAAATGTACTCTCTCAGATGTGTCGATAACTGTTTATGTAGAAATAATCTGATTTTCCAATATGCTTCCATGGTATTTTGCCACATTCTTGTGATTAGACATTCACTAAACAGCCTCTAGAATGTAACAAATTTCAGCGATTAAAATAACATCTTATAAGTATTTTGACATCAATGAGAACCACAGGTACAAATCTCAGAACTTAATTTGACTATTTTTATAACTGGGGAGCTACACAGGGATGGAAAAATAAACTCAGAGAACAGCACTAAATTTGCTTCCTTACACTGATTTTACACTTAAAAACCAGCATTAAATTCTCTCATTCTCAAATAAAGATTTTCAAGGTCTCTCTTCACATATATATACACGTTCTTATGACTTCAAATTTGTATGTGTTTATATAGAGATATTTCTTGTACTTTTCAAATGTTAATGTCATCAGGAGTAATCTGTTCATAATCACATTTTTGGTTTTAGTTACAATTTCATGCTTGCTTGGAGTGTTGTTTTGTTTGTTTGGGGTTTTTTTGTTGTTGTGTTTTGTTTTTTTTTTTTTTTTAAATCATTCTCTAAGAGACCTGCTGATGCTCTCAATCATTTCCCTTTGTAAAGTAAAGCCTAAAAAAACCCACCAATAAACTCTGTAGATAAAGAATGTC
Source organism: Caloenas nicobarica (assembly GCF_036013445.1). NCBI lineage: Eukaryota > Metazoa > Chordata > Aves > Columbiformes > Columbidae > Caloenas > Caloenas nicobarica. Next base: position 61,415,438 of record NC_088249.1, on the reverse strand, counting down.
TCTGAAAAGGAGTCAGTCAAAAAATACACTAAAAAAGCCAGCACAAATACAATGTGGATTTCATTTATACTTTCATACTGTCAGCATACCATCATCTATACTAAGACACCCTTGATTTTAATTCATCAGCGCTACCTTCTCGGCCAAATGCTATCACCATCACATTGAACAACTGGATTCTTGCACTGAGATGTTTTTGTGCTTGTTAGAAAGTGATAAAAATAAGGAGTATGTGCATAAAAATCTAACTTTGGCACAGATGTTTAAAGTAGCAGTCAAAAAGTCTTGATTTAGGAATTCCACTACAATAAGACTGTATTTTAGATAGTTGACTTTAAACTTACGAATAATTGCAATCGATAAAATTTCAGCAAAGTGAAAACGTAACTGACATTCTGGTTACCTCTACTTCTGTTGTTTTTCTTGGCATACTAAGAAAGCTGACAAGCTTCCAGCACCATGAAGGTCTATCACCATTGGCCTGATACTTTCTCCATTAGGTTTTTCAGCTTTTTTTATTGTTATTATTATTATTTATTTGTTTTATTTAGGAAATCACGTTGCAACTCAGAGAAATATGAATCTGTAAAAAGCTAGTCCCAAAGCTTCAGGACTATCAACTCCAAAAAATAGTGGTCTTACATTGCCTTAAATCCACTAAGGACACAAAAGACATCTACTGCAGCAATCTTTAAAACTAGATTAAATGCTCTATGCCTACATATCTCTTTTACCCATCATTTCTTAATGGAGGAGGATTCACACAGAAACACGTAATAATAGAAACAGTAGGAAAAACCAGTTGCTTAAAATGCCCAGTTGCAGGAGAGGAACCCCCTCAGGGTTTGCCATGGGGCTGCCTCCCTTGGGCTGAATGGTGGTGGGGAAAAAAAGGGGTTCAAACTTGCCATTATTCTACCTGAGATTCGGATCAAAATAGGATTATGTCTTCATTGTGTGTAATCCTCAATCTTTTCCCCTCTGCAAGCATTTATAGTACACAGGGTACCCTTCACCGAAGAAAGGAACACGTAACGATAACATTTATGAAACTTAAATGGTTCAATTAATGGTTATTTTCATCCCAGTAGCTTTATGAGGGGGGGAAAAGTATGAAACTCTACGAAATGATATAACTCCTAGGAATTATTACAATGCTTGTGCATTACTACTAATTCCACCCTATTAGATGATACTATATCTTTTCATAATGAAGATTAAATGCAGCAGAAACTATATAATGGCAGAACTGCTGTAGATCAAATTGAGTCTACCATAAGAAAAATGATCACTGATCCCAAGACGTTATGGAATAGTAAACTTAAATTGTGCCGCTTTTCAAGTTTATGTGACTATGATTATTTAATTTTCCTTTGTGCGTGCTCAAGTATAGCTGTTATGTGACTACACATGAGAGAACCTGAAATTAATTTGTCTGTATAAGATCAGTGACTGTACAAATTCTTATGAAAACTAACATGCCATGACAATAGTAATTTCGATAAAATTACAGCAAGAACTGCAATTCTCTGCCATCTGGCTGTCTCATCATAACTACTTTGATGTGCTTTTTATTACTTATTTACTTACTTCAACTACTTTATCAGTTGTTTCAGAGCTTAGAAATGTTAACTGCAGAACAACATTAAAGAAACAGCATCTCCAAAGCTTAACATTAATTCCTTACAAAAGTTTAAAACCATTTACAGTCATTTTTTAATTAAGGTCCTAAAAATAATAGATCTACTCTATGAAAAGCAGACATTTCCTATTTTAAAATGCAAATATGTATCAATTTTCAGAGTCTTCTGATTAGTTTCTTCAAGAGTCTGAATGAACCGCCATTCCCCTCATATCTTCCTATATAAAACCTTTCAATTAAGTTTGGAATTGAATTACATACATACTTAATAGACAGATACAATTAACAGACAAACACAGAAATATATCTCAGTACGTTTTTATAAATAAGGAACCCATTTACTTGAGGTCAAGGTATCAGTACTATGCATTTCTAATTCAATCATACTTATTCTAAGGCAAATCATCTCTTTTGTGACTTCTTAGGAATACTAAGTAGCCATCATAATTTATTTTCTTCGTAAGGGGTGGAGAATGGTGGAGAAGGTCAAATACTGCCTTTATCTTACCACTGCAAATTTCTTTGCCCGTTAAAGGTCCTGATCTGAAAACACAGAACTTTTCTAATTTTATGCTGTAATGTTTCAGATTCAAATTCCTGAGATAAAATCCAGCCTGTCCAAAGCTCAAAGAATCATCTCTCTTTTCCAGGAGATATGGGTATTTTCCACAGCCATTAGAGAATTACTAGATCATAGTATGCAACATGGTTCAAAACATGTGCTAGTATATAACATTTTAGCACACATGGATTTTATAGAAATGTTAAACTTCTGAAGCCTAAGGCTAAAAAAGAAAAATTACAGAAGGTAAGCACACAGCTACCAACCTAGCTCCAGTTATTTTTTTTGTGTACTCTTTAATACTTGAGAAGTACTTTGATACTACCTGAGACAAGTCAGTTGAGTATAAAGAATAGGTTTGGGGAGATAAACAGATTCAATGTAATTTCTAGTGAAGACTTGTATCTGGAAACCTGCCATCAGACCTGGCACCACTGACATTCTTGGTAACAAGAGCAGTTCAGTGGGAAGGTTGCGAGGGGTGAAGTCCTGGTCCCACAAAAGTCAAAGGCTAACTAACCCACATTGATCTTGGTCTGGTTATGATTTCACCCATGACCCCGTAAAGCCACTGTCACTTTGAAGTAGTGGTCAAATCCTCACCTGGTGTAAACTGCCAGTTCATTGAATTAGTCAAGTTCAGTGAAACTGTAAGAATTAGTACTGGGTTAGAGTCTAAATCTGCATCTCTAGGTCAGGGCTAAGACCTGTTGTGGTGGAAACTCCACTAATGATGCTGTGTTGGTATTGTGAAGCTGGAAGTCTACAAGGCTGTCAACTTCATTTTCCGTGAGCTCTAAATTCTCAGAGAATTAAATTATTAAAGAAAGAAAAAAAAAAAAACACACAGAAAAAACCCACAGATAGTGCTGCCGTCAGAAACTCCTTGCAGATGGGTAAAATAGCTTAACTGCAATTCACTGGGAGCTAATTTCAGTCATTGCTAATACATGCTGTGTAGAAAATTAGTGTCAAACAACAAAATGGCATGAGTTTTTAAAAGCATTTGGATTCAAGTTTCAAATACTCTCAATTAACCAGTATTCAACTTTCCAGATTCAAATCTCTCCTACAGAATTACACATGGCCAGCTATTCTTTTAGTTTTAAGAAAAAATACATAGGATGTTGGACTTCACTGTTAGATTGTAATAATTAGAGCAATGGAACCTATGGCTATATAATACAGCCATATATTTATGTAATGACTGGACAGATGTAACATTTTGCCAAGTATTTTCTTATCTAAGCAGTTTTTCTCTGTTGAACAGTGGAATGTTTCTGCACAGAAGTTTTCCTTCTGTTTTGTAGTTGATCCCTCCATAGCTTTATTAGTAGTGACCTGCCTGAAGAGGCCACACTACTGAAACTGTGGAGACAAAACATGCAATTCAGATTTGTTTCCCCGAGTCCTTCTATTTATTTTTGTAAAAAGCTTTTTTACTTTCTCATCCGAAGACCTACAAATTAAAAGACTACCAAGTGCACCATAAACAAGTGTATCAGACAATCTGCAGATTTCTTTCAGAGACAAAAAACAGGCTTACTGTAAAAATACTTCTAAAAAGCACCAGACCCGTTGCTTTGATAACACCACATATGAAGATGTAAACAACATTCATGAATGATACTTTTATTTTGTTTTCAAACTTCACAGATTAATGCCAAATTGAAACAGGGAATAACAGACAGGTACTCTGTACATCTAAGATGTTAAACTAAAGTTTGCATCTGTTTAGAGTTAAGGTTGCCATACTGCTAACTCTACAAGGTTTCTGAAAGTCAAGATGCAATTTTTTTTTATTAAATGTGAAAAGTTGTTTTTAAGAATAAAGGACTTATTTTTTAAAAACCCATAGGTTCTAACAAGAGTCAAGCAGTAGGTTGCATAAAACTGGAGACAGGTACTTGACATAAAAGAAACTCTCAGAATTTTTGCTGTATAGTATAACTAGAGCTTTCTCATCTGCTTTGTACTGCCACACATTGCAAACCTTGAACTATGCTTATATATACCAGCCAGAACATATAAATTAAATGTACAGAAAAATACCAAACATAGAGGCCAATTAAACCAATAACAATTTCATCTGTAACTTTCTAAGACCTTTGAATATGAGAACTTTGACATTCACCTTTAACATCAGTATTGTTACTCCATATTAAAACTCAGAGCGTTCTCAACTCCATCGTTCAAGTGAAATCTCTATTGGGCTTTTTATTTTCCTCCAAGCAAACTGCAGAAGGATAAGTACTCACTAGTTATGAAGCCAAAAGTGTTCCAAATCTAAACAAAATAAATTATTTGTAGAGCGAGTTTTAGTTATGAAAATAATAATTACACGACAAAAACCTCCAAACAACTATGCTGAGAAAAAAAACTCACTTAGGAGATAATGGATGGAGTCAGCAGGGATGAAAATGCGCAGGATTTCCTGTCATTTACTCGCTGGAAGATTTGAAAATCAGTTTATTCATGGGAGAAAAATAACCTATTGCCATCAGTCCTTGATCGTAAAACACACAGAACTTTAAACTCTCAGTGCAATATTGAAAGGAGATAAATGTGCATCTAATCAGCTCTGCCCTTTGTAGCAGGTATCACTTTGGCAATCAGGAGCACACTGTGGATAGCAAAAATAATGGGAAGACAATATTCTGAGCGTAAAACAAAAAAAACCACCACAAACCCTAGACACTTTGCAAAATACACAGAAAGACTGTAACCACAGGTGGCTATTTTTGCTGACCTAAAACAATTCCCTAAAACGGTTGCTGTGATGCAGCCAGAACATGAAGGGCATGTTTTCTTTTTAACTCATGCATTCTTCTGGAATCCTGAGGTCTGAGTAAAACACACCATCCTCAATAACCCTTCAAGATGCAAAGGAAAGCTCACACTGACAATCCACAAAAAGGGGGCATTAAATGACTACCTCTTACTACTGAAATCCCAAAGAACCATTTTTCTTTACACATCTATATCAGGAATTTTATTCACTTCCACTTGAGAGAAACCTGACAAAATGAAGCACCCTTACTGAACAGGATGGTAATTTTCATTAAATGCACAGTCAAACTGGCAAAGGCAAAAATCATCCACATTCTCAAATTTTTACTTCAATTTGAAATAAAATGATGTGAAATACAGTCATTGTGGGTTTCTTATAATAAGAAACATTTTACAAGTACTAACACCAATAAGTAATGTATATGAATAATTTTTTTTCTGGCAATTCTGAACTGCTTGTCTTTCATAGGATTTCTTATGGCTATTTACATTTTCACTCAGTGAAAATCAATTACCTTCCCGCAATAAGCCTCATTTGCTACCTTTGAGTATAATAGAAACACCATTAGGACGGTGACATTACCCAAAAGAAGGGCACCACACAGTTGGTAGACATAAATTAAGGACCCTTTCACATATGCATTAGAAATACCGCTGTGACTGAAATATGCATAAAATCTGTATCTATTAGAGCTATTAGTGTGTGCTGGTGACGATTTTGAAGGAGAAGGGGGGGAGATTGCGACCTACTACTTTGACAAAATTATGTATTTCCTTTTTTTTTTTTTTTTTTTTTTATTCCTTTCTCCCCTCAGTATGTGCCACTGATGCAATAAGCAGAGGCCCCCAGCTGAGCTGCATTTGGAAATGCCACTGAGCATGGGCTACGCGCTTCACTTGCCTTTGCCGAAGCGAAGCCACCGTCGGGAGCGGAGCGCGGCCGCGCCGCCCAGCCCGCTCCTCCTTCCTCCCCGTGACCTCCGCCGCTCTGCGGATGTACGGATGGGCGCCCGCACCGCTCAGGCGGAAAAACAGCTCCCGCAGATCAATTCACGGGATTTAGGGACATTTAACTTCCATCAGGACCGCATCGTCTTATTGATATTTGAAGACTAAACTTATTACCGAGCGTTAATGGGACTAGCATGAAGGGCTGTGTGTTTGCTTGGGGGCGGGGGGGAAGAAACTAATTTAGAGATTCCTCCCTTGGAGTCTGTTAAGCAAACTACTTCTGAACGCAGTTATTTTTACCTGGATTCTTATGAGCTTAAGCAAAACAAAATTATAACACAGTATGATGATATATTATGTATTAAAAGAGTAAAATGCAGCTCCCTCCTTCCCACTTCCATAATCATTTGGCATAACAAGAGGCCCCTTAGGAATAAGGAAAACACTGAGACATCATCTCTCTTACAAAAGGATTACCGATCGTATTTTCACGTGTTAGTTAATAGAAAAGATTTATTTAGCTCTCTTATGGACACACTAAAAGCTATTTCGGTTCTACCAGTACTTAGAAAAAAGGCAGGTTTTAAGCCTTCTCTTGCAAATCAAAAGTTAGGATAATCTCAGTCCTACAACAGACATTCTACTGACAGGGCTATGAACATAGAGTTAAATCCACCAAGCATTCAACATAAATGTCTAAAAACTTGGTTAATTAGCAGAGACAGAAATATTTAGTACGCAGAAGGGTGATCCAAGACCCCCGACATTCCGTAATTCCATAGTATTAACAATACAAAGGTAGGAACCTGGGCAGCTTGGGTAGCTCTGGCTTATAAATTAGACGAATGAAAGACAAATGAAGGAGAGAAGAATTAGATCCAGACACTGTTTTCTGCAGTTAAAAGTTCCCTGTATTTTGAGTCATCTCCTACATTGCGGTTCTGTACTCTGACAAATCAGATATTTTAATCCTACACAAAAGTGATTGATATTGAGCAAACAGGTGTCATCAAGCAAAGCGAATGTGTGCATCTGAAAAGTCTCCCTAAAAATTAAACACTTATGCATCTGGTTAACTGAACAGTATTACGGTTTTACTATATTTGGGGAGAAAAAAGCTGAGAATCTTGCAAGGTAAATCCCACAGAGCAATATTAGGGCTAGTAAGATAATTTTGGGGATTCAATATTGCCTTGCTCATAGTAAAAAAAGTATTTTCCTAGAATCCAACCTATTTATACAATTATTTCTATAAAGTTGCCATTAAATCCTGAACGATCATTGTAACCTAAATATTCAACTACACTGGAACAAGAATTTGTAGTATTCCCTAGGTAATGTTCCTTCTAATTTATTTTATTTTTCTGTTATCCGTAAAACCAATGTCTGTATTTGTTGGCTACACATTATTTCCAACTAAGCTTGAAAGTAATCAGGTGTTACTGAGGTTAAGGACAATGCAGTAAGGAACCTACCTCTTTATATTTTTTCCCTAGAAAAATGCGTATATACAGGCTAAATGCATTAAAAATAATCTTTCAGTATGCATGTGATATATTTTACATTAAAAATGATGATTGGTAGAGGAATGCTCATATCTCTTCAGGCATTTATGTTGCCACAATGTACGGTAGAAAATATGCAGAACGGATGTGGCTTCAGATTAATCATTTAGACACTATACATTTCATAAGGATAAAGGTCATAACAGTTGAGCAAACCATTTCCATCAACATTTTAAATAAGAAGATTATATGATACACAGAATTTTCATTTAAACTAACCAGACAGAATCTGTGCAAGGTATTGCAACGTTCCAGGAAATTATCTGTCTGAATGAAAAAAGCACTACAGTTGGAAAAAAAAAAAAAGCCAAACAAAAAACCAATTAAGGAATAGATTTTTTTTTCATTGTCTTAGAAGTAATTTTAAAACACTGTTTCATTTTAAGTATACATCCAAGTGCTGTATCTATGCAAACCCTAGACTTCAGTGTTCCTTTTGACCATATTTGATTTTTTCTAACCTATATACAGGATTTTTAAAAGTAGATTTAAGCAAAATGTGCAAGGAATGTCTTTTCAGAAGTTTTAGAAATTAATAATAATTTGGAATTAGAGTAAATTCCACTATTTATTGCAAACATGTGTACCTAGGTACAAAACTACCGAGAAAGCAAATGTATTGCTTTTCTTCCTCAGATAATTACAGTGTTCTGATCTGTACTATGTAAATTTATTGTCTTTCTGTTACTGTGTTCTTTTGCATCTAAATACCAGCAATGCTTAATAAAGTATTTGATAAATGTCTTTATCAAATGACTGATGGATCTCAGTTTGGAAATTACATAATCTAGCAAGGAATCAATTTTTTTCTTGTCAAAATTTTTCTCTATATTCAGAACCAAGACCTTAAGAAACAGGCTCCTTCCTTCCCCTGCTTCCCTTCCATCCCAATATCCCATTCCCCCAAGTGATAGGATTAGAGGGAAGATGAGTAAAAATTCTTTTAGACTATAAAATAAGCATTCCTAGATAAAAACTTGTTATATTACAAATAATTTTGGTAAAGGCCAAAATAAGTATGCTTGATACCAAAATTAGGGAAGGAGGAAGAGAATGCCCAAGGAATTGAATCTTTCCTAAGGGTTTGGAAGAATAAAACATGTCTTGTTACATTAAGCCTAACTTAAAGCAATAGGGAGTGTTTAAGCATCTATATTATTAGCTTGCTTACTGTTGCTTCATGCTGAAAGGGAGACACAAAGAGTTAGAATGGAAATTAAAAAGGGCCTCATCCTTCCCCACCTCGCTGCTGCTTTTCAATTTCAATCAAGAATTACACCCAGTTCCTTGAATTTAGTCTATATCACAGAGCAAAGTGAAATGCCAGAGCAGTCTTGATACAAGTGTCCAATGTCCCAGTAATGTTGGGACCCACCACGAACGAAATTTGCAGCTTTACAACCATTTTGCAGTTCCGGACTAGGCTACAGCAGAAAGACAGACTGAGGTCTTGGAGTTTAGTTTTATTAAATAACACTCAATTCTTTTGCAAGATTATGATGTTTCTGTAAAGTGTCATCTACAATCTATGAAAAATTAATACTTTGGAAAATAAAACCACATGATTAAACAATTAGCAGTTAGGATACTAAGGCTGAATCAAAATTCCAACCTTCAGTTCTTTTGTTTCATATAACTGATTTTAAACATATTCATTTCTAGGAAGAAAAAAAAAAACTTCCCGGTCAGTTGAAAGACATCCATGAAAAGTTTAGTCTGGATATTTTGATTACTTAAATACCGCTTCCTTAACTTACATATCTTGTAATTTTTCTGGCACTTTAGGTGTGCTGAAGGATTTGGATTACAGGTGATTGCCCTGCTAGTCCTGTAAATCTGCTACTGCTCATCTGGCTGAAGTATTTCCAAAACACTAAACACTGGAGCAGCCTGAGAGGCTGCAAATCGAGAGGAATACTTACAGGAATGTCTCATATCACCCCTCTGCATATCACAGCCGTCACAGTTCTAGTTTAGCTATAATAGCGCAGATACTACTTCTGCAGTGTTTACCAAACTTTATCGTCCTTACTAGACCAAATCTGCACGCATAAAGGGAAAAAAAAAAACCACACCACACAACAACCAAACAAACAACAAATTAAGTTTTGTTCTTCACTAAGGCTTATGCTTCCGTAGAATATTACCTTGCTGTGTTCTCTACAGCTTTTGTAATTATTTAACCCCAGCTGCCTGCAGAAGAACAAGATATTGCAAGAAAGTCCTAAGGAAATTTCATCTGCACAGCAGATTAGTATCAGGACAGCAGATGAAATTTCAAGCACTATTAGAAAAAGAACATAGAACAAAAATGAAAATATCCCTATGCTACTGTTAAATCCATGAAGAATCGGCATCTTTTAAAAGCGTGAGTAGTTCTGGTTCTTGCCATCAGAAAAGGATGTAGAGAAAAGCTAGGAAAACAGTGCGAAGAGGTGAAACAAGTATGATCAGAGGTGTGTTGCGGTTTACAAGCAAAGAACAACAGAGCAGAATATTATTTTTCTGTTTGGAAAGTGAAGGCAGAGAGTACAATGGAAATCAATGGAGAAGGGACTAAGGAATGACTTCCTGACTGTTCACCATCTATGTCAGTATAAGAAGTAGAAGGTCATCAGATGAGCAAGCTGTTACAGGTTTCAGAAGAAAGGAACACTTCTTCACAAATGCCTAATTAATCTATGGAATAACTTGACATATAATGATGTAGCTACTAAAGGATTATACTTTTTGAACAGAGTTACAGATTAAAATTTTTCTTGGGCTTTTAGAAGTCCATGCTACCTTCATTATGCTGATAAATCCATGTAATGGTTCATTTCAACAATATGAAGCACATTGGAATATATATGTTCTAACACACAGTACTGTAATATTATTTTAAATTATTTCTATTGTGGATTCATTATGTACACCACATATAAGGGTTTTTTTAAATCCTTTTAACAGACTGGAATAATCATAATTGTCACCATGAAGAAACACCACTGCCCCCTCAAAAACCCAAATACATTATCTTCGTCTGCCTCAAAACATATGTACACACTGTAGTTCAAGTGACTGTCATGGTATGGTTATCTCACATTCAGGGTACTAATAAGATGATGGTACTTGTTCCTGGGTCAGTGAACAAGCCAAAGCTGCCTAAAGTCAGACTCAAGCTTCAAGAGAAAAGAAACAGGATTTTGCCTTTTTTTTTTTTTTTTTTTAAATGAAGAGGAAAACATACAGAAATGCTTAGTTCTTACTGGTTCCACTGTTTCATCTTTGCATGCTCTCTGCTTTTTGTTCAGCATAGCTGTGCCAGTGATATTCTTGCCTTCAGGCCAGAAGGTCAGGGGTTGAAGGACAACATAAAAACTTAGGCTCTAATTCAGCGATGACACGGAGCCACAGCGCTTGTAGGGGAAGAGCAACCACACTGTCAAAGGTGTCTTCTTTGGATGAAACGCTGAACAGAGGTCCCTACTGGCAAAGTCAAATGAAAAAGGAATAAAAGCTCCACTGTGAGAAATATATTTTGAAAATGACTGCCATAGAGTTCATAAAGAAAGCTAAAGTTCTGATAGGTTAGTTATCTAGCTAATAAAAGTGTGCTTTATACCCATCTTCAGGATTTTTTGGAGGTTTGGCAAAAGAAAATATTTCTGTTATTGGTTTCATGTATCATTATCAATTCACATTAGAATAAGTAAAACATAATATCCGCATCTTATTGAAAGTCACATGGCTTTGTTTAACACAAATCACTGCTTTATAATTCAGTAAAAATTAAGTAACTTTGGCTTTTTTGGAACCAAATTAGAAGGGACTCTTAGTTGTCACATTTTAAAATTTTTAACTTAACTGTCTTCGTGTTGGTAATGCATTATTAGTGAACATGTGCTTCAGTTTGCAGGACAACTGTTTTTAAAATGTGGTGAAAGACATTGAAAAATGAATTAATTCAGTAAGCACTAAATTAAGAACAAAACTTATCTGAAAGCAAACAACTATCGTTATTTCAAAGACCATAATATTAAGCTGAAAGAAGAAAAAAGATGGATGAAATACATTAAAAATAGGGAATATACCAGTAATCATTCTTGCTGTTATATTTTGGGAAAGATATGCAGCAGACAGAAGGAGCAGCAGCACATGACAGTTCAGGGGGAAGACGCAGAAGACAAAAAGTTAACAGGAAAAACGTCAAAAAAATTCATCTAAGATATATACCGATTGCAGGGGAAAAATCCTCTACAATTCGAACCTGTAGTTTCCATGTTTTCCTGAAAAGGTTAGCCATCTTCAGGTGCCATTATGATATTTTGAAAATGCCCTACTGGCTGTCTTTAATGAGACATTTCAAGTTTTTTAAGCAGAAAATGTTTCAGACATAGAAGTTATGCCTTGTGAAATGTGGACTTGTCCGTACGTCCCAGAAAACCTTGAAAGGGAGTACCTGGATTGAAAAATCTGGATTAGAAGATGGTAATTTAAATTCACAAATCCTTGCTTGTTTATAAAGTTGTCAAAGTCTGTAGATGCACATTCCTTTTGTACAGACTTGCAAAATCTGGTCCCTGCGCTACTGCCACCAAAGTCACAACATATGGGGAATCGGCAGCTGAAGGACCAGATCCTGCAGGATGCTGAGCATCTCCACAGGCTTTTGATGTGGTTTGTTTGTTTGTTTGTTTGTGGAGGCTTTTGGTTCATTGGTTTTATGTTGTTGTTTTGCAATTTTTTGGTGGTTGTTTTGGTTTTTGGTTGATTGGTTTTGGGGGTTTTGATTTTGTGCCCCCCACTCTCTCCCATCAAGCCACCTATGGTGACAAATGTTTACAGGCCTGACATCCTTATATAAGCACACACATCCACACACCCAGAAATACCACGACATATACATACTTATTTTAATAGCTAACTTTGTAAATTGGCAAATCATTTAACATGGGGCTTTTAGATTTCTTTTATTTCCAAAAATACAACACTAACTTTTAAATATAATTCCATATTCTAACAGTCAAATAAGGTTTAATTTTGCTTTCACATGCACTCTTTAATACATTTATAAATAACTGTAATGATGTCAGTCAACAGCAACAACAAAAAAGAAATGTTGAATCCCTAGAGAAAGTTGATGAAAATCTGATATTCTATAGAAGTAAAAGAAACTCAGTTTTATTCTCAATTCCATTCCACATAGTAGAGGTAAATTTTTAGAGTTCTGAAAAATAAACCTATCAAAAAACTGTCCACTGACTTTATAATTTCTGAGTGTCTTCATGTGAAAAAATGGTATGAGTAATATAATAGCATGACTCGATATGTGGTCACAGTGCTACTTAGACCTCTCTGTCCGCTGTACCAAGAATAGTGATCCCCGTGAGCTTTAAGACCATGTCTATGCTACAAAGTTCCACCAGCCATAGTCAATCACTCAAAAATAAGAAAGGCAAGGATCTTTGATAAACACAACAACACTGAAATTAGAACAGAAAATATGCTTTTACCAGTCTAACTTTTTACTGGGATGTGGGGGAAATAGAAAAAGGCACTTCTACTTTGCCACAAAGTTAAGTTAGTTGATATAAATGTGTTTGGATTAGGAATACTGTCTGTCTTGGTATGGCACAGTACTCTCATGTGAAGCAATATTAATAGAAAAATAAGATATGTTTAGAACAAACTTCAGATTAACTGGATTTTTTTTTCTATTTACATAAAGATGTTCTTTAAGAAACTACATTAGAAAAACAATATACTGGCCCCAGTCCTCTTAAAAATACCTGTAGTTAGAGAGATTGAGTAAAACTGATCTTGCAGTGAAGAAGTCGAAAATCCGAAGTGCAACGGTTTGAAAAAGGCTTTCAGCCAAAAAGCTGAGATGATACAAGGGTTTGCCAGTGCTTACCTTTTACACCTTTTGCTTTGAATATGATATAAATATTTAAGACCTTATATTTGCCCTATTGAAAGCTCATTAAAGCTATGCACAAGAGTGTCGAAGCCACTTCCGAACACTAAATTTTGGATCCTACATTTTCCAAGCACGTTCGGAAAATTGAATGTAAGCTAAATAAAAATCCCGCTTGCTGTTAAGCCTCTTAAGTGCCAGAATTGCCACTCAAATGCGGTTACAGTATAAATCAGTATAAAGAAAGGCATGCGAGTCAGCATGTAGAAAAAGTAATGGTTACAATATTTCAGAAACACATTTTCCTGGTAAGCACCATTGCAATGAAGTGTAAGTTTCCCGTAGAACTGAGGTGAGCCAAAATAATGTGACAAATCTAGCAGGATGCATTTCTTGTTTAAATACACTAGCAAAGTAACAGTGTATGACTTAACTAAGCTTCTTCGTTGAATCAAGTGGGACAAAATTAATACCAAAAACATGGGAAAGGTGCAAACCTACGTAGTACAAAAGGATTGATGGGAGTAAACTGAGCAGATATTTTTTGCCTGGATGTCAGAAAAAAATATTTCTAACAGAGAGGATGGCTATTATACTGTAGAAAAGACACCCCTCAAGGGAAGTCTCATTCCTTCAGTCTTTTAAAAATGAACCAGGTAAAGCACAAAGTACTGTAGGAAACAACCCTGTCCTCATTGAAAGATTTTTCAATATGACCTATTACGTCTTTCTCATCTTTAATTTCTGTCATTTTACGAATTTGAATGGAAGAGAATAGACCACGCATAGCAAGGAGGGAAATCTCTGACATTGGTTTTCCTCCCTGTTTCTCACCATTCACAACCATTTCCATCACCTACAGATGGCTAGATGAGTAGGGGGAAAACACACAATTACAAATTAATCTCTATTATTATTGCAGAAGTTCCAACAGCACATAGAGCTAATTTGCTTGTCTTTTCTTGGTTGTGGGAAGGTGGTTGCACATTTGTCAGTTCTATCTTTGTCCGGGGGGATGTATGCTCAGTGTAATGAGATAAGTGACTAAGTAAAACAACATTTCTCAATTTTAATATCCTAAGACTTTTCACTGACATGAGGATTACTGGCGTAAAGCTTTCTTTTGAAATTCTTTTGTCACATACCGTATAACAAATCTATCAGATTCTCTCAATTTCAGAGTCACTGACACATTTTCTAACCTTTCCTAACTTTAAGTTTCAAGATTTTCAAATACTATTACCAAAAAATCCAAAACACAACAGAACAAGAACCCCATCACAACCAAAAAACCAAACCCCACACCACCCCATCTGTTGTATTTGAAAGCTGATCTCAATAGAAATTCAGCCCAGTTCCTCAGATACAAGTTTTACTGTGAATTCCAGATTTACTTATTTTTAGCAAGAAACAAGGATTATGTAACTATTAGTCAACATAACATCAATTACTTTCTCCTGTAATTTAGGATAAATTCTCAACTTTTACTTTCATTAATTAAATTATATTTGGATTATGAGACGATTACTTCGAAATATAAACTAAGAAGAAACATTTCCCTTTCTCTCTTCACTCTTGTGTATCATCCAGAAACAAAGTTACATCTTGGAAAAGGAAAAAAACCAAACAAACCAGCCACAAAAAACCACCACCAGACACCACACGGCGTAACACTCCAAACACCACCCCCCCCAAAACCAGAATAACCCCCGACAAAACAGCCCCACAAAAAAACTCCGAAACCACTTTTTGTGACATAAAAAAACCCCTCAGGACAGCGTTTGTGCACCGCCCTTAGGAGATTCTTTACTATCTATTTAGTTATTTTGTATTCGGTACATCCCATCTTTCTTCATAATTAAGTTTCTCCAGTATTTTCTATACCCTCTCTACATTGTTGGAAGAGGTTGAGTTTTTGTTTGCTGGTTTGGTGTTTGTTTTGAAAAGCAAGGTTCATCTAAATACAACTAAATAACTTGATATCGCTGCTATTGCTTAATGAAGTGTCTCAAATCCAAGAACAGGATGAGGAAAGAAAACCAAAATCATTAAACCTGACTGGCATGGGCTAAGAGGTTGTAACTCAGATAAGACAAGACCACGGTTAGATTGTTTATGAGCTTATTTCTATTCCATAATCAAAGCAAAAATAGCATGTCCCCTTCAATTTTGACAAATCAGTAAGGATTACAAGAGTTGCTTGATTTATACTTGACACATGTTGGCTGTCTAGGAAACCCTTTTATTCCTTCTGTCTCCTATTCCAGTATGTTAAGCACTAAAAAAGCAGCAACCTTTGCTAACCAGTTATGTTGTCAGTGACTCAGTTCCTGCTGTGGTCTTGATTATTCAAGTTCATTAATTCATTCAGTTTGTTTTTCTTGATAACAAGTTGATAATAAGCACTTGATAAACACATGAACCTGGATAAAGATAGGTGTATGCTTTTAAACAATCTACATTTAAAAGGTGAAGGTTGTTTTTTTTTTTTTTAAGGATTTGTTTGCCTGTTTTAAGCTAACCTGAAAGAAGAGTACTTCGTATCATTTAAGTAAACTGTTAACTAGCAATTATGAACATGACTGAGCTCTACAAAATGTGATGCAAAACATTCTGAAGGTTAAAAAAAATTGAATTGTTACTTAGATAAAAGTATACCAATGAAGTAATATTTTTGTTTATGTATACTTAAGCATTTATCTACGGGTAAATCGAATCCTGTAAAAATATCATGAACTGCCTAGCAAGACACTTCGTTTCTTATGTGATTTCAGCCTCCAACTTTTTATAGCAGCTCAGAGTCTTCTTTATTCATCATTTGCTTTGATATACAAAGCAAACATAAGGCTAGCATTTTGTATGAAAAAAGTGTGTATATATATAAATTTGTGCAATTTTTCTGAAAAATAGGTGTCTCCTTATAATTTTTAATTGAAAACTTATTTTCTTTAAAACCTTCAAGACTGATAAATATATCTTCTTCCACTAATATCAGATTAAATAGTTCATAGGATCTGTCAAAAGTTGTAGTTGTTACGCTTGGGAATTTAGGATCGATTACCACTGTTCAAACAGTGGATATTTTATGACTGGTGGATAATCATGGATGTTTCGTTAAGATGGTGGTTGCAAGTAACAAAAGTTGAGTAAGTGTCCAACTAACCAGCAAGTAAGAGTTCCATTCATTTTCCTTTCAAATTCATTATCTATACGTGCTCATATTAAGACATTGTATTAAAATACTTTTTTTCGTTTCTGTGATAAGTCCTGCAACCCAAGTATTGAAAAGTTCTGAAAAGAAGGGATATGGCTTCTAAGTGGAATTGTCAGAATGTAGCTCTGCTATTCAATTCCTCGCTGTAGTAAATTTTTTGATGAAGACATATCACAACTTTAATACACCCCCTCAGCTTTAAATGGCAAGAAAAATAGTGATCATGCTCAAACCCAACGGGAGTTATAGAGACAGGCCATGTCCTTCCTCAGGGTCAATCAGTGTACTTTATACTGCAAAGTTCTCCCCAAGGTCAAGTTTAGCAATTCATCAGAACCAGAGAACACAAAAAAAATGTGCAACCGAGTAACAGATTGTACTAAACAAGACACCCTAAACAAGATACTGCAAACTACCTAGCAAATTAGTTGTTAATTTTACCTTAGAAAAGGAAACAATCCATAGGGGATATTCTTATTCTTAACTGCTTCTCCTTAAATCTTTCTGTGTAGGATGAATATAACCAGAGGACTAATGAATTTGAAACCTTTTTCTCCAATTAAAGATCCCAAATTAGTCACTTTCTTCATACCCAGGAGGCACACAAGGTTTTTTAACAGTCAAGATGCATTGGGGTCCAGCAGGTACCAGACAGGGAACCAGAGCATCCCTTCAGTGCACCCCGACTCTGCCAGTGGCTGCCAAACAAACCCAGGCAGGTCACCTCCTCTCTTTGCGCAGGCATCCTCTCACTAACCCTTATTTCTTTTATGTATATAAATAGACTGCAAATCTACTCAGAGAATGTACAATCTTTTTCCACATCCTCTCATTGTGATTAGAACAGCATCATCATTCAATAAAATTTTGGGGTTAGGTTTTGGGTGTGGTTTTGTTTGTTTGTTTGTTTTTTTACTGATTTCATGTTACACATACATGAAAACATGGATTCAGAAGACACCTACAATCCTTCTCTAAACTCTATATCACACAGTAGAGAATCATGCTGCAGTTGCACATCTCCTGTTCATCACAATATCTCTGAACCACTTTTAAACAAGGACAGAGGGTTGCACTAGTGATATAGCAAAAACGAAGCAATGGAACCCATGATTATATATGTCTAATGACTCCATTGCCACCTAGTTAGGCAAGAAACTGTGACCTGTATTCTAGATCATGTTGCATATGCTGTACTACAGCCCCCAAAGGAACTAACTCATAAATCTGTGTCCTCAGAGTTGAAGTACAAATTTCTTTTCCCTTGCACGGGAACGCTATCAAGTACAGCTCAAACTTGGAACAAGAAACGGCTAAAGAGACTAAGCAAAAAAATGCATGAGTATGAGAAGATAACTTTAAGGTCCCTAAGACCTACAGCAGGAAAACCATTAACACAAACAAAATTTCAGCTTCAGCATGCTGTACATTCAGTTTAGTGCCTGAAGTCTTTCATATTCAACTCCTGCAAAGCAATTTGTATTAACCTACTCCAAGCATATTATAACATAAAAGCAATAAGGTATATTAACCATGTAAAATATTTACACTTTGTTAAAATAGACAGTTTTAGACTTTATAAGTTCTTGTGTTAGCCATTCCATTTTCATAAGTTATGATTTCAAGTTTTTCTTAAGAATCATCTTTCACAAATCAACTAAGAACTCTATTATGAGAGCAGGCATGCCTATATTTAACAGTCTCCTAGCTGAAAATGCTAATAATAGTGCGAGCAAAGTTATCCAAGATTTAGCAGTACTGTACCAGAAAAGCCATGCATTCTTCGGTCAATCCACGAAAGGAAGCAATTGCTTCCTATAATGCTAAATAAGTGGGGAGTGTGTGTTTGTTTGTTTTGTAATGTGTCATTTAACCATGAAAAGCTGCCTAGTTTCATTGTACACTGGATTATGTAAAATGTTATTACGAGTAGACTCAATAATTCACTCAAAATAGTTAAGTATGAGAAGACATTATGAAGGAAGGGTACCAACAGACATTGAAGGCTGCTGCAAGTTACGTAGATACGACAATGATTATAGACATGCTTACATCAGATCTTAGATGATTACAGAGAATATTTTCATTTATAATAACCGAAAGTTCCATTTCAATGTAATTTCTTTTTTTTAGTGGTATAAATGCCAAGCAAATCATTAAAAGAAATGTCAGCTCTATCAGTGGCAGCTGCTCTTACTACTGAAAAAGGAGGGGAAGTGTAAGAGCAGGGCAGCCAGCAAACCCCACAGCGGTCTGCAAAGTCACTAGTGGGAAAACAACAAAGGCCTTTCCATGCAACTAACACAGATGTGCCCATAGCCAAACTGTCAGAAACAGTTAAGATGACAGCTACTCACAGTTCATTATTTCCTTCTCACAGGTCACTGGGTGACAAGCTGGGTCACCATGCTTTGTCGGCTGCTACAGTCTTCCCCACCCCCTCTCCACCCCCCACTTCTTGTTCCATTTAAATAAAGGTAAGCTGCTCAAATTGGTATACTAATGTAAACAAATATCTTCAAATGCTTTCTGAAAATGGGAATTTAACGTTTATTATACCTTCCTTTCATTTTCAGAAGGATATATCATGTTTTCTCTCTGTGATGAGCAGAGAAGTGGATCTGTATCTGTAGCAGACACAGCTATTAGAATAATTTTGTCAAGATGCAACTAAAGCAGATAATGAAAGCTAATTTGCCACCAATTCTAAGCTTTAACCTTTAGAACACTTGTAGGGCAGATATACATCATGGAAAATCATTGCAACTCAGTGAAAAGACGTTTTTCTCATAGAGGTGGTTTTCACAAATAGAAATCTGAGGGTGAACTTAAAATGGATACACACATTTTAAATGCAGAAAATGCAGTCTAAAGCATGGGGGGTTTTCAATAGAACATGTATAAATAGATTTTTAAAATAATCCAGTTGCAAATTTATTGATTACATTCCCATCCGTCTTCATAGAGTAATCATAATTTACAATACAGATGTAGAATACAACTTTTACCCGTGTTTTGCCCACTTGGGGTTTGCAATGAATGAACAGTGTATAAAGAATCAAGGTCAAGCATTTGCTTGACAGTTACAAACAATTGTACCAATTCATAGCCATATCTTGATGGAAGCAGAAGAACATTTCCATCTCCTTAGGGATATTCCTTAATCATTTTTCTACAATAGCAAGTCTTATAAAAATGTAGTAACTGAATTTGTCCACCTGACTCAGAAAAATTAAAATTAAACCAACTGTCCCAGATGTGTCTTTCTTAGTATAGAATATGACAAGGTCACAAGCATTCTGACCCAGATCCAAGAACGCTTGTACCTAGCATGTACTGTACTTGGAGCATACTTAAATGCATTTCTGGATTGGAAACAAAATATTCAGCAACTCGTGAAATCAAGCTTCCTTATGGAAGCAAAGTGATCCACTAAGGCCCAAAACCAAAACTGCATTAAAACAGGTGATTAATTTTAGAAACATGGCTACTGCCTTTTGAAGAGGACATTCACAAATTGAGTGTTCTGCTAGGACAGTACAAACCTGTTACAGCTGATGGTAAAAGAACACTCTCTTACTTTCCTAGTTGGGCCCAACAAGTAAGATCATAAGAATGAGATAAGTAATTTAAAATACTGTCAGTAGTTACAGGGGTTACAGTTCCACAAGGTAACACCCAAAACATTAAGTTATTATTTTGTTCAAGGCAAAGATAATACTATGTAATGTCTTCCTACAAGTGTCCATTGTCTACTAAAAAAAAAAAAAGGGATTTGTTTTTTCCCATACGTGAACAGTGAGGATGAGAATAAGGAGGGGAAGGGAATTAGTGGCCATTAGTTACTTAGTTAAGTCACTAGTTCTTGTGCACTGCAGGAAGTACAGAAATCCCAGCCACCCAGCTCACCTCTCAGCTGCATCCTGAAGGCCACGTCTTCTCAGCAACTTGAACCCTCCCTGCCTAGCAACTGGCTTATGATTGTGTTTTGGTCTGTTTGCAACTATACTTGTCATTTAGAAAGGACTTTTTCTGCAATGTTATTTGCTGGAATGGATGAGTTTTTCACCTTTCACATAGAAACTTGGGGATTCAGTCAGGTAAATCAGAGATGAGGTTCAGGTTTTCATATCTTAGGAGTGTCACGTAAATTGGTACAAGTATCAGATGCACTGAAAAAACAACGTTGGAAAGAACACTGAATAAGATGTCCCCAAAGATACTAGTGACTTGCTGTGACTGCTAAGATTTGAAACCACACACATCAAACAATAACAACAAAAAAACACCACACAAAAACCAAAAACCACAAAACGCAACACAGATAAAACAAGAATGAAACCAAAACCACCACAACACCACCACCACCAGCCAGCTCATTCCCTCGTTATCTTTACTACCATGTACCACAGGGTAATCTGCAACTGGCTAAACAATGTGCTAACTGCAGCCTTCAGCCAACAAAAATGAATAAGTCTAATTGTATGAATATTACAGCAAACAGACAATCTTGCAACCTAATCAACCACATGCTTTTAAACTTGACCTTTTTCACAGGGCTCTTCCTACAGTAGCATCCTATAGAATAGGTTTTCTTGCAACTTCATGCTGTTGTGGCTCACCATTAATGTGTGACTGTTTCTCAGAATCCAAACCAGAAAAACACTAAGAACGACAGCTCTGAAACGCATATCCCTCCAAATCACTAAGATGGAAAAGGAAGCTCTTAGGTCAGGTCTTGACAGCTCAAAAGCAGACACTTGCCGGTATTCGAGACTGCTGATGTGCCCAAAGGATCTGCATGTTCTCATAGATACAACACAGGACTGGCAGGAGACTTGTAGTAATCTGGAGCAGCTGGGAGCCTAATGATATACTCTTCAACACCTAAAAATTACTCTAAACACCTATGTCTGGGCAGCTGAATCTCCTTTTAGTGATAGTTCCCTTCCTTTCTCAGTATGCCAAAGTTTTGCAAAAATCTACAAATGTGTTGTGCAGGGCAGTTCACCAAAAAGAGTCTTATGAAAAATCAATTTGATCTTCTCAGTAGAAATAGTGATAATCATCTTTACTTTATTGACCCACATAGCTGGACCAACTCCTGAAACAAAATTTCTAGGACACAGAGATATAGTTTCCTCTACTAACACAGAATTCGTACCTTATTTGCACTTATGATGGTTTTTCATGTTATTTTGTAAAATACGGCAAATTTTATTGCTACTTGGAAATCAATCAGCTTTTCAAATCACAAAGGATAAGTAAAACCCCATCTCTTATTTCTTATATCACCTTTCAGGCACTGAAAGTATTCTACAAACTACAGATTGGAATGTGGCAGCTATTTAATGGAATACATTAGTATTTATCGCAGTCTAGTGAAAAAATAGCAGCAAAAGAGAATTTAAATCACTTCGTACCTCCCAATGCAGAAGTTTTGAATTGGTTGCCATTGCTATTTAATGACGAATGTTTCTCACAGTAAAATAATGTTATTTTAGTATTAAAATGTATTTTTTCTAGATTTAATTCTAGTTCGGGAAAATACTTTGGACTGCATAACTCCACTTTTGGTGGGAAGAGATGCATGAAGACACAAAGTCAAGCATTCAGTGCTTAAAGGCTATCTTGACTGTAGATAGCTTTCTAAATCAAATGTCTGTGTTCTGCACGAAGAGATTTTTAGCTTAATATTTATACACTGTTATCTGAGGCTAAAAGTATGAACATCCAGGTGAAGAAATTTCACTCATCCTGTTGTACTTAAATCAAGTTAAATACTTTGCAGTGACCCTGACATCATGTTGCATATTTAAAGCGTAACAATTCATATTCAAAGCACTGTGGAGAAAAAGTTCTTGTATAAATCTTCACCTTACACTGCAGAAGGCACCTTTTGAAAGAGCTGATAATAACAAAGTTAATACTGATTATATGTTGTAAAAGTGCAACAGTACTTACTAGTAGTCAAATCATATATGTTTAACAAAGCTTTAAATTTCTTTGATTCATTAAAAAACAAAGTTACCCAAGATACGGGTAACCTACGTCTACCTATGCAGTTCCCCCAAAACTACTGATAGCCAATACCTTCAGATACATCAGTCATGTCATAGTCTTCAGACACATTTGAGAAATATTTTGGATAATTAAAGACTAACTATTTACAAGATAACGTTATAAATGAAACACCAGAATTACTTGTCCTTGAAGGAGGACCAGAGGAGCAAATCTAGGGGTTCTGTAAGGGTGATACTTCTAAGGGAAGAGTTACAATACCGTAGATAAACCAAATCCAGTTGTTGCTTGCAGTTACCAGTATATTACTGTTATTGACTTATTTACAGTAGTAACAACAACATTAACAAGTTCAACTTTAATTCTAATAACAAGTGATGTCTCATGGTCTTTCATCTGAGAGATCTATTTTCAAAACGATCTAGAAATACCCAAATACCCCAAAATTACTAGCTATATGGCATTTGTAAAAGACAGTTTCAGTTATCTAAAGAAAGGCAAAGCCTTCTGCCTGCTCTATTAAGAACACTACTATTTATTATTTGAAATTAAAATACAGTACTATATTGAAAGTGACTATGTCACTTAATATTTTGGCTCAGCATGACTTTCAGAGTTCTAACAAAACCTTTACCATTTACACTTAAGTCTTGTGGCACAAAATGTGTCACAATGTTGATACAAGTCCTATTTCTTTATGTAATTTTTATGATGTGAGATCTGTAGATAAAAATTAAAAAGTTACTACCAAACATCATCCACATCAATCTCCAGAATAAATTAAAAAAGCACATAAATGTCACCCCTTTTCATTAATTTTGGTCAAAATCCCTGTTTACTTATCAGCCAGAGGGTTTCTGAGATATTTCAATAGTATCCAGGAAATCAATCTTACATGAAACTGAAGGAAAATATCTAATGTCATTGAACAATAAATATCAGTTCTGTCAGTGGCTTACCTTTGAGCTGAGGCCTTAGGATGTTTCTCTTCTGGTTTCCTCACCAGTGCCACTGTCAGCTGTGGAGTCTCCCCTAGGGGATCTGCAGGCATTAAACAGGCGTCCAAAGGTCCTGAAAGTTGTTTCTGATTGGGGTTGCTGACATTTTTTTTTTTTGCAGAACCTAAGAGATGGAAGTACAACCATGTAATTTCTCTATTTCTAATTAAAATAATGTGTGTCTCCTTTTTCAAGTAAGGCTGTTGATTAGCAGAAAATGTCAGAAATACAAATAGCTATGTCAAGATGCATCAGGAAGCACAAATCTGGAAATCTAGTGACTTTTTTTTGTTGGTTTCCTTTCCTTCCTTGGGTTTTTCCATCTAGGAAACATGAAATTTCAAAAATTTGTCCTACATGGGCTATAAGCTTAAACTGTTCTGAGACACAAATGTGTATAAATTTTTATTCATTAAAATCCTGTATATAGCTATTACTTGTCTAATTTATAAATATTTTATTAAATTAAGAAATCAAATGAGGTTATTTATTTAAGGAAATAAGTTGACTTCCACACTGATATTTCTCTTTTTAAAACGTGTTTTTGAAAGGGCTGTCTCTGACCTGCCTCTGACTTAATACTGTGACCTCTTCTGCTGAGCTGCTGTCTATCTCCTGATGAGCTGCAGACCAGGCCCCATGGTGAATGCGGTTTTCTGTCTGGGTCACCTCCTCTCTTTCATTTAGTTCCTCTAGGTAGGTCAGGACAAACTCAGGGTAAGCCTGTAGGAAAGGACAAAGGCAGAGGAATAAGGAAGAAAAACATCAGCTACATCAGCAGAATCACAACAGTCTAAACACCAGGAACAATGGGAAAGGCGGTTGTTTGTGACATTGCGTGCACCAAAGTTGCTGCATTTAAATAACTTTGTATTTCACCTAGTTTTCAAAGTCAGCCTAAGATAGTGACCTTTACATATGCAACAAAGTGAAAAACATATAAAACATTTGAATGTTATATACCAGTTTAAGAATAAATAGCAACAGCTCTTAAAATGAAAGTTATTTTAAATAATAAGAAAAAAATTTGTATCTTTGTCTTCAGATAATATTTAAGTATAGGTGTCATTTAGGTATGAATTTCAATGTAATGTATTAAAAAATATTTAAACCAGCATATTCTGAAATCAACACACATCACATACAGACAAAGCCTTCCTGATAGTTTTGAAACCAAAGAAAATTTCACTGCTTTAATTCATTAATGAAGTCAATTTGCCTTCATTGATTCTTGCTTACATGGCAAAATGCCTTAAAAAAAAAATAATCGCAATTTAATAATTACATTCTGCTGAATTCAAGACATTAACATCTCAGCTACTTAACTTTATAATACCTAGAACTTGTACCACAATAACATGATCAATTTTATTTCTTTAGCTCAGTCTGTGAAATGACTGCATGGCAGTTTCTCAGGTGCTATTTCAATTCAAGCATAGTCAGTCCACTGCCCTCATGATGAAATGGGCTTTATATGAAAGAGTTATTTAAAATGAAAATTGTAGTTTAAAGTTCTGTGAGCACATGTACTATTTTTAATAGAAAGTGTATAGATATGAACTACACTAAACTGGATCAAAAATAGGAGCTATTCAAATACTTTGACAGTTAACACTTCAACAAATTGAAATCAATAATCTATTAAAGCATCTCAAGAGTATAAGAAAAGCCAACTTTTTCTGTTCTATCGCTCATTAATGACTAAACATAAGCAATTTCACTTAAAAGACAGGTAATATTACACTTGGGCACATTTTCCGAAGCCAATGCTGCACAGGCGCCCCACAGATTGAGTGAAACTGCGAAGCTCAAGTGGAAAGCAGAATACCAAAACTGAAATCTACCCTCAAGGTCTTAAAAAACCTTTTTGCTCATCTCTTAAGAATACTTTCTGATGTTAAAAAGATCTTTTCTTGTTTTGAGTTTTCATTTTACTAGACATTCCTATCAATAAAGCTCAGGTTTTAGCTTCATTTGCCTCACATTTTCTTTAGCCTTCTGTCAGATTTTTCCAATCAGCGCAGATATTTCCAATTTAGGACCATTTACATTTACTTTAAAATAAACCCCTTCAACAGTAAGAGTACTACAAACAAGGAGGTTCTTTTATTTCCTGAGGAAAAAATTCTTTGCCAACCAATAATTCTCTCTCTCCTGCTGTTGATCACCTTGTATAGACAATACATTATGAAACTTTTCTGCTTCATAGTTCCACCTGTATTTTAATTCCTGATGTAATACACTAACTTAGATTTCTGGTACATTTTTCAGACTTGGCTGCATGGGTGATGTGCTAAGATTTTGTTTCTTTCAATAACAAATTCTTCCTCTACAAGTACTTCACACACGTCAGTGTTGCTAAGAAAGGGATTCTGGTTTCTTTGTCTCCTACTTTTCACCTTTTCTGCCTGACCCCCACCATTGCTGCCAGAAGAAAGTGTGTGGCAGCCATGCAATGAACACAAGCAGACAACTGACTTAAGTTAAAATTAACCCTGTAAAATGATAGTTATTACCCATTGTTGTGGCATAATTCCAGCTAACAGAGAAAGCAATGGGAATGCTGTATCCATTTCAGACTGTCAGAGTTGTGTAAGTGACAGAATCTAATCTGATGTCCAGGTGAAAGGATAAAAAGGAGGGTTGGTGCTGGAGCAGCCTCTGGTATTGACTTCCTACTGGACAGTGGTTCTCTGCAATTTTCCCAGGGTGAACAGTACTGCAGATGTTCCGAACACTTCCAGGGAAGTCTTCAAAATGTACCTTTTTCTGAGTATGTCAACAATTCAAAGAATCAGCACAAATCAGTGGATATAAGCCACTGGCGCACTAATGCAAAACCTCTTATTTATTTATTTGACAAGAACAAGACTGCTGGGAATAACACCACATTGCTGAGAGTACTCTACCACGCTTCACTCACTGTCCGTGGATCCTGATAGTAACTTGTACAAACCACCTGGGCTACAAAACAGACTTCAAACAAGCTGCTGACCAAGATCCACAGCCGTAACAGACACAAATGAAGAACAGCTCCTCCGTCACTGTGCACTGAAGACCGTTGCCCCTTGGCACCATCCAGATTTTTGTTGTCATTCAAATGCTTGATCTGACCCAACTTACTAGAAAGGAACCTCTTGGCAATATATTTTTCCAGGAAAATACCTTTTAGTTTAATCAACTGTTTTAAAGGGGCTTTTTTCTTCATCTATGCAAGAATTAGCAAAAGCAAACAGTACTTCAATACTATTTTGAAAAAACTTCTGTTGCAATTACTTTTTCTACTTCACTGAGGGAAGGGGTGTTTCTAAATTCAGCATTTCTGCTTAGACCTGAAGAGAAAAAAAAAATTGTAGTTATTCAGTGCTAGTTTTTAGGACACCTGCTTTGATAGAGGATTTTATAAAGACTGAGATTCACCCGTAACAACATCAAGGACTGCATCATAAAATCCTCCTCAAAGAACATTAAATTTGCACAAAGGTGTTGCATGATTTGCAATAAAAATACAAACAACATTTCATTATTTACTAAAGTTTTTGCCATGTTTGTTCTATAAATGAATTATCTGTATTTTGTGCTTGTTAAATGTTAGTGGAATGTGTTAGTAGCTATCAAGCTTGAGCTTAAGGGTCTTAATTTCTATTCTAGAATGCATTTTAAGCCTCTGTTAAATTTATGTCAAATCAGTGAAGCATACAGCTCAGTTCAGATGCAAATTGTTCCTTAGACTTCTTTTAGAGTTGCCTCACTTCTAAAGACTGACTTCTAATTATCACAGGTTACTATACCGATTAAATAATAAGATCTATTTTTACTACATAATTGAAACAAATGTACACTACAATTCAAGAAACAAAGCATTAAAAATCAAAACCCACAAGTAAAATAATGAACGGATTCAATTTACTTTAAAAAATGTTTTCATAAAATACAGTATGTTTCTATTTACTCAATAAATAGAAAATGTTTATAAAAATAACATGAACAGGAAATAACAATGATATCACAGCATCAAAACAGCAAACATCATTTGTTGAGGGTTTCATATAGAAAAAGGGAACACATTGTAGAAAAAAAAAGAAAAAAGAAAAGAAAAATTCAGTAAATGCACATAAAATGCCATACTTTACAGTAGATGGAGCCATTATTTCTTAAACCCACTGTTGATAGATGATGCTTTTGTCCCTGTTACAAAATGAGTAATTCAAAGACTTATATCTCATTTTACCAAAGCACAAAAATAAATTAGCAGAGAAAATGGCATTTACACTTCAAATAGCTTGATTTTGCAAGGAAAAACACACTTGATTTCTGAAACTAACACCATGAATAAGCATCTAATGCAGTAAATAAAGATGTGAAAAAGAAATAAGTTCTCTGCAGCTTATTACATTGGATAAAAGGAATGAGAAATGAGTCACGCATTAAGACTTTTTGAAATGAAAAGGAACAAATTTATTTTTGTAATAATGCAAACTAAATCAGAAAATCTACCTCAACCAGAACAGTTTTCTAGCTCTACATGATACCAAGGACATTGGAATTTTAAAATTGGGTTCCAAAATATTACATTTCCCATTAGCATTTAACACAATTTGAACACAAAACATTAAGAAAAAGAGAACAGATTTTTGGAAATTCTTTTTCTTTCTATCCAGAATAGAACATTTCATTTGGAAGCGACCTACGATGATCATCTGGTCCAACTGCCTGACCACTTCAGAGCTAACCAAAAGCTAAAGCATATCAATAAGGGCATTGTCCAAATATCACTTAAATGCTGACAGGCCTGCAGCATCGACTGATTCTCTAGGAAGCCTCTTCTTCCAGTGTTTGGCCACCCTCTTGGTAAAGAAACACTTCCTGATGTCCCATCTAAACCTCCTCTGGCACAACTTTGAACCACGCCCACCCATCCCATCACTGGATCTCAGGGAAAGGAGATCAGCACCTCTCTCTCCACGTCCCCTCCTCAAGAAGCTGTGGAGAACCATGAGGTTGCCCCTCAGCCTCCTTTTCTCCAAACTATAATAGACAAATGCAAATTCCTCAGCTGCTCCTCACGGGACATTCCTTCCAGCCCTTTCATCAGCTTTGTTATCCTCCTCTGGGTGCATTCAAGGACCTTCACATCCTTCTTAAATTGTGGGGCCCAGCACCGCACACAGCACTCAAGGCAAGGCCACAAGAACGTTGAGTACGGCTGGTCATGCCGTGTTGATGCACACCAGGATGAGGTCTGCATCTCCAGCCACTCCTCCTCCATTTTGTATTTGTGTCTGGCATTACTCCATCCTAAAGCGCAGAATCCAGCATTTCAACTTGTTAAATTGCATCCCATTAATCATAGCCCAGAGCTCCAATCTATCTAGATCTCTCTTGCAAGGTCTTTTGTCCCTCAAGAGTGTGAACAGCACCTCCCAGTTTGGTATCATCGTCAAGCTTGCTAATGGTACATTCAACTCCCGCATTCACATTGTTGCTAAAGATATCGAACCAAACTGGCCCTGAGGAACACCTCTGGCAACCTGTCACCAGCCAGAGGTAGCCCCATTCATTTTCTTAATACATATAAAAATATATCTTTCTTTACTTGTGAATCCAAATATATATATCTGTATGTGCATGTGTAAGAATCTGTATCACTAGCTGGATTAATAAAACACTCAATAAATACATCAGAAAATATAATATCTCCCTAGAATAATAATCTAAACCTGACTTTCAACCTCAGAATTCCCTCCATTTCCAAGGGTTTACCAAAAAAATATTATGGAGCTTTGAAAGTCTAACATATTGGAACGTAAAGCCTTTGTAGTAAGGTTATTGAAGCTGGTCCAAATTTACAGGCTGAAAAAAAAAAAAAAATCAGCTACTCATTCAGACTATGTAAAATTAACTGTCCCTAACTAGTTTCTTGTGGATGCTTTTTCATTACAATCAACCTTTCTTTACATATCAAGAGAAACTCCAAACCACTTTTGTATGCCAGATACGCAAACTAGGAACAACAACACGTTAAGAAGGAAAAGTTTTATTCCTTTAAGACAAGAAGTGTGATCTCCCTGATAATCTGGCAAGTTCTACACATTAGATAAACTTTAATTTCTGTTATCTATATTAACTGAACAAAAATCAGATCATCATAAATGTTCACCTTAGATTGCCACATGTAGAACTGCTAAAGTTGTATGTTGTAATGAAAACTTTATCTTTGTCTAAGTTTGATACAGTTTTTTGGAACTGAAAAACAGCTTCAGAAAAAGAAAAAAACTAAAAAGGCACTGCACACATACTGAAAAAATTTGTGATCCTGATGTTTAAAATACAGTTTATATTCCTACTTTCTCTGAGATTTCAGTATCTCATATAACACAGTTTTTCCCTCAAGCCTTAAGAATTCATTTAAAAATATTTAAACTTGTTGAAAGCCTAACATTCCTGGCAAATTCAGAATTTCAAATTTCAAATAAGTTTTAGTTTCTGTTTTGTTTTTCTTAATTTCAGTTTTCCAATTTTCTTCATTCACTATTAATTTTGACATTTTATAGTGGTCTAAATAGTTTATTTTTAATATGACAGTTGAACAGGGGTTGCTTAAATAGATGCAATCTTATCAAGTCTTGAAATAGAAGCTGTTCCTGCTCTGTAGTTTCAGGGTGTTTACAAAAACACATTTCTGAAGTAACGTCCTACAAATAGGCAAGACAATTCTTTGCATTCCAATATTTAGACAGTTGCTTAAGGATATATCAGCCAGCCAGGATCACGCGAGTCTGACTTGCATAACACTTGCTTTAAATGTAAATAAATCAAAACTAGGTTCAGTACACAATCTTATTCATCTGGGACATGTCTTGGGAACATCTGGCAGAGGTAGGGGTTATTTTTTCCCTAAGTGTCAGCGAGTGACAGATCTCAATGACACCCCATGCTATTTTTCTACAGGGAGTACCAAGAAGTAGAAACATACAGCCTTACTATGAATCTTGACATCTCTAACAGTCCCAGGGTATCACATCAGCCCCTTTAGGTTATTTCAGTTTGATCTACATATCCATGAAAATAAAAATCAATGTGCCCAATGGTCTAGCAAAACATTTGCCCTATCCTATGCAGTTGTTTCTTTTCTGTGAGGTCCAGGCATAAAAGGCACAGTGACCCTCAGAGCTACACCGCTGGGAACATCTCCATCTTGGCAAACGATCTCTCACGCTGAACAAGTTTATAGGTATAATCTATGACGAGAACTTTCCCCTTGATCCTCCTGCAGTGGCCTAGGCCTCGCTATAGTGAACATCGTAAATATTTGCAGGTGCTTTTACAGTAGCCACATACAAAGTGGATTCTTTTAAGGCTCTTCAAGAATATGGAAGACTATCATCAATAGCTAAATCTAACATATAGCTTTTTCTGGTATAAGCTCAACACATCACAGAGGCTTCAGTTTACCAACGGAGAATTTCAGAACATTTCAGTGACTGAGACAAAAATACGGATCGATATAAGAAGAAAAGGCTTAGGTATTGAATATTAGATCCACCATATTATTTGTTATGTGGGACCTGGGTTTCAAAGTCCTCTGAAGTTAGCAAACTTTTTTTTCTATTATGTTATTGAAGTTTGGAAAAATTTACAGATCTTATGAGGGAGTGAGTCATAGAAAACATAGTATTGAAGAGGGACAACAATGTTGAAGATAAGCAAAATATTCATACACCTGGATATATTCCAGGTATACACAAATGCATTCTACCTGTGGTTGGAGGCAGCTAAAACTCAAAAATTCAGCTTACTCACTTGTAGAGCCAGAGTAAACTGGAGCTATCCAGAATATGCTAGGGAAATAAAAACCAAAACCCACTTTTTTTTGCGATGGGGAACAAAGAGAAGAAAAGTATTATAGGCATGAGTCCTAATCTGAGATAAGATGGTACACTTCCACTAACTTCAGATCCTTAGAAGATCAGAGGAAGCATTCAGCCCTGGAAACCAGCTGTTGGCACACTAAATGTAACCTTCTTTTTTAATCCGTATTTTAAAGTGGCAAAGTTCTTAAAATGTATAAACCTTTATAAGCAGTTAATAGATAAGTTATCATTATTCATTTCTAATTCAGTGACTAGTTATAAAACTGAAATTTGCAGAATTTAAATATCAAACGCCACCTATAATATGGATTATAATTGCTATCAGATTTGACAACTACCAAAACGAAATAATATTGCAGTTATTCCAATACTATCCAAAGTATATGCAGTACCTTACATTCAGAAAAGCTTGTGCACATGTAGAGTACCTTTCCTGTATACTTTGGTTTATATTCATCTACAGACCTGCCACCTCCACCAATTTCAACTGTAACTGGCTGCCCAACAGCAAGGCAGCTCTGTCCTGCAGCTCAATTCAGAATGCTCCCAGCCTTCCAATGAATGGAGAGAGACAGAGAGAGAGAGAGAAGAAAAGGGGAGAGGAAAAAAAAAAAAAAAAAAGGTTTGAATAAGTTAAAAGAACCAGAAAATTCAACAATGTGTCACAAATAGAGAGGTCATTATGCCTGGATAACCCAGGATATTAACAGTTGCAGAAAGTGAAACACTATCCACAACTTAGCAGTCAATGAGCCCTGCTCAGAACCAGTGATCTTCTGTACAACAAGGGTGGCATTTTACAGTTCAGTGCGAAATGGAACAGACCCTTGATATCTTCATTTGTCCTTTTTCTGTGCATATTTCACAGTGCAACGATTTAGGGTCCATAACGTGTCACTTGTTATACTTATAACTACAGAGTTTACTTGAAATATGTATGCACAGAAAAATAAGTTCAGTGAACTGCAAAGATTGAAACAAATCTATACTCTCCGAGACAATATAAAGTTTTACTCCAAGTCTGAAACAATGCTGGTTAAACATACCGAAAGTCCAGTTCATACTGCTTTTGCTTCCAATGTGTGCATTTACTACAGAAGCAGATCACTTAAAGCTTTGCTAGTAAGCAACGGCTCAAAAATATTTTTCAATTAACTCCATTTTAAAATAAAGTCAGTATTTTGCTTTCGGCATTTTACTGCAATGGCTATAGAGTAAGAAAAAATTAGGAATAGAGAGAATTGTTCTATAAAGAACAGTATCAGTTACAATGACTGACATAGGTACAAATTTCAGTCCTCAAAGTTATAGCAGAAAATGTCCCTAATAGCTGCTCTATATTAGGAATATTGATAGGTTTTCTACATGTATTTCAATGAAGGTTTTCTGCTTATACATCTTTCTGTACAACCATAAATAATACTTCTGAGCCACTGATTAAGAGATAACTTTACAAAAAATATCAGTTTGCAAAGATGGTTTATCATTTCTAAGAAAAACCTGCTATATGAATATAGCTGAGTATCTCAAAATGTTTCAGACAATGTTATGCTACAGAACAGCAAGAGACAAGCAAACAATAATTGAAGTTTACCTATGAACTGCAGAATATCAGCAAAACATTATTTGGTTCAATTAAGCATGAAAATAAGTGTTTCAGCGGCATACCCAAAAACCGTACTGAATGATTTTATAGGTTCTGATAAAGCTTTATATCTGAACTTTCACTGGCTTTGCGTTTTCTTCTGCTACCTAAGGCCAGAAATGGAAATATCATGAGATGAGTTTTTCCTGAATTGCCAGCTTGACTGCAACAGTAAACACTGGAAATCATGAAAGTGCCGGTATCGTGAGCTTTCCATGCCAAAGCATTTTCAGGTGGATTCAAATGAGCTTTCAGACTGCCCTGTGCTGGCTTAACTGAGCTTCTGAGGGTCCTAAGTTCAATCCTGGCTTCCACTTATATACTTCTTGCACAGGCTGAACCTCAGTAAGCCAAATATTTAGATGCAAAGAGAGACATGTGTCTTGAAAGAATAAAAAAATTTAAAAAAAAAAATCTTTTAAATCACAAATATTAGTATTTTTATTACACAAAGACCATTAGTCCTTACTCAAATATGATAAAGATAATATAGCTGGAGAATCAACTGAGGTGCTATGCTGTTTATCATGTATCGTGGAACCATACCAAGACCTGTATTACCAGACACTCTTACTCAGACAAATTTATATGAGAAGAAAAACAGTCTCTTAAAATGCATTCAGTACATTGTTTGCCACACAACAGAATTAGACACTTCAATATATGTTCCTTTCTTCGCAGTAAAATAAAGAAAAGAGATTGAGCTTAGGTCAGTTCAAAAGTCTATCAACATCCAGATTTGATAGGATTATCAAAAAATAATCTGATCTGGTTTTACATGTTTCAAGTGTACTGTTAACCTCTCCCATAAGCCACACCAAAAATATAAACTACTAATAATAAATTCAGAAGAGGCCTGAGATTTCAGGAATGGACTTTGGATGGTCACAGTCATGTGGCTTCCATTTAGGTGTATCAGTAAAAAAAGAAAAAAAAAAAAAAACAAAAAACCAAAAACACCACACACAACAACAACAAAACACACAACACAAACAAACACCAAAAACCCCCAACCTATGAATAACAGAAATAAGTTTGAGTTTAGCTAAACTCTGTACATCACTTAGACACATAACTTAAAGTGTAAACCCCCAGAATGAGCTATTTGTATAATTTGTCCTTTTAATTCTTGACAGAAATCAAAACTCCAAATAATAGTGTAACACTATCCCAGGCTAAACCAGTAATTGGGTAAATACTCTTTCTGCTGACCAAATGATGGGCTACTTACAGTATCACCATCTCCTTTCAGATAAATGTGCACAGTAAAGTAGTTCACATTTAGCAATAAAGTTTGCAATATGCTGAAGTACTTGGTGAATGTGAAAGAGTTCTGCTGTTGCCAGCCCTTTGACTTGAACTTGATAGGACTGATTTGGCATCCAGCAACTGGTTACATTCATCACGAGGTGAAGCTTCACAACAAAGATAACGTAGTGGAAGCAATCAGTATTCAGAACATCAATAACAGGTCTTTGACATGTGACTGTGGGCTATGCAAAGCTTTAATAATATCTGGTATGCAATATACTTCTAAAAAAAGGCATATCACAAAACTGTTTTAATTTTATACTGATATATCACCTGCTTTTCATGTAGAAGAATTTTTAAATACACTCCAGCTTTTTATTGAATCCAAGCTATACTGATCTTCACAAATACATATTCTAAGACTTTTCAAAGCTTTCTAAAAGGTTTGATATATTTCTTTTCAATTGAAGTGCACAATAAAGTGGCAAAGGGCAGTTTTCACCTTTTCTTCAGCAATTAGGTTGGAAGTCATAGCAGTTGCAGTTTACTGTATCCAATTATGCTATATTGTTAATTGAGGGTGAGTCAAGTATAGGACAGGAGTAGTAGTTTCCCCCACAGTTGCCATTGTCTCCAACAGGATCCCTGCCAAGAAATTAAGTTATTAACTCTGGGCTGGCCAATAACTTGGTTTTGGCTGTATCAAAAATCCTGCCCTACCCTTCACTCCAAAATTTGAATAGGAACTCTCATTTGAATACACTCCCTCTGCTGTCAGTTGAGAGAATGGAAAAAGAGGAATAATTCTTGCCTAGCAAGTCAGTATAGTTGTTAATGATACGGCACAATTTACAGTGTTGGAATAGAGTAGGACCACCACAGTCAAATGCAGGATCACATGAGCTCTGTTGTTCCTAGGAAATGTTTCCTCAAAAAATGCTTTTGTAAGGCTGTGGTGACAAGCAAAAGATTAAGTTACAGCATCATTCATGTTGAAAAGGACCCTGAGGAGGTTCACCTATTTCAAAATCCTGTTCAGAGCTGGGTCAGCACTGAATTTGAACCTAGTTATTCAAGGCTTGGTCTTTTCAGGTCTTGAAAACCTCCAAGGACGGAGATTCTATAACACTTTGGGCACCTTGTTTCAATGCTTAATCATCCTTAAAAGAAGGATTTTTTTTTTTTTCCTCTTATATCATTAAACCCCTCCCCTTTCAACTTATAACCTTTGCCTTTCATTCTCCCATCATGGACCTCTGTAAAGAGCCTGGATTCATCTTACTAGTAACTTCTTTACAGGTATTAGAAGACTACTACTAGGTCTCCAAAAGTCTCCCCTACTCCAGGCTAAACAAGCTCGCTTCCCACAGCCTCTTTTCACACCATCTCACTCCAGCCCCCTGACCACTTTGGTGGCCCTTTGCTGGACTCACGGAAGTTTACCAACTTCTCCCTTATACTGGTCTTTTTTGTACTGTAAGCGCATAATACAGAAAATTCTACAAACAGTAAATGTCCCACACAGCCCTGCAGTGAAAAGGTATGGAAAAAAAACCACCACTAAAAAAATCCAATATGCAAGAAGCAGATGTTAACTACATAGCCTCTATTTTATAGAAGTTTTGGAAAAATACAAAACTTCATAGAAGTCCATAATATTTATTATTAACTAGCTGATCTTAATGCTAGAGGATGTGTGATTAAAACTATACAGATAACTTGTTTCCTGCTGAGAACAAATTATTGTTACTGAAGTTTCAAAACATCACTTTCCTAGTTAGGATAATTCCAGACTAGAAATAAGAGTTCTATTAAATGACGTGACAATGTAAAAAAATCTAACCCATATTCTGTTTTCCACTGACATATGAGAGGAACATAGGGCTGAATCACAGAGGGAAAAACTAGATTATTAGATTTCATTTCAAAATTCTGATTTTGAACAAGAGCTAGTTGGAATAAAAGCCTAGAACCAAGTGAACTATGCACTGACTTATGCCTTCTCTAGGTAAACTTACGGACCCAAGTAATTTGCCAGAGCATCTGAATGGTTGGAAAGGTATTTTAAGTGAACAAAGTTTCAAATTAGATAGGAATGGTAACTATTTCAAACAATTTCAAACAGATAGCTTCCTTCTGTTGTTCAGGAATTATCTGATATTCGGTTGTTTTTCTATTCCTTATAGCTATTTACAGCATATTCATGAGGACAATGAGTATTATTTTCAAGCCTTTTTCAAGGAAAGATTAGAAGTTTTCAGCTAGATGGCCAGACCGCAGAGCCCAGTTCAGATTCCCAGAGTTTATGTTCATGGCTGATTTTCCGTGTTGTCACAAAAGCATCACAAGCTATGGGTACAATATCTAGAGATCAGCCGTACGTTAGCCAGAGGCCAGAACACCAAGAGTACCGATAGCTTCTGAGAGTGTTTTCTCTGGGAAATGCCATCATCATGTTCTCAGTAGCAAAGGCACGAAGCACCTTGGGATCAGCCTAAACCTATCAAGATACATTAATGTTGTTACACTCACAATATGTTAACAACAAAGTATATCTATTAATACAAAATGCACTTTGGACTTACAATGTGAAGCTATCTTTCTGTATATCTGTGTCTATGACTTTTTTTTTTTATACAAAAGTTACAAATTGGCCTATTTGTATAGGATATGAAGAAAAAAAAATCTGTGAAGCATAGTAATATTAATTAATTAATTTTAGGTTAAAGGTTTTAACCTTCCAATATTTCACTTAGTGGCTGATCACAGACCAACTCCCAGGAATACAAAGCAGCATCATTGTTATGACAGCACATAAAGAGTCAACATCATGCTCTTCTTATACCACCCCAATGTTTAAAAATGCAGAAGCAGCAGCATCTATAGAAAAGACTGGCCACTAACTTTCTTTTGAGGGACTTAAACTTTTTCAATTTATTTTACATTTTGTTCCAGACTACCAGCCCATGGCAGTCAGTTACAGAGGAATTAGCTGAGCTAGAGCATTCACAGTCAAAGTTGAAAGAGTTTGTGAAGTTTGCAAACAGCAAGAAAAATTATACTGATTGTTTTATTGTGCCACACAAAACTATTCTATCACACATCATAGGCAGGGTGCCTTTGTCACACTTATGAGTTTTCTTTAAGCATTCATAAGATGAAACCACTAAATTCTCCTTTAATAAAATTATAAAACTTAGAAATACATACAAGAGTATAACGCATCTAATAACAGCCTACAGAATAAACCAAAAATTGTAAATAGAATCATGAGAAGGGTTTGTTCATTAGTCAGCTAAGTGAAAGCCTGTAATATCAAAAAAAAAAAAAAAAAAAAATACTAGGGGAGAAAAAAACTTTGATAAAGAATGCCAGCACAGCAAACCAATACTGTAGGTAACACAAGATTTTTCCTCTTATAATTTTTTTATAATGACAAACATCCATTTTAATAACTACTGTTTGACAAAGTGCTAAAGCTCTGCTTAAGGTGTTTAATTCATAAATGGGTCTCAATTATTTTCACCTGTTATGCTTTCTTCCATTCAAAATACCTTAATTGAATGGTAATGTAAAACATGCAATGGCAAGACAAAAAGTCAGACTTGAATTACCCATAAAACACTGACAATTTCCCACTATGAAAGAAAGAAATTAGTAACCTTCACAGAGAAAGCTGTTTGACATTCTACAAAAGACCAACGCAGAAAGGCGCAGGATAACTCTTCACCAAAATAGACTGTTGAACCCTACAAAGGCAGCACTTGTCAAAAAAACAACCAACCCACCAAACAAACACAAACACCACCAAACAACAAACTAACACACAACCCCAACAAGCCTCTTCTCAGCTCCCCCCCGCCCACCCCCCAAAAAAAAAAAAAAAAAAAGAAACCAAACAACTGCTAAAACTCTGAGATTGTATCAGCTGATGGTTGTCTATCCCAACTTGCTGGTTTACAGATGATCTTTCTCAACAGTGATAAAAGAACAACAGGCTGTAATTGTCAAGGTTCGCTACAATCCCAGGTTTATGCACAAGGATTATACTTCCTGAATTCTCCTCTGCTGGAGAGGTTCTATTTGGCAATAAAAGATTAACAGCCAGGGGCTCTGCTCTAATACCTAAACCTGGTGACATTTTTAAAGTGTATACATACGGAACATGCATCTGAGCCTTTTTCCTCTCAGTGTAATCCTCTTAGTGCTTTCTGTACCTCACTGAACTTTAAGCTTCTGAAAACAAAAATACTGTATCTGGCACCTTTACCCTGAATTTAGCTTTTAAAAGTCCCTTTTGAAGCTATTACAATTTATAACACAGTGTTCACTCCAGATGCTTAACTATAGAATTCTTTCATCCTGATTTCTAATATCAAAGGCAAAACAGATAAGCACAATCTCTGATTTTAAGTTTGTATTAGCTACTTCCTTCATTTTATAATATATTTCAACTAGGAATATCCAAATGTTTCTGATCATACAATGGCTTTCAGAGACATTAGACCACTGAGCTGATAAAATATAAAACCACTGCATAAAGAATAAACATTGTTTAAGTTGACTATTTAAAAAAAATGCTAAGCATATTACAGTTCTATTGTCAAAATGAAGTTGGGCAAAACT
Organism: Caloenas nicobarica; assembly: GCF_036013445.1. NCBI lineage: Eukaryota > Metazoa > Chordata > Aves > Columbiformes > Columbidae > Caloenas > Caloenas nicobarica. Next base: position 61,376,400 of record NC_088249.1, on the reverse strand, counting down.
CAAGTCTTCAAGTCAGGGGAGTATCAATTCTTGCTTCTTTTCCCTGTGCTCTTCTTGCATCCCATCAAGAGATGGAGTCAACTGGTCCAGTGCTGTCTACCGAGTTGTACGCAGAAATGGAGTCAGATAAGGAATTAATCCAAAAATCATTGTGTTGCAGTGGTCATTGTGGCAAATTGCTGTGTAAAGACCCCCTAACCAAAATTATTGAAATTCTTCTCAAATAAGCCGACACACTTATCCATTGCTGAGTCAGGAATAGCCATAGAAATGAGGTTCATCTCAGGTTACTTCCAATATCTACATCTGAGCCAATCCAGCTCCACAGCCAGTGATGAGAAATAAGCATTAATGGAGTGCAATTCAGGAAATCTGGAAATTTACTTCAGGATTCAATTAATAGCTCTTTAAAAATGTGTGTTCACCTCAATTAACTGTAGTCTAGATAACTACTTTATATCACATGGGTTATCAATCCTAGCTCAGTACCTGCTTCTTAAGGATAAATTGTCTCTTCATTTCACATGGGTAAAAAGTTTAATTTGTACCTAAATACTTAAGTATTCAGTTATTAATACACTTGATTTCATAAGCTAATTACTTCTGCATTGAGACTCTTTATGCAAGAAAATTATGGTTTCAGAATAATATTCTAAAATCTTATATAAATACAAAGATATGCTTCCTGTATCTTTTCCTATAGATATTTTTATTTCATTCACTTCCACACCTGATACAAAAACAAATACTGTAAAAAAGTCTTTAATCCTTGAAGGATGTGAAATTATGGTACTTTTGTAAAAACTAACGTAACTAACAGGATCCTGCTGATCCACAGGCCATACAAGGAAAATTTAAGATCTTAGATTACAAAAAAAGCAGGAAGCGAGAATCAGGGACATAAAATAACACTTAAGTAACATTAGTTTTATTATGTTGCAACAAAAATGAATATACTGACATTCTACTGTATATAACAGCTTTTCATGTGAATCCTGGCCAAGCTGTGAAGTGCGTGCCAGTCTGTACACTAGACATTTTGTGGGAGTCTCAACTCAGGGTAAACAAAAGCAAAGATATTGATTTTTAGAGCTTTGGCAAGGATGTTTTTTCTTGAACTACTGTTTTCTCTTGTAAGATTCGCATTTTGGCCTCTTTACTGTTCAGAAAAGAGAGTGAAGTGTACCAATAAGACATAACTAGGGTTTTATAATAGCATAACATTAATCAGCATAAAGCTGAAGTAAACTGAAGCCATAAAAACCAGACACAAGTTCCATGCCATCCTTCCAGTTAAACTGGAATAAAGAAGAAATAAATCATCATCTAATTCCATTTTTGCTGACCACAGATGTTGGATAAAACAGTACTCAACTACTCCAAACAACCCCGGTGATACTGACTCCAGGGATTATGAATATAGTGATGTCCAGACATATTTTCTCTCTCAGCTTCTAACATGTGCTCCAAATTGCAAGCTCTAGAGGGGAAGATAACAATGGTGAAACAGTTTTCTGGCACTACATATCCAGGGGAATACAAGGTTTCCTGCAGGCTTGGAATTTTGCCATGAACTTCACTGATGGGCAGGTTTGCCTCCAGCATCTGTAACCAACATCAAGTGGTATACATTCCATTTCCTGAAGCTGCTACTTTTTCCCTGCAAAAAGTTCATTTTATCCCATACCAATATAGAAGCAAAAATAAAGTTCATCCTGACAGGTATATTACTGAGGTTTTATTCGTTAGAGAATCAACCTGGATTCTGTACCCACACACGAGCTGCCCTGTAGACAGATCTGGGCATTCACAGCCAAGTCCTGCAAACCTTACCTAGGACACCTCGAGAAAACTGGGCATGGGAGAGATAATGGAAAAGAAAAACTACATCTAAGTGAATGTCATGACTACTTGCTAGAGATGCGCATGAGCCTTGTGTTAAATAATGATAATAATAATAAAAAGAACACCACACAGAACTTGCTTGTGCAAACCTCGACCATCCTTCAAAAAGCCAGCCAGTGAGCAAGAGCAATGAAAGACTTCTGAAAGACAAATTTAGACTATTATTGTTGTAGATAACTGAATTTCTTGGCTAGTACTTAAAAAAAAAAAAAAAAAAATCAATGCATACATGTAATAATGGAAAAATAGATCTTAATTCTGCAAAACACAAGGATGTCTGCCTGTGCTGACCACATAAGTGTTCTCCTAAAATTGAACGAAGCTGCTCATACACTTCACATTGACCACTGGGAACTTGGATCTGCAGGTACTTACAGGATCAAGATAACACAATGGACAAAACGGCACATAAGGCATTAAGAAACCTAAACAGCTTCTGGTTTAGCATATTGGCAATTTTTACCTAAGATACATTTTAGCAAATATCAAAACAAGCGTCCTTTATTTTTATTTCAATTTCCAGTAAGGACTGAACTGAAATAACATATTAAACTTTTGCAGACAGGAAGGGAGATGGTATTCACATTTGTTGTAGGACACATCCATTTAGAAGAAAAATGTAATAAATTAATTGTTGTACCCATTGAAACCACAAAAAACTGGTGATAAAGTAATGTTGAAATACATTGTTATCAATCAGCACGTATAAGGAGATTCACAAGGCCAGCTTTCCAAAGTTGTTTTGCTTTGTTTTTTTAAAGTCTCCTTCCCCACTATAAGCCCAACTATTTTATTATTTCCCAGAACTTTGACAAAGCAGGAATTAATGCACTTGTAACATCCAATCAGCAGATAAACATTAGGATCCAGAAAAGTTTTATAAATAAACTGTAATACCACTGTTTTCAGCTGCGGTCACTCTGCCAAAGGTCAACCTCAGAACACAATTTAAGGGAGAAATAAAATCAAAGCTGATCTTTGAGTAAAATCAAACAGCTGCAAAGCCAGTAATGAGATTATATATAAATGTTGGCAGAAAACATAGCAATAAGTGTTCTGCAGAGTGATTAAGAAAGGCAATACTAACAACCATATTGCATTTTTGTAGGTTGGACAGAAAACTAACAACCTAACAGCCACTTTCTAGTATCAGTTCAGCTGCTTCCACTCAGATACTAAACTCTCTCAGCAGCCAGATTTTTAGGTTTTTTAACATACAGTTTACAGGGAATAATCCAATGCGATCGGTATCTTAGTACTAGCTTTTATAATGGCACAAATAAGAACTGTTTGAAAAGAAAAATATTTGAACTATATGATAAAGGTGGTTGCTGGTTACTGTTTATGATTTACAAGCATTATGCGCGTCTTTAGATAAAATATTAGGAAATCATGCTTATTTTGATATTATTTACCTGAACTACAATGATTACATACCTATCAAAGACTGTTACCGACAGACGACCTATTATACAGTTACCTATCTGAAAGCATTCAATCTGTTAGAAAATAAAACCAGCAACAAAGTATGTTCTTTTTAATAAAGGATATGGTAAGACACATCCTAAAAATTCATTATTTTCAGATATAAGTCACAGCTAGGATAAGTATTATTCAGATAAATTAGAAAACATTTTCCACTGTGTACACTTCACAGTACTTTGCACGTAAATGGTTTCCACTACATCGGCATTTATCTTACTCTTGTCTGTTTAGGTATTTCAGGCAGATAATCAAAAATCAAGGTTAATGGTTTGGTGGCTTCTTGGGGTTTTTTGGGGAGCAGACTTTTTGTTTGTTTCTAAATCCTCTTTTTCCCCCTGGGTTTATTGTTCTGTTTTACTGCAGGGATATTGACAAGGCAGCTCAAAACAAACAAACAAAACCACTTCATTAATTCTGGTGAAATTGACCAGTACTGCTTGTCAGTTTGACTTTATAATCAAAACCCCTTTAATGGACTGAAATACAACTTCTTAACACAGTAAAAAAAAAAAAAAAGCACACCAAAATATGTTAAAAAATATAAAATAAAGCCTAAGTTATTCACACAATATATTACTGTACTTTTAAGGAAATCCATCGTAGATTGATGGGGGGAAGGCAGGGGGAAAAAAAAAAGAGTAAAACTATTTTTGAAATCAGACTACTATTGCTATTTATTATTAATCATCATGTAATAGTCCACCTTCCATTAAGTTATGAATTAGTGTGTTTTATTTGTTTAAAGTTCACCATTTGTATATGGATATGACAGCCAAAGCAACCCCTTTCCAATATATAAAACAGTAAAATTGGCTTGTATGAGTAAACCAAAATAAAAAGATTAATGCTTCAGTTAGAATCTTTTTTGAACAATGACAGGAAGATTTGCCACTAAGGGGTTTCTTTTAAGCTTACTTTGAAATTTTAATTCGCTCTGAAACTACCTAGAACGCTACCGAACATAGATTTAGCACTGGCTTAAAAAAAAAAAAAAAAAGAAAGAAAAAAGAAAAAAAAAAAAAAATCAATTAACTTGATCACTGGTGCAGTCAAACATTCAGATCACAGCCAGGCTTTTAAAGGTAACTCATTGCCTAAGGATTTAGACAGGTGCCCTAGTAGCTTTTCCATAGTCACTTAATACATATAATTTCATCAAATGAGAGCATTTCAAGTTAATTCTAAAAAACAAACCAAAAAAAATTTTAAAAAAACCACTAACAAAACCAACAAACCAAACAACACAGCAAGTGCCTGATCTCACCTTTTAGTAGATAAAAGCATTTACTTCTCAGTGTGTAATTTTCATTTAAATGGAATACTCTACAAAATTATTTAATTTACTTCACTATTTCCTCCGCAGCCTGAATTTGTTATCACCCAAAATTTTAAGAAATTAACCCAGTTTTCACCCTATTCTTCATTTTTATTTAATATCTTCTGAGTAACATGGAGATGATTAGTATATGATGCTATTCTAATTTAAGAACGGATTTTATATATTCCAGCCAAAATTTAAGAAACTAGAATTATTTGAAGCATTTGTGCTAAAAATAGTTTAAACCTATTCTAACATTTAAAATTGGAAGAATGTTTTTGCTATATAGCAGAAAGGACATTCAAATCCATGAGTTGTTGATACTTCATAACTCATACTTTCACTGTAAAACACCACAGTCCTAATTTTCTGAAGTTATTTATGATCCAGTAATACTGATAGCTTTTGATTTTTCCTCTATGGATATGAAGGACATTTAAGTATTATGTGATATTAAACAAAAGCCTATACACAACTAAAACTCTCTTTCACTATTCCATTGATGTATCACTTTCTAAAAGTTGTAATGATTTTAGGGAGGGTTTTAAAATCAAAATGTATTAGAACACCAAAACCTAATTTCTAACTGGTCGTGATTTAACACAATTTTCTTAAGTCAGATTAGAGAATCTTAATAAAAAAATCCTAAAATGTCAACGCAAACAACAATGAATTGAGTCTTCACAACTAGTTTTAGATGAGTCTAGAAGGTTCCTGTTGATATCCATATCTTCACAGAATGATGATCAAAACGCATCACACAGTCGTGAATTAACAGCGCATGCACAGTTTTCATTAGGAAATCAATAATTCTATGCAAAACCCAATATATCTAAGGAATTAAACACCCGCCAACCACGATGAGGATGTCACACAGCTTCGATGCTCCAGAGGAGGGAAAAGAAAGAGCTTTGGTAGGCCAGTCTTTATAAAGCTTTACCAATTTAGCTTTCTTTCTACTCTTATTGGTGCTTAAGAGGTTAAGACTTTATTTGTGAAAACAGAGAGAGATAGCGGGGAATCATGTTGTCTGCAGCTTCCTAAGTCTTGCTTAAGATCCTTTTCAATTACCATCCATTTCTCCTTTTAAAAGGGACAAAAAAATAGCGGAGTGGAAGCAGGTCAGGGCAGTCTGTGACAATGACAGTGTGATGGGCTTGGACCCCCTGTGGTGTTTCCATCTGCTATCATTAAGGTGACTATTCAGACATGAAAAAATCCCTCTTGCTGTGCTGACAGGCAGACATCAAGAACTATGACAAGGCATTAAGACAGAAAGTAGAGACAGAGATGTCATATTCCACAAACAATCCTGCCTCAAACACCACCTCTAAAATTTTATCAGAATTTAAAATAAAAATCAAAGGGCTTTTACCTGGAGGTTATCAAACTTCCCCTCTTGTTAGTTTGACAGGGAAGATATTGCTGACAGTCGCAAACACTTTGCTCCTACCTGTAGTCTCTACCATAACAAAGCAAAGTTTGGTTTTGGTTTTTTGTTGTTGTTACTGTTGGGGGTTCCGTTGTTGGTGGTTTGGGGCGGGGGGGGTTGTGGGGTTTTTTGCGTGTGTGTTGTGGGGCTTTTTTTGTTTGGTTTTGGGTTTTTTTTTTTTTGGGGGGGGGGTGTTTTGGGGTTTTTTTGGCATGGTTTTGCGTTTTTGTTTGGTCTGTGTGGGGATTTGGGGTTTTGTTTGTGTTCTTTAGTTTGGCTGGGTTTTGTTGGTTTGGGTGGGGGTTTGTGGGCTTGGGGGTTTTTTTTGTTTGTTTTTTTGTTTTGTTTTTTCCCCTCTCTCCCTTTCTCTGCTGTGTGGGGGGTGGGGACCGGCCAATTCAATAAAAGCAGAGTTTTAGTTCCTTCCCCCTTTCTCATGAAACTACTGAGCAGGAAGACCGAGGCCCGAAGGTTCGAGGCACGCTAAGCACTGAAGCCTTCGCCGAATCGCGCCAACAATCACGCGAAAAGAAAAAAAAAAAAACAAACCAGCAAGAACAACGCCTGTGCCAGAGCGGTTTTTTGCTGCGGTGGCCGCCCCAGTTCGGGGCGGAGCGCGGCGCGGGCGCGGGCGGAGCGCGGCGCTGCTGCGGCAGGGGGCGCGCCAGGACCGCCGGCCAGGACCGCCGGCCAGCCCCAGCGCCCGCCGCGGCGGTTCGCGCCCGCGCTCGAAACGGATCCGCTTGTGCTCTTGCCGAGCTCGCTCCACTTGTAGCGGGAGAGCTCTTCTCCCTCCTGCCAAACCACCGCCCCCCCCCAGGCGATCGATAGTCGGGCAATAATGCCGCAAGCCTCGTGTAGGAATTTCCGAGTGTGGCTCTTTCGCTTGTGCCACCCAGAGCTGCCCTGACCGGGCGGCGTTTCTTTCTCAGGAGCCGATTCACAACCTCATCGCAAAGGGTATTTCATTTACAGACCTCACTTTCCCACCAGTGGCATCGATGCTCTCCAGCACTAGCACTGATATGCGATTTGCTGTCTTGTCACACTGTAAAGGTGATTCTGATCCTCAACACCTCTTTTTTTTCCCCCCCCTCCACTCTGACTTAAAACAGCAATTTCCCTGTAAATAATAACTCTTGAAGCACAGTTGCTTATATTCTGGTTTTCTCAGTCATGGTTCTGGTGAAACCCTCGTTTCTCCTTCTGCTCTACGTCCTCTTACGTATCTGTTACCAAACTTTTACCACGCTCTTGACCTGTGACAGCGTAACTGGTTTTGTAGCCATGTGATGAACCAAGATAGAAAACAGATGCTTTTTTTTTTTGGTCTCCTTAAAACAAGAGAAAATGGGGCATCAATATGTGGATGAAGTGCCAAGGACAGGGACTACTTAAAAAGATTTGTCATTGGAAGAATCATTAATGCGTGTTATCATGCCCATCTTACCACTGCATTCAATTACCTCCTAATCACACCCAGTGCAGGCACATTAGGAAGGAATGCTAAGGAAGGAGAAGGATAGTTAGGTAGAACAATAGATAAAAGTGATACATTACATATCTTGAAGTTCCAATTTGAGCTCAAGAATGGAAGGCAAGCACATATATACACAAGTATATATATAGGCTTCCATATTTTAAGTAACCAGTTACATGATTATGGAAAACTAAATACTAGAAATGAACACTAGACACCAAACAATGTTTTCCAGACTGTTACAGCAATTGCCTTGGTATTCCAGTTCCTATGAATTAAAGAATATTAGTCAGTTTACATCAATCTTCAAAGTATCTAATGATTATTCATGGAAAGATTAAGGTAATATTCTAGTAGTTGATGTTACACTTATGGTTCACTTAATCTTACATGATTGTTCATTAGTCTGTAGTAATATTTAAAAAACATGTTGTATTATTTGAAATCTGAGTTTTTCTATAAACATGCTTCTAAGTTTAGTTGACTCACTAATTTACCTATCAGATATATATAAAGGAAAAGATAAATAAAAACCTATGGATAGCACATTCACTTCCATACATTTACAGAAGGAATGGAAGCATGACAGTTTAAATTTCAGTAGCCACAGCAACTATTTCAGCCACCAATTATTAAAAGGAGTTCTTCCTTCATTTAGAAGAACTGAGATTTTAAAAAGTCATCTATTCTAAGCTAAAATAGTTGTTCAGGATTTTTCTGTAATCTATAGGATGAGACAGGCACCTACCTGGGGCAATTCATACTGGTTTTAGAATTAAACAAGACATTTTGCATCATTATATATCTCTCTCCACTGGTAACATAAACAGCTTAGACAACTAACTTGGATATTTCATTGCTATTGACAGAGACTAAAACCCAACCAGCCAGTCTCTTGAATAAGGAGGATTGTAGCATGAATTTGTGGAAAACCAACCAACCAACCAACATAGTTTCCATGCAAAAATATTAAATTATATTGTGATTATAATGAAAACATTGGAATAATGAAATATCTATGCCACACAATAAATACAGAGGCCACAGTCATGATCACCGATAACTCTTATGATCAAATAATGAGGAGGTTTTGCATTTGAAGTATCCATGCAAGGCACATCTGTATCTCGTCCTTCCTCATCTTCCCACCAGTTGAGTTTATCTGACACCATTTAAGTTCCCTCCTCCAGAAAACTCACAACTGGCTCTAATGCATCCTGTAACACATTGACACAGAGAGTGGCATCCCTACAGATGTCTCATTGACAAAGTATTTAAGAAATAGGAAGCCACAAAAATAGCCCTTCTCATGTCAAGATTTGGACGGATTAATTCTTAGAGATGCAAGGTTAAGGGAAAACCAAGTAGTTTTGAGTTAAAATTAAGTCAGGAAACAAGCAGGAGAGAAATCTAGACAGTATCTATAGGTATACCCTGTGCTAAACAACAAAACAACCCAAGTGTATAAGATCAATCTAAGAGCTAGACTTCTTCCATTATCTCAATCAGCATGATTTCAATTAGAAATCCTTTCACTAACATTTGAAATGTGAAATCTCTCCCATGGTGGCCACAGGCCCAAAGACTAGAACCATCAAACTCCTGAACATCATATTTAAGCTGTAACAGAGACCAACATCTTAATGAATCTCCCTGGAATTTTTTTGTACCCTTGGGTGACAAAACGCTGAAGCCTTATCAAGCAGCACTTATGGGCAGAGGTCTGCAACTGCTACATGCCTTGACTGAGCTGGGAATTAAATCTTGTTCCCTTAACTCTAGCAGGTAGCTTACCAAGATTGGCACCAAGACCTGAGCTGAAGAAGACCGGAATGACTAACAGGTCATTTAAAACTCCAGAAACCTAGTCAATGCATTATTGTATTCCTGAACAACATGAAAGAAAAGAGGTGAAGAGGAGGGAGAAACACAAATTTTACCAATGATACATATGGGAGGAGAAATAACCCCCCCAAACAGGAGGAGGTACGGGACTACCAAATGCCACCTTATCTCTCTGCTAGACAAAGCTTATTTTTTCCACTGTGACTCTAGGATTTAAGATGCTAAACATTAAAATGTTTGCGTGGTTTTTGGTTTTTTTTTTGGGTGGGTGGGTTTTTTTGGTTGGTTGGGTTTTCTGGTGTTTTTTGTTTGGTTGGGTTTTTTTGTTTGTTTTGTGTTTTGTTTTGGTTTTTTTTAAGGGGAAAAAAAAAAAGGAAGAGCTTGTGCAAACAGTAAGGAAATCAAGGGTATGTCAATAAAAGAAAATATACCAACAAGGAAATTTACAGGCAAAGATAGAGCATGTTACATACAGAATAGTAAAGAAGCTGACATGAACTTCAGGAAACCATCAAGAAAAGATCAAAGCGTAAATAAGATCATAGGGGTCCTTTCTTATTTTTACAACTTGTTTTATGTCCCTTTTATGTGTAGAGGAAATAAATAAATAATCTTTTGATTAAAGTTCAAACAACTCACAGATTCCAGGAACAAAAGGGCTTATAGGTAGCAATCCCTGTTGTTTCAAGAACAGAAACAAGGGGTTCCATCCCCAGAGACCCCTACAGTAAAATGTGGGTTCATTCATCTACAAATAATGTGCGTTTCATTGATATTGAGTGGTGCATTGACTCCTTATATGAAGGAATGTTTAATCTAGCAGACAAAAGTAGAACAAATCAGGCATAATTTGAAAAACAACGCGGCATGTTTGGTGGTGTGTATTGTGGTTTGTTGGGTTTTTTTGTTTGGTTGGTTTTTTTCCCCCTCTTCAAATAAGTTTGCAGTAATATGATGGGTTCTTTAATACACAAAAGCTGTAAAGTGTCTTATCTTTCCAAGAGGAGGATTGTACATCAGGAAGACATTGAGACCCAGGAATCACTGGGCTAAACTCTGAGCACAGCCGCCTTCCTGGTTTTCTGGTCTCTGAATTGAACATCTGAAAATGATGAAAAGCATCTTAAAGCATCTAAATTTTCTCATATGAAAGGTGTTTTTATTCATAAACATACCTTAACAATTTCATATCATAGGCATGCTGTGTAGAGGTAGTCATGTACTCTATCCAAAAAGATAGAGTAATTTAAGATTTAATAGTCTCTGAGCTATTTGTCACTGCCCTTCAACAGAGATATGATAATAATTTGGGAGCTCTTGGGGTTCTGTTCAGTGTGAAACAGGTTTGTCTAAGTGCACAGACCTTAACATCGTCATCCCCAGCGAACCCAGACGCTGTTGGCAATCAATAGCAGCAACAATCCAGCACATAATGTTGTGTGTCATGCAACATGACTTTGAGCAGATCTACTTAAAAACAAGTCTGACACTAATGGCTTGCAAGAAGAGACTTCCACTGTTTCCAGTATTGATAGGGTAGAACTGATATTAACAGTAGCAAAGATTAAGAATTTCTCTAGTGAGAGTCTTAGTAAAACACCATAGGGGAAACTGTGCTGCAAAATGAAGAACAGTGACAAAACTGAACAATGCTGAAACACTGACAGAAAAGAAACAACTTCAGATTAGATATAATATATTGAACTTATGATAGATACTCATTTTCACAGGATAATCACCCTTGAAGCAGTTCTTGGATTAACCTGTTCACAAATAAGACGACATTTGTGGATGGAATTATTTCACCTCAGACAGGTTCTTCATATGTGAACTTTAGACATAAAGATAGCACTAATGAAGTTAATCTTAATTTAGTAAAAGAAAATTAAACTACAGAACTAAGTCATATAACAGCAGAAACCTAAAACAGGTATGGAAATACTAATCAACTATTCTACAAGCACACTGTATGCCTGGATCTGTACTGAGTAGAAGTGTTCCGCCATAAACAAAAATGAAGGGACAAGCAGAATGAAACAAAAAGCCCCATTGGGGAAGGAATAAAAGAGTATAAGACATCACAAATATGGAGCATTTCTAAAGTAGCACCCACATATTCTTTCTAATGTCACTGCACATTTGTTGAATTCAGCAAAAAGCTGCTTTCAAATATCCTAAAGTATGTGTTTATTACATTATTTTTCCCCTCCCCTCCCAACAGCTTTCATTCAGTGTACTTTGTTCACAATAATTGAAGGAAGAAGTCTCACATGTCAAAGTCTTCAGTTTATCTGGGCTTTTTGTCAGCCGGAGTAACAAATCAGTATTCTGACCTGGCTAAAATAAATGTTCGTATAGACATCTGACTCTGAAGGAGAAGCGTGCTGCATAAAGCAGAACTACTGATAGACGTGACATTCAAAACTAGTTTATACAGGAACTTGGATGTAGGTCTGAATGCAATTAAAAATAGATTTTGGACAATTTTTTGTGGTTTGCCAGAAGTTATCACTACTGAAAAACACTCTCAGAAAAAGAAATTTGTCACTAGCTTAAAGAGATTTTCACTAAAGAAATCTAGGAATGGCGCCAGCTTCTACCAGCTGCTTTCAAAGCAGATGAATGTAGCTTTTATGGATGATGGTGTTTCAATGATGAGCAACATGATTCAAATTTTTATTCATTAATGGATACACTAAATCTATTTTTTCAGTAGTCATACTTGAACATAGATCAGATTGTTCATAGATTCTACCAGGCTTCTCTGGAGCTGGACTATTTTACTGATAAAACAATGAACTCTCAATTAAGGAAAGACACCTACTTACAGGAAATATGGAAGTTTACACAGAAACTGCAATCTGACCAACTTTGACTGTATTGACAATGAATATATAGTTTAAAGACCTCTCTGCATGACAGCTGGGCTACAGAATAATGAGTACTATCAGAACTACACTATAAGTTAATATGCCCATCAAACTGGAAGAAAGTATTAGAGTTATGATGAAAGAATAAATCATTTGTCACTTTCGTAAAAGCAGTTGCCAGAAGGGGCACAAAAGAAAACACAGTCATTTTGAAACTAAACTCCTTCATCCAGATACAAACTTCAAATTAATTAACAGAGTGATATTATATGACCATCTGGTTAGAAAAGGAATACAATAAAAAGGGTTTGTAGATGTTTTCACCACAAGAAATGCCAGCTATGTAAGGAATGAGCTAAGATAACATGGCAGGAGATAAATCAGCTGCTCTCTCACTCAAAGTCACATTGACAGAAGCTAAGCCCATTATGTCTGTTAAATACCTATGGAGTAGAAATGCCAGCAAAAGCTTGTACCAGGGCTTGAGTTCTATTGTCAGTTGTCCTCTGGGAATTCTGCCTGTGCATCAGTGTCATGACTGCATCTCAAATGCCTGAGCGCAGCAAACCACGCATCTCTACCTGGCAAGTGTCCAGTTGCCCATGGTGATTGCTGCCCCTCCGATGTAGGAAAGGCCCCGCGTATCAATCCCTGTGGTAACCTTAGTGGTCACCAGTCAAAGCTGTAAAAAAGTCCAATTCTTCCAAGTGAAAACTTAAAATCATTTAATTCTGAACAATCTAACACTTGAATTAGAAGTGGTCATTTAGTTTTTTTGGTAATAGCTCTGGATTGATTCTCAGTAATTTCCTGGTTACTTTTCATGAATAAAGTAGTACTTACCATATGCCTTTGTCATCTTCATATACCTGAAAAACAAATATATGCAAGTTAAAGATGCAAAATAAAACAATCAACTCTCACTAATCCTTTGGATTGATCTACACCAGCATTTTGATTTAGACCTAGAGAAGCACCTCTGAGGCAGATCTCCAGCCATCCCCAATTCCCCCATTCTTCCCATGCCAGTGTCTTGGAATGTGGAGCAGGATTCCTTCGGCATGAAGCTAAGCAGAACATTGCATTGCAGCAACACATCCAATATGCCCCAATCACAAATAAGTCGTTCAGTCTAGGGACCACACATGAGCTGATCAAGTAAAACATACCAAACTGCATTTAGAGTGTTTGCAGGACTATCAGTATTCACTCATTTGCTCTCTAGAGCCTCCTTACTAGACATAGACACTGTCTGCAAAACTCTTGGTGTTTCTCTGACATCTTATGCCTTAAAAGAAAATACGGAGGAATTAGAAAATTCCATAGCTATCACTACTGATGTGCCATTTAAATCTGCACTTACAAAGTACTATGCTAATGTATGAAAAATACCAAATATAAAGGGGTTTCTTGTTTATAAGATGGACATAGTCCATTGCTGTTCATAGTCTTAAATAGAATTTTCTAAAGTATCTCAGCTACATAAAGCTTAATGCTCCTTAAACTTATCGGATATGTCATAAATGTTAAGTTCCATACTTTCTATTTTAGCCTCTGAGCAACTCTCTCTTTCATATAAAAAAGCTTCATAACAGTGTTTTCAGCAAAACAACTGAAGCAATGCAAAGCCAACACAAAATTCAGAGCTTTCTCTATATGAGCCCTGTGCTTCATATATCAGCATATAAGCACTGAAATCTTTATGTGTTCTGTAGGTAAGGATCTCCCACAAGGCCAGTTCCATGTAGTCTGTGGTAAGTCATGTTGATTACCACTGTGTACAGCAGCGACTTCTGTAACTGCCTCTTTGTGCCCTCTTCCACCTTTTTAAAAAAGGTATGAAACCAGGAAATATGACATTTCAGATGTCAGCACACTGTGAGGACAGCAAGGGTGATGTTATTTTACATCACTTCACAAAAGATAATCATAACCATGTCACAGTAGTTCTTCACATGTATTACATGCTCCAGTCCAGCATGTCTTATACAGCTTGAAAGGGCTCTGACTGAAAAGCAACAAGCATGTTGAGCCTTAAGTCTGTCCCCATCCAGGATCTTCTGCAACTGAGACAAAATGATCCAAAGAATCACCGCCTGAGGGAAGATACCACCCATACTACCCAAACCTGATACCTTCTAAGGAGAAAATATGAAGGACAGTCCTCTTTTCTGAGACTGGGAAGAAATTTTCCTCTGATAACAAATTTAATTTCTATCAAAAGGGTCTTTCACCCTGTGCTTTGCAACCTGGGGATGGTGGAAAGTGGCAGGCGGCCAGCACCACTACAGGCTCGATGAGACAGTGTGAAGTGAACTTAAGGAGGCAATCCCTTCAAAACACCTAAGCAATGCCAACAGAAGTTCTTAATGTCTGGCACAGTGGAAAGAATTTCCCTTTGACCCAATACTTTAACCCTCACAGAAATAAAGGACAATGAAGATACATGTCACAGGCTTGGATCACAGCAAACAGGTCTTAACAGAAAAAGTAACAACAGTTCATACTTTGACCTACCGCTAAAAAAAGTTAAAACAACAAAAAAAAAATCACTGATCTGATAAACTAAACGTTATTTGGAAGACATCTTTTTCATCCTTTGTCTAAGTTAAGAGAATGTGTTGCTACAGTCTCCTACAACAGGACAAACAGAACAATAGATATACACATAAGAAAGCACAGGAATTAATGATTACAGTCAGAGATGACATTAAAAAAAACCTAAGGCGACACACTTCTAGAGAAATCTTTCCAAAAGGCTGAGTGCATGGTCATTGGCTTTTCTGAAATGAAAAACAGGCTATTGATATTGCCCTCAAGTATTACTACTTTGCTTTGAGATGCTGTAGCACAGTGGAATGAAGCATCTCTGGATCAGGGGGAAGTTCATGACAGCTGCCAAACCTCAATCAACAGGTGATGCTACTGGACAACATGCAGGGCACACACTCGTTCCTTCCAGCACCACTAAACCAAGCGATACAAGTTCTGCCAGGTCTCACAGCAGGTGTTACACCAAGAGGCACTGAGCAGTTCCCATTTCCTACATTACAGCAGAAACTGCTTCTCACTCAGGTGCAGAGAAATGGATATAATAACCGCCACGATGGAGGAAAGGCAAGGAAAATGAACCTGTGGTTTACTGCCCTTTGCATAACAAATGCAAAGATGAGTTCCCAGGTGCAGAGAACTTTTGGAGAGCTGGAAGCAAACCACTTGAGTCAAATGTGACTGCGTCATTGCTACAATAATGCACATGAATGAGAAAGGTTTTAGAGTTCTCTGTAAGTTGATAAAATTATTCTTTTAAGAGAGGGGCAGTAAATATTTGTTCATTCCTACCTATTTAACGTTCCTTTCTACATCTCTATTTTCCTTTCATATTATAGTGTCTGGGAAGAACAAAAACTAGATAAAAGTGAATCTATTTACTGCTCGATAGATATTTATAGTCAGAAAAGATTTAGACAGTTTTCTGTATTTTTTTAATGACTGCATAGTACAACAAATATCCATATTTTCAGTGTCCCTTTTGATTCAGAAGAAAATTTAAGTACTTAATGCAGTCTTTAAAGCTTCCCGAATCCAGAGCATAACCACGTGCTTAATCCCATTCTTACAGAACAAACTGGTTTAAAGTAAAACCCGTTAAAGGCCCAGATTGGGATAGTTCTCTAAAAAAAGCTCTGCATATAAAATGCAACTAGTTAAAGACCAAAGTCTCAGAATTAATGTTTTATGTATTTTTGAACAAAAAAACCCAACCAAACAAAAACACAACACAAAAAAATACCACAACTATAATCAGCTCAAGTAAAACAGATCACCTAGTCATTATGAACAAATACAGGAACCACCCTCTATGGCTTCCATTTCTCATGGATCTTTACTCAACCCTTGGTGCCACAAGGACACTGAAGTTAGCTAGCACTGGTGCCACAAAGTTTCCATATTTGATGCAATCCAGCTCAAAACAGACACACAGACCATCCAAAAAGTTTATCCCTGAAGTTATCTCTAAAGAATAAAGTGAAAATTGAAACCTGAAGAGCAGTTTACAAGCTTCCAACATATTTAAGAACTGACAATTATGAAAATGGTACATAGAGAATTTGTTGTTTTAAATAAATACATACCATACACAAATACACAGACATTTATACATGCATATCCATGTTTGATCTACGTAACAAGAAATAAATTAGAAAAACTGAACTCTGCTTTTAACTGAAAGTCTAGAGACTTTCAGCTATTTGCTCCAAGTTGAAATTTTCACCTATATGAGGAGAATCAGGCCCTTGGTGAGAAACACTAATCCAAATGTACAGTCAATGCATAATTGCATTGATGAAATAACACCACCTCTTGATAAAAAGTGTCAGACAACCAGTGCAAACCTTGCTACACAAACAGCTTAATTTTGGCACCATACTATCAGGTGACAGCTGGGTGTTTGGAATTCACCTAAACCAGCAGAATACACCAAAATGCATCATTTCTGCATGTTTGCAGCTATAAATATCTTTTAATATCATACTGTATGCAAACCAGAGCTAAACAACCTTAGTCTACAAACCCAGACCTATATTCCCCGCCAACATATGATGTAATATCTTGGCATTCCACAGAAGCAAGCATGGGTACTTCACAATAATCCAACCTGTGAGTGCAAGCACAGAAGTATTAAAGCAAATAGTGCTGTACAGCACTTATGACAAGAATGCATTGTATGGTATACTCTTCGTTCATCTCAGTCTTTTTTTTTTTTAAACCATGGAACATGCCTTTTTACCTACAGTATTTGGTTATATAGGATTTCATTAAGAGTCAGTCTGCACATATACAATGCTTGATTCAATGACAATTTAAGAAGGATAGCCAGATGTGTCAGCATTGTGGAAGTGCTTGGACCAGTCTTTACTGGGTACTGGAGGGGAAGGTGGGGGAATGCACAAGGAAACAAACTTTTTACCTTGCATCAATTTTGCAATGTAATAAGAAATAACCATGAACCAGAGAGCAATGAAACAAAAGTAACCATCGGAGTCAACATTGCACATAGAGCTGAGTTGCAAAGTGAGATGCTTATTTATTATTTTAGGTGCAACAACATTTCCTCCCGTGCCTTTTTTTTTTTTAAATTAATCTGTCAACCACATGAATAGTCCTTCTATGGCGCTTGTAAGGAAGTGTTCTTAATTTCTATGATGGCAGTGAAAAAAATTCTTATCAGAAAAAGAGTGTTGAAAAATACACCTATCAAGACTGATTGTTACAACATACAAGTCTCTTGGAAGACGTACATCAAATATATTTCAGATATAAAAACAGTTTTAATTCAACATGAGCTCAAACATGATATTTCAATCAAAAGCTATTCAAGCCCTATTCCTGCTTGCACTAAAGTCAATAGCAGAGTCCTATTGTGATCTACGAATTAGTTAGCGAGTGTAGTGCTGATGTTTGTGTGGAATAGATTTGATTCAATCTGGGATTCTTAGGCATAATGTGAAAACAAATTTCAGCAAATTATGATGTATCCATCATAAATACTCATGAGAATACAACCCTTAAAGAAATGTTGCTTCAAACGATCAATAAGAGAACCCCACCATCAAGCCTGCTGAAGACTAAAATGGTTCACAGAAACGCAAAAAAAAATGAAGAAAAAGTGAAGAAAAAGTTTCTGCCTGCTGAAGTTACCTGCTGACAATTACTCTCCTTTTGTAGTTTTGTGATGAAAACTAAAACAAGCACCCCTCTGCACAATACAGCTTTTGACAGTGTTAAAGTTTTCATAAGGACGTTCACTGCACTCTCAGTCCAGATGTAACACAGAGGTACGCTAAAAACAGCCATCCCAAATTTAAAAAAAAAAAAAACAGAAAGCTTTTTTTAAAGTGACTTATATGAGATGACAACTATCTTTGTGATAGATACCTAAGATTCCAATACATGCCAGTAAGCAAGTATTGTTCTTAATGTTACAAAAATAAAACTAAATTATTTTCAGTGAATTATTGATGTACTTCAAGTTGGAAAAAACATTTCTGTAACTCACAATCATAACTTAACCAAAATTTAAAATATCTAGGTAGTGTTAAAAATGTTTTATTTCAACTATTGAGGAACAATATCAAAGCTTGAGAAAACAAAACTAAGAAACAAAACCACCAAAACCAGCTAACTGAAAGCATACACCTGTGCTATGATAATATGTCTACCTACAAGACATGTGGAATACAGTTCCACCAAACAAGGAGGTGGAACAAGCTTGCCTTCAGTAGCCACGCTATGATTCACCCAAGAAAGGAAATTTAAGGAAATGGAAAACCCAAAACACCTAAAGAGAAGAGAAGGCTCAGAGGGGATGTTATCAATTTTTATAAGTATCTCAAGAGGATGGACCAGACTCTTTCCAGTGGTGCCCAACAATAGGACGATGGACAACGGGCACAGGCTGAAGCACAGGAGGTTCCATGTGAATATGGCGAGAAACTTCTTTACTTTGAGGTGCCAGAGCCCTGGAACAGGCTGCCCAGAGAGGTTGTGGAGTCTCCTGCTCTGGAGACATTCAAACCCACCTGAACACCTTCCTGTGTGATCTGCTCTGGTGACCCTGCTTTAGCAGGTGCGTTGGACTGGATGATCTCCAGAGGTCCCTTCCAACCCCAACCATCCTGTGATTCTGCTTTCAAACTTTCAGAATTTCAAATATTGTAAAAAGAAAAAAAAACCACCAAAAAAACCCCAACACACAACAAAAACCCAAAACCAAAAAACACACACCACACCCACAAAACAAACAAGAAAAGGCATACCAAACACCCACAAGCTCAGACTTGTTATTTAGCTCCAGCAGCATCCAGAACCCCACCAACCCTCTGCATTCAGAAGCACTGCAGTTCCTGAGGTCACAGGTGCCCTGATTCTTGCCTCGTCAGACCACAGACATTGGGGACAGCTGCAGAAAAATTGAGATATTTGCATAGCATAAGCCAGAATGATGCAAAGTCAAAATTATTTTTCTCACTGATCAATTCAGGAAAACATAAAAGTTAACTACATATGTGCATATTGACAGGCAAGTATTTAACTTCAGCCAGTAGCTCATTCTGAATGTCTCTGGAGAGCAAAATGTGATTATGGATTTGGTTTAGTTGCAACAAATATGCAAATAGGAAAGTATAGGTCTAATTCCCAGGTCTGTCCTGCTGTGTAGGTACCATGTTCAATCACTAAAGTGATTGAAACACTAGTGAATTCAATCACTAGTTACTAAAGTAAACTAAATAATGAGAATTTGCAACATCTGGAGGTTCTAGTCCTCAAAGCTGATTGTTCTCAGGATTATCCTGACAGGTATAATCACAGATTTCCTTATGCTCACTCAAAAGTTTCTTACATCCAGAATATGTGAGAAAAATAAATCAAAACTAAACAACCACACTACACAAAAACCAAACAAAACCAAAAAACCCAAACAAACAAAACACACACACACCAAACCAACCTGAACCACCAAGCAAAAGCACCACACGCCACCAACTGTGATAGATTTTAACTGAAGAACACCTCACATTATATTTCACTCCTTATCCAGCTTGGATAGGGTATCATGGTAAGAAATAAAGAGGTATTCTTCATTTCCTGAATGTTTAGTATTGAACATCAGTCTATGTAATGTCTCCTCACTGGTGTACAATTGAGCTATACATGCTTTCTAGAAACTTTGCCAGAACAGTTGTAAAATGACACCAGCACAATTTGAACTGCATAAGACTAGTTTTCTTCTGTGGCAAAAAAATTAAATATACGAAGATTTTTTTTCCCCAAAGCAAACTCCAAAATTACCACTGCTTGTCATATAGCAAAATCCCATAATATGAAAAGGAAAAATTCTGGTTTTAGAACTAGGATTTCCTAGTAAAGGTAAACCATATGGAAAGTTACTTCCTTAGCAGTAGCAACAATTTCTACAGGTTTCCTGTAGATATCTAACAGATTCGCAGTACTCAGTACAAACAACAAATATCTGAAACTTAGATATCCATCCAATTTCCTTCTGAGAAAGAACAAAGAAAGAGAAAGAAAACATCAGCTACACGGCTAACGTAACAGAGATCAAGAAGCAAGTTATCATTATAACAGCAAAACTGTTAAAAGATAAGGACAGGCTAAGCTGAAAAAAAAGTGAAAACAGCAAGTTCCAAACATGCCTCTAAGCTGTTCGTGAAGTTGACCCAAACTGAGCAAAATCAGCAACGTTCTCTTGTTGTTTTCATTTAAGCTTGTTAGACTCTGTAACAGGTACCTAACGCTCTTAGGTGCTGTAAAAAATTAAGTATAGCTTAGAATACGTTTGCAACTTAAAGTGTGTTTTCCTGAATTTATAAATATCCATTCTCATTAATACTATAGATCTTCAAGCAATTCTGTTAAGATCTTTAATATTCCAGGAAAAACTGCTAGGAAGTGCAGTTCAATTTCAAGGAATTTAGCTTTCAGTAAGGGAGTTTAGATGCATACATGTTCTGCTCACTGACTTTCAAAATTAATTAGTGAAATGAATTGATAATTTCTACGTATTTTAACAACTTAAAGACTATTAGAAATCATCGCTAAGCTTCTTGCCCCCCCGCAAATGGTGAGAAACACACTCTATTGAACAAATATATTTCAGAATTCAGAGGCATATACAATATTGCCAAGTAGAAGCCAAGATTTTTTTTTAAATCAAGGTATTAATATATATTAAAAACCACAAAAGTCTCCCACTTTTGAAACATACCTTTTTCCACATACAGATCCTGCAACAAACATCTGTTTGTAGGAAGCTCTGTCTCATACATATAAATACATATATACACACAGATACAAAAGACACCACCGCTCCTGCTTAGCCTGTAATTGTGGAGCAAGTTTAGTGTGATGACCTCTATACCTTTGCACAGCTGCTTATAACTCATCAATCAGAGTCCTCACCTGCACAGTTAAGTTACAACAGGTGAAGAGCTGAAGGTGATGTCACTCCTACCAGAATTTTCCTCACAAACCTTCAGACAATATGGGCTTTTTACTCTTCCAACTTGGACAGTACATGTAACACATATGTGTGACTTCTACATATCAACCTATTTGTAATACAGCTCTATAGGTATGTCTTTATGCCTCTAGAGAAAAAGAGGCAGAACCACATACAAGAGTGGGAGATGCAAGGAATAAATACAGTTTTGCTCCCCCTTTATTTTGCATTTTATAGACAACCACATAAAACACCAGTAATTATACACTTAAAATGATCTTAAACAACACATTCGTTATTTCTATAATTTGTAATCTACAAACTCCGTATTCACAAACTGATGGCATACATTAAAAGAAAAAAGGACTACATAATTCTTTAACTCCCAAAGAAGTGATATGTATTAACTATACATGTTTCTTTGAATATATTTAGCACATATTCTTCCAGCTTTCATTAAGATAATTTCAATATGTTTACACATCTTTCATGCCATATTTTCATTACAATTAGAACCAGACATACATTCTTTATGAATTTAGGAAGGAAAAGAGAATGTGTCAAA
Organism: Caloenas nicobarica; assembly: GCF_036013445.1. NCBI lineage: Eukaryota > Metazoa > Chordata > Aves > Columbiformes > Columbidae > Caloenas > Caloenas nicobarica. Next base: position 61,354,475 of record NC_088249.1, on the reverse strand, counting down.
CCAAAGAAGTCTAAAAAACTAAAAAACATCCCTGTCATGCATTCAAAAATCAAGACTACCCTTACACGTCCTTTTAAAAAAATAAAGGGAGCCTTTTCAGTGTTAAAATGTTTATATTGGACAGAGTAAGAATGCAGTTACAGTTTCGAATTTACACTCTTGGAGCTGTCAAAAATAGGTCATCACTATTATATTGTTAAATTTCGTAAACCATTAAGAAATGCTAATGAAATTAGCCTTCAGAAAGGGCTAAAATGAGCAGGATGCTCAAAAGAGGCATACTTCCAAAAAGCCATCCCAACCTCTCTCAACCCTTTTGGTTTCAGAAATTTCAGGTTTCTGAATTGCAAAGTCTCACCACCCATAGACCAGTTATATAATTTAAACATAGGACTACAATGATGGCGTTATTTTTCAGTATGGAAATATAAAGCTTTGTATCTTACTTGAAAATGTAAGCTTTACATGTACAAACACAAATAAAATACTGGGACCACAGTATGTTCGAGCTGATGCCTCCAGTGGTCTCCGTTTGTGTTCCCAGTTTTCATTTTTCATATGTAATTGTGCATCTAACTTAAAGAAAATTAGATTACATGTACCATTAGTTTTAATGGCTTGAAAGAAATAACCAGGACAGATTGTGCACAGCAATTAAAGAGTTATAGCTTTGTATTGCATGGGCGATCACATGATTTTCTTATTCTATTTTACTGCAGAGTATGTATGTACATACAGAAGCCCATATTCACACTATTCAAGGCAGCCATGAAGTTCTAAATTGTATGAGATTTTTCAGTTTTATTTATTCTGCCTTTTGTTTGAAGGACATACATTGAAGGGGAAAGGTTATCCAACAGCCCAAACACAGATTATTCTTCTTTATTTCTAGATCATTATATGTCTCATTCTATTCCATTACTGATAAAAGACATCAGTTATGAAAAAAGAAGGCCTACAGATTCCTGCATATTAGAAAAGTGTATGAACTTTGCCACATACTGCTCAATCCAGTCCAGTCCAGCTGGGTCTCTGATATTGACCCTTACTACAGAGACGCAAAACATTCTTCACAGAAGTATCGGCCCTACTAAGTCGATGACTTGTTACACATTTTTCCCCCATATTATGCAAACTTTGATTTTCTGAAGCAGTAGAACAATTATCTGTTTGTTTTCACCTGTTTCAAACATCAAAGATACAGTAATCAATGATATCTTGAAAAAGTGAGTTCTGGAATTTCATTAAGTACATAGAAGAAAAAAAATATAATGAGCCTTGTTTTTGTTGAATCTCATCTGGAATTTCTATTTTATGCAAGTTATAACTTACATCCTAGTTGAGCTACAGACTTTCTATTTTTACTATAAATAAAATATTTGTAGGCTTTTTGAAAACAAATCTTCAAGCCATTTGTATTTTTACTGTAGCTTACTTTCCTATTCCTGTGAAAATATGTATGAAATTTCAGACGGTGCCATTTAGATAAGAGCATTACAATATTTTGCTATCATTTTCTTTCCTGATTTTATATAGCACCAGAGTTGATTTCCTGTCATTACTCTCAGTTAATCCAGCCTATAGGGATTCCTAGATGATTTTACTGAGCAGTAACAGTCAATTTTTGAATCAACAATTTTTAAATTATATAAATAACGCCAATTATTCTTTCCAGTGTGTATCACATTTGCTATTAATGCATTTAATTCTTTATCATAATTACCATTTTCTTGGCTTGCTTAGGTTTTTCTGAACCTGTATGTCTAATGCCAAGCCTTAATCACACTTAAAAATTCTGTATCACTTGGGCATTTTTCTACTTCAGGTTATCTTGTACCATTTTTGCAAATACAAACAAAGCATGAAGACATAGTAATACATTTTTAGCATTACAAAAAGTGAGCAGTGGTGTACTTTTGAGATTCATATTTGCAAGTATTTGCTCTCCGTCATGCACACATACAAACATATCAACATAATGTAAACATAAATAAATAAACAGACGTAATGTAGAGCTTTAGGGTATAATGTTAGCCTTTTGGCACCTTAAAAGGATTTAGTATCATTTCAGTCTCAGTTCTCTGTTTCTCAGCCATGTTTTCTGTAGAAAATATAGCAGAAAATATTTCTAGGTATGAGAGTGATTTTATGAGCCTGCATAGCTGGATATAGAACATGAAAACACAGCAGTAAAAACTCTTCAACAATATGATTTGATTTTCCTCTTGCAAAGATACTGGTGAAAATAATCTAAATAATACTTATGGTAGGATCTGGCAGAGTACTTTGTAACATCCATTTCTATGTAAAAGTTTAATATAACATTTCAAATTAATAGTCTGAAGGTTCTGAAGCATTAGTTCAACGTCAATGTAAGATTTTCCTGAGAAAATATTTTAGGCTCTAGACCTCTATTTATTATTAAAAAAAATCAACATCTAAAGTTTTTTTCATATAATGTTTTAATGATTTCTCTTGAGTTAAACATATCCACTGTAGTAGCAGGAAAATTTTGCTCAATTTCCTTTTTAGTGTTTTTGTTCCTTAGGTAGCACGTCATTCCATAAGGTAACCCTACGAGTGACTCAAGTGAGATATATTAAAATCTCGTAATACAATACTATTTTACATAATAAGATTTTTTTTTTCCAACTCCCAGATGTTGCTAAAGGACAGGAAAAAAAAGACTTGTAAAATTCTTCATCATGAATCTTTTTTTTTTCTGCAAATCCCTTTTTTCCCTCCTTTCAAAAGCAATTCTGAATAGAGGTAAAAGAAGACAAAACTTGACCTTTTGTGATCCCAGCATTAATAGGTCTGTTCATAATTCAATCTGTGTGTGTGCAGAAGCATCCATGTGGAAACATGCAGGCCTGAGAGACATAAAGCCTTTCCCTTTAAACATTATCTGACCCTATGAGTCTTATTCACAAAGGAAGGCTTACGTACGCATAAGTTGAAAAAAATGCATGCTTTCACTGTGCTACAGAGAGCCTACACATTTTACTCCTCATTCTCCAGGAAAACTCATCATGGAAGTGACACTTGTACAGGAGTTGGGTGAGGGAATGGTAAATGAACACAACGTAGGGGGAAAAAACAAAAGCACATGCAAAGCATAAGCTACTTTTCTCATTAAAAATAGAGGAGGGTCATCTCCTTGGCTGTCAACAACAGGGTAATGGGAGAGAAGTTGAGGTCCCCTGTATATCACAGCCATATAAAATTCTACCTTATGAGAGAAGTGGTTTTTTTCTTGCTATACTAAAACTGTTTTCTTCTTCCAGAATCTCTGTCCACAAAGGTGAGGGATGACTCTGTCATTTGTACCTGGGTTGGTAAATATTTATACTATAATGTTTATAATACCTTAAAATCAAATGAACTACCTATGATTATGCAGTACATAGGCTTCAAGACAACTCTGTAAGGTATTTTATAAGTTTAAGTCTACTGGTGCTACTGCAAACCCACAGCAAATACAAGTATCAATTATTTTTATCATGTCTACCTATAAAGTCTATGATCAGTATCTCTTCATGCCCCTCCTGTTCAGTTTGGCCCCATAAAGTCAGCTGTCAGTTTAACTGCTCTATTACTCAGAGTCCACTCATGTTATCAGTGACTGCTCTGAGCCACTTTGCACTGAACCTGTCAATTGAAATCTGAGCAAGGGGCAGGAGATACACAATTGTAGGAACAGCAATAAGAGTTCACGTTTAGAGAAACAAATCCTCAGCTGGTATAGATCGGCCAAGCTTCAACAACTTCAGTATTGATTTATACTGGGATCTGAGCTCAGCATCTGTAATTATTTTCTAAACCGGGCAAAACAAATGGCATCAGGGGTCATGAGGAAGGCTTTTCTTAACGAGTAAAGTAATTCTGCAAAGTGATGACTTCCCCATCCAAGTTTCCAGCATTTTCACTCCCAGTAGAGAGGAAATACTGCCCAGGTTCTGAAAATCACATTCTGTACCTACCTGCATCTTCATATGCCCAAATTCTTCCCAAATACGGCTTTGATAGCACTCACCTTTTAGAATCTCAGAGGAGGAATATTAAGGACAGAAAGAAATAGAAATTTCATGGAACTTTATTACTTAAATCGTAAAACAGAAACAAGACTATTCAACAGGTAATCAGAAAAGAGAAAAAAAATCCAAGAGGAAGGCTGTGATGGTGCCACAAATAGTGATTTACTATGGGTGCAAATGTTTTGATTCAGCACATTTTAAATAATACGAAAAAATACCATGTACTGAAGTGATACCGATCACATTAAACAATTGGTCACTGTTTGCTAGCTTGAGCATCTAATTGTTAGCAATAAAAATTTAATCTTGGATTGACTAACTATATCTACCTTTCATTATTTTTCATAATATAGCTGATAATTAATATGCCCACTAATGTGATACGACATCTTTTATTTGAATTACACTTATAAGAAATTGTTTAGTTAAGCAAATTACAAAAATAAGGAATATTTTAAAATAAAGCTGGATCATTTAACATGGAAGTATTATGATGCATGCTAATGTCAAGTGATATTAAAATTAATATCCACATCAAAGGAGATGTGAAATATTGACAAGCGACTGAGTTATCCAAAAGACAAAGTAAATGAGCCCACATCCTCTGAGCAATGTTGTGATGCCACCAAAGAGAACCTGAGAGCTGTGGCCACATTCCACCAGCAACCACCTCACAAACGGGGCGACTTCGAGTAGCTTCTTACTTCCTTCCAGGTCCTTCATGGTTGGTAACGGAGAATTCTGCCATTCAAATTCCGACTCCTTCAAACACACGTGACCTTCTTCTACTGGGTGCCTGGGGACTGGGTACTGCAGTACCTGGCACCACTTCCGTACTTTTCAGTGCGCCAGAAGTTTTTAGGAGGATAGTTAAAACACCCTGCTGAAGATTAGCGAAAAACCTGAAGGGCTATTGCATGTGATTTACAAAAATTAAAATAAGACTTGCGGATTTGTATATGCAGGGTATTCATTTGCGAGCACTAAATAGAAATTTCAGTGTTTGTAAATTAACTGAATAACATGTACTGGAAGATCTCAAGCATCTAGAACCAAAAAGATGTGACTATATTGCCCACTTAACACATATTTCTCTTTCTCTAGCTAAATTTCGTTGTTCCTTTTTATAATCATGGCCTTCTAAACATTTCAAGGATGGTTCTGGGCAATATTTCTGTTATGGTAATAATAAATAGTGTTTGTTTTCTATCTCCATATTTCTGGTAGTAAGTGATGGGTCTTTAAAAGCTTTTTATTTTTGTACATGCTTTTCAGCAGGCAGAGATAAAATTACCAAGCGCATTGGACTGGAGACATTATTCATTCCAACCTCAGGCAGATGGTTTTGGATTTCTGCTGAAGGAAGGAGCTCAACATTGAGATCTACATGCAGACATTGTTTAGTGAGTCTGCTTTCTTTAAGAAAAATATGATTTGTTAGAAATCAGTAGATAACAAGGAAAATAATGTTACTGAAAACAAGTCATGTCCAACACAAGTTACTAGTAGGAAAATGAATTTTGTATTAATATGTTGTTGATAGAATACTCTGTCAACTTTCTAGTATGAGGTATTGTAAAAAAAATGTTTGATCTAATTTTTTCTTTATAATATTTCCTGCATAATCTTATGCCTTACTAAATCTTCACATTGTAAACTATACTTTTTCCCTAAAAGAATAGAATAGAGTTTAAAATTTTTCTTTAGAACAGCAACACAGTTCTAACAAAAGCAAAGGAGTTTAAGTAACTCTTAACTGAATACTAAATATTTTGCTAGGGTGAAAAATCTCTTTTAAATACTGTTTTACTAGCAAAAGGAATTGCATATAAAAAATGTAGGAAGCAAAATTTGAAGAAAACATCCCTAGTTTCCTCAGAAATGTGCAGAATTGATAAAAAATATGACATATACCAAAACTTCCGTTGAGTATATGAGAACAATTTTCTATGATCACTGCAGTCAGGGAGGTTTTCTCTAGAGGAAGGATGAATCCATCCTCTACATGGGATAGGATACAGAGCTGGAGTCACACTTGACATTAAACATATTTACAGCTACTACACAGAATGTATGGGAATATATTGAATATTTACCTCATTTCAAGCTTCCCACCCATTCTTTGAGTGGGAAGACCCAACCACTGGGTGTTTTTCCTTTGTTCCAAACGCATCAGCAGAAAGCAAGCTGGTAGCAATAAGGACAGAGGATCTAGGCCTTCCTATACATTTTCATCATTCAAGTAAAGGTACTGAAACTGGTTGTGAGGGACAATTCATCTGTGCAAGTAAAAAGGTTGAAATAATTTATTTCCATTCTGGCAGAATGAGGAAACAGGAATGAAATTGCCCTTACCAAAATTCTGTTTGGGAGCCGAATAGTTAGGTATGCGTTGCTTGTTACACAGAACTAGCAACTTTTACTTCTGTTTTAATCAATGTTAGATGTCAACAAAAAAGGATATTTGATTTTAACCATGGATGCTAACCATACTACTAACTTTTTGAGTTAATTTGAGCTAGAAGTTAATCTTCAATGTATTTTTACACTGTGGAAAATACGTAAATAGAAAGGGTTAGAAAAGAGAATGTTAAAGAGTTCATGTCAAACCCACTCAATATGGAATCAAAAAGAGGAAAAAAATCTGGGAGAAATGAAATAGTTGTCTTCACAGAGAAAAGAGAAAATCCGTCGCCAACCTAAACAATTTACAAATACTTTTCAAGTTTTAACAGATCCAGTGTTATCAAAGTGGCCAATGCCTTATATACAGAAACATCACAGAATATGCATAATTTTTGAAAAATACTATACATGAAAGCCATCATTCATTGTAAAGTTCATTTACTTCAATAAGGACCGAGATTTTTTTGTTCCAGTCATTATTACTACTGACTTTCCAAGGTATTGTTTCTGAAAGTACTGTTATATTTATTAATGGAACTGAATCATAAGCCAACGAGAAACTAAGTTTAAAATAGGGTCGCACATATATATGCATCCCAGAGCCTTTTTTGTGTGTTCCTAAAGGCAACGCACAGAAGAATACCAAGCTGTTAGTTCTTGCCTAGTAGAGCTCTTGCTCTATCTCTTGGGAAAATTATCCTTTGCATCTGGGCACCACAATACTTCACAGAAAAAAGATGTTAATCTAAAGATTCAGAAATCTGTATCCTATACACATATGAAAATATTTTGGGCATTTGGCCTTACTGGATCATTAAGAAACATAGTGGTAGAAAAGTGTCCTGTTTTTATCCAGAGATCGAAAACCGCTTTAAATTTATTTTTACAAATAATTACTTTTCTGGCCTTCAAATATAGTCTTTATGGTCTTTTTTTCTGTTGATAGTCAACAAAATTGCTTTATACAATTAACTTACTTCATATTGTGTTAAATACAATTCCTGTCTTATTGAAAGAATATCTAATGATTTTTCCCTTGTGAACACCAATAGTGAAACCCAACTGAAAAATGAAAAATAACATACTACATACACATGGATTAAAAACCCATATGAAGCACCTTCATATAAACATGTGTGATATTTTCTTATGTATTTTCATATAGGAATTTCTATTCGCATTTGTTTTTTATTCTGCATCAGCCTGAAAAGGTATTTTAAACATTATTAGGGTTGGTGTGGCTTGCAATAGAATTGTAGGAAAAAAAAAACGTTTCAGAATGAATAACCTAAAAACTTCATACATGTTTTTCAGCAGTTAGTATTTTAAAGTCAGGAAAACAGCGTCTTAATTCATATGCAGTGGAGACGAGCTTAAAAAAACCCTAAGACCAGGCAACTTTTGACAGTAGTCAATTGCTTTTGTATGGGTTGTTTAAAATTCCCAGTCTCCAACTCATTGAGGTGGAACTATTGAAACGATACTTGCACCCCACCTATGGTCGGTTCTGGCCTCACATCTGCATTTTCCGCTCCCGAACAGTCGGCATTCCACAAAGTTTTTGCCTTCCTCTGGGTACCCCAGAAGGGATCGGTTTGAGGGCATCGGTTATTAACTCCAATGAAACCTGGATTTCAGCTACTGTCCCGAAGTTTGCAGCAATTCAAACTGTTCATCTAAGTGTGGGAAATGGAATGTCTAGAAAGGAAAAAGGCTCTGTACATGCCTGCTGTCACCAGGACGTTTGATTGACACCAGTACACCCACTGGTCTTCAGCAATTACAGCTGAAAGCAGAACCAGAAGAACTGGGAGCAGATGGGGAAGCTTTTAAGTAAATATAAAAGTTAAAGATGATTACTGTTAGCATTATCACAGAAACGTTTTCTTCCTGGCACGAGCAGAGGGCTAACAGAGTCAGCTACATATGGCATGCCTTTCATTTGACAAAAAATATCATTAAATTTCTGATTCTAAACATGTGAGAAAGTGCCAGGGCACTTGTAAAGAATCTGAGAACTTTATTTTGACAAATTCTTATGGCACTACCGAGGATTTCAGAACACATAGACCTGCATTTTTATGCATAACTAAAAATAAAACACCTCTAAAGAAAAATTAAACTACAGCTTATGCCAAAAGAGTTGGTTTAAGACACTATTCTTTGCACATTTGCATATTGCATCTTTACTTCCATTGAACAGAAATGCAAGACACAAATACTGTGTCCTTTTTCCTTCAGTATACATCTAATATTATCCTTGTATCATGCTTATTACTGTCATATGGGACTTTACTAACTGAAAAAATATTTAATCTGTTGCCTACATTTCAGACAGAAAACAGATATATTTTCCAGTCAAATGAGTGTAACCTGTCCAACAAAACAAATATACTCAGATAACTGCAACATAACATTTTTCAAAGACCAGGATCTGTTCCTGTTCATCCTTATCTGTTTCCTTGGGTAACACCTGAAGCTGTAGGAGAGACAAAAGCTAAAAAGCTCTACAAAGCTGCTGTTCAGAGATTTTCTGAAAGGCTTTGGTGGAGAAGGCGTAAGTCCAGGTTTGCATGTCACTCAATTAAATGAGTAAAAAGCCACCAACTCCAACTGACACCACTTCACTGCAGCCGAGGGTCTGTCCCAGGACATTCAGATACACAGGGGGAGGGACGAGTCAATTGTAAGTATGGAAACGTTGAGATCACAGGAAAACCCTGTGGATCTCTGGGTCTTCACAAAAGGCGACAGAAGCTCCACAGAAGAATAGCTCTTCCTTTTCCTCCCCTGACCCTCCACAACCCATTCAGAATGATGCTGCCATGAGCTCCTGAGCTGCGCCCACCAGACACGGAGCGCGACACACAGAAGTTAAAGATAACAAGACAGGCACTAATTTCTGCAGAAAATTTCTGTTCTATGTGTGGACTTCTATAGAAAATATAAATCTCTCCAAGTCCTCTTTGCTCCGCTTATATTCACTTTTTCAAAAGTGTGCTACTCCCCGGTTTTCATGTGAAAATGGATAAGAGCAAAGACATTTAGTTAATTTTTTCTCCTCACAACTTACCCACAAGAGACTTTATAAAAATTACATCTTTGGTAATTCTAACTAGGTTCTAGCAAGGCTTAGTGAACCTCAGAATATAATTACTGATATAATATCATGAATTATGTTCATATTACATATTCTGTTAATCAGTTCTGCCTGGGCAGGATTAATGACAGGTGTAAACTGGTAGCTTGTCTGTGCTAGCATTCCAAAAGGGAGATAGATTATGTTAGGAAAACTACATTAAATTTATATCAAAAAATGAAGTAAGTAGGACAGGCAAAAATATTTTTGTTTGGAAAACAAATTAAAGATTAAGAATTAAAAGAAAGGAGGTACAAGAAATTCATACACAAAAGATGGAAAGAACACAAACTGGTAAAAACAAGGTGCGACATGATTAACTCACAGAATTAGAATAACAAAATCAGCAGGTTTCAAGGCTGATATTCCAGATTAGAAATCCACAATTTACACTTCCACAGTTCTCTCTTGCTAGCTGTAGAAAGCTATACCAATCGAAAATCCACACTTCCTTAACTCTTGTAAGAAACACAAGGAATATTCACATGGATAAAAGGGATATAATACTTTATTTCCTTCTAACTTGAGTATCTTTTTACAGAATTTATGTCATGTTGCAGTAAAATGCTAGCATTTTGCACTTGATCTGCTAGCATTTTACATTCTGTGTGCCACGGCTAACAACTCCACAGGTGCAAGAACCAGGAGAATCAGGAGTAATGTGGCACTAACTCCATTAATTCTTCATGTCATTTCCATACGTTAGTAAAATGCATTGGAAACAGGTCTTCGGCAACATTCTAGTGAGCACTTAACTTCCCACAAGGTTTTGTAATGAACAAATTGCAGGGCCCAGTAGAACTCTGCATCCATTTTTCTGCTGTATAAAAATTGTTCCTGCAAGGCAGCTGTTGGACAAATGCAGCACTTTTTAAACTGATGTCTCAGTATTTAAATTTAGAAACAATAAACCAAATACTTATTTACTTATTAAAGAAACTGCACAGTAATAAAGGAGGACATAAGAAAGGTCGCTTTCTTTAAAATAAAATGTTGTGCATATATGTGCATGAAGAATTAACCTAAACAGTGTATCAAAAAATAAAACATATTAGATGATATGCTACAACAATGTGCAAAAGTTACAAGATTAATTAACAGTTATTAAAATATTTGTTTAGTTGATCTTTTACAAAAAATTATCAAAACACATGTATGACATAGAACATGAACAACTGGTGTCAAAAGGAAATAGGAATCTCTCGATAAAAAAGTCATGCCTATTAAGTTTTTAATGTTAGTATTTGTAACCAAATAGCAAACAGCTACCGCAAATACTTTAAAAGCTATGCTTTATATGCATATTGATATAAATAATATCATTTAACCACAATCCTATGACACTCAACCTTCATATATATGTTGACAAGATTCTCCAATGGTTTGTTACCATACAAAAGAGTGGGACAAATTACTTATTTATATATACAAAACATGCTTATAAAGGCCAGCTGCAGGTATTTTTTGGAAAGTGCATTTTAATAAGGTCCTATTCACTGGGGGAACAAACGGGGAAAAAGTAGTTTGCACTACAGAGTTTAGTGCAAGAGCTTTCTCTTTTTCTAACAACGAAATCAATCATTTGTCCAGACTGTGGGGAGTCAGAGTTAGTTACTGAAAAGAGCTCCATATATAAACAAGTCAATAACTCATTGTGTGTTATTGTTGGACTGAAGAAGTCTGCTTTCAAAAAGCTGCCCCTGCTTCTCTGAGAATGAATGTCACTGTATTCAGGGAGTGAGAGAGGGGGCTTTTGTTTCTAGCTATTGCTGACTGCCATTTATGTATGGGAAAAGAGATGTGGCTGCTGGTTGTCTCAGGAAAGCCTCACCATCACCACCGCCAGAGCTACATCAAGGCTGCCCCGAACCTTCCTTTTGTCAATGGACTTCCAGAAGAGAATTCACACGTTTCATCGAGTTTCTGAATTCACTCGTGATATTTGTAAATGCTGTCTTCATTTTATAAAGATGAGATGGCTGAAGATTAGAGGAAATAAACATATTTGAGCACTCAATTTTATCTATTAAAGTATAAGGAATAAGACTCTAAATATATTAGCCTCAAGGTTTTCTGAATAAATATTAATATGTTTAGTAACTCAAAAGCACATAAGTGAACCTTAACAAGTCTTCATGCTATTTCATGTTTCTTGTTTAAAACAGAGTAAAACTCACCGTTGCTGAATCGTCTGGATTCAGACTTGGGGGAAAAGATATTAAAATGTTATTTTGTTCACCTAGCTAAGATTGCTTCTTTACACCCCACACCAATTAATTAAAGAAAGATTCCACCTTTGAGATTTAATAATAAAAACTGGAGGTTCTGCAAGCAATATTGTTGTTCCACGAGGGAACTCAGGGGAGTTACGTTCATATCTGTTAAGCTATTCATATGTAGAAGTATTCTCAAGAGCACGCATAGCTATAGTCTAGATTCGACTATTGTTAAAAATGACAAACTTCACTAATTTTAAAATAATTCTTTTTTTCATTTAAAAACATAACTTATTCTTTACATTGATATTGAAATTGAAATTTCTTTTTTGTTGAACCCAATACAACTGGAGGAAAAAAAGTCACTATCATTATACCATCCTGTGAAACTAGCACAGGTTCACAGAGGAAACAATCTTTATCCATGTTCCAAAACATTTACAACACATCCTTAGACTATAGAACAGGAGAAACAGCATCTTTTTCCCACCAAAACCAGTGTGATGAACATTCGATATTTTTAGGAGGCAGATCAATAGGAAAAGCCCCAAAGGAAAAGCCCATCAATATAGTTTCAGAGAGTAAAATCATGATTGGACTGTAAAATCCCACCTATAACACAGATTTGCAGCTTGCAGCTGATCTAGTCCATGCAATCAAACATGGCTTTGATGAGCACCATTGCACTTATTGTGGATTTTCAGCAATGTCTCTCCTGTCTTTCAGCCTCTGTGTGGCTACAGGACAGATTCAGGTGGATCACACTGTAAAGCTAAATTATATTTTGAAATTTGTAAATTTTAGTAGTTATTTTTTTTATTATTGCCAAATGCAGACACATTTACAGTAGTTGCTTTTACCTATTAAAAAATAACGATGTTCTGCGTACTGAAGAATTGAGTTGAAGAACTCAAATAAGATAGAGGAAATGAATCTCATAAAAGTAACAGTTCCTAAAGCTGAGGATGTATTTAAAAGCTTTGTTAAAACCCAGATTTGTATACCATTTTTCTGAGCAAAAACATAGAGACCTAGACTTACACCTTAGCAGTGTTCTAAGGAAAAGCTGTCTGCAAAGGCAGGCAGTCAACATCACATCAACTTGGGACTCCGACAATAACGAGTCTGAGTTTGGGTTCTGAACTGAGAGCACACCTTCAGAAGCGTTCAGGAGGTACAATGAACAGAACCTTCTGGGAGGTCTAGCTAGAAATTTTTCCCTTCAATATTATTTACTTCATGGATGCTGAGATCCTGTTTGAGAACATGGACACTCTGCAGCCCAAGTCACTTAGAATAAATGCACACCTCACGCTGCATAAAGACCAAAAAGTGAATGTGACTGAGTAAGTCCACCATAGCTGAGCAGATAAATCAGTGTATTAGGTTATGGATGACAAACATCTAACCTAAAATAAATCACATCTCAAAAATAATTCCAATACGAAAAAAACCCATACTGATTTCACAGTTAAGGAAGCTGAATAGATAATAATATAGCTCAGTCTTTACATCCTAGGACACTTTCAAATGTGCCAGTTTGGCTAAAAAAATATTGTAAACTGGAGAGAAAAGGTAGAAGTTGCCTGAATTAAAAAGGAATTAGTAAAGGCATACTGGTAGGTAAAATATAATCCAATGTAATATTCCTCTAGTCATGCAAAGTCTTTTTGAATTGGTAGGTTTGTCAAAAAAGAATTAATACATAACATCTTCTAAAATGTTTCACAAGGATATAAATATCTTGTACAATTAAGTGAAATAACAAGTTTATTTAAGGTGGCCAAGCAATACCAGAAAAATAAATGTGAACTCTGTTATACAGGTAGGCATAGATTTTTAGGAAAAAAACTTAAGCTTGAACTTTTAAAAATGCATTTACTTTGAATGGCAAAGATACTAATAGTAATTAAAGAGACTTCAGGTAAGAAACATGCCTTATGTGAGTACATTTCAGTTAAATAAGAATTCTAGGTTCTACTTCTTAATAACAGCAATTCTCATCACATGAAAAATTCAGATTAAAATTCCCCTGTGAAAGACAATATGAGCCTATTTATTTATATACGACAAAAACCAGACAAAGGACAATGGAAAGGATA